>NC_089837.1:85490951-85817618 GCF_035609145.1 Eleutherodactylus coqui | reverse complement strand
TGTACATGTTCCTATAGATATGGTACAATGTGCACTCCTTGTACATGTTCCTGTAGATATGATACAATGTGCCCTCCTTGTACATGTTCCTATAGATATGGTACAATGTGTGCTCCTTGTACATGTTCCTATAGATATGGTACAATGTGCTCTCCTTGTACATGTTCCTATAGATATGGTACAATGTGCTCTCCTTGTACATGTTCCTATAGATATGGTACAATGTGCCCTCCTTGTATATGTTCCTGTAGATATGATACAATGTGCCCTCCTTGTACATGTTCCTATAGATATGGTACAATGTGCGCTCCTTGTACATGTTCCTATAGATATGGTACAATGTGTTCTCCTTGTACATGTTCCTATAGATATGGTACAATGTGCGCTCCTTGTACATGTTCCTATAGATATGGTACAATGTGTGCTCCTTGTACATGTTCCCATAGATATGGTACAATGTGCGCTCCTTGTACATGTTCCTATAGATATGGTACAATGTGTTCTCCTTGTACATGTTCCTATAGATATGGTACAATGTGCTCCTTGTACATGTTCCTATAGATATGGTACAATGTGCTTTCCTTGTACATGTTCCTATAGATATGGCACAATGTGCTCCTTGTACATGTTCCTATAGATATGGTACAATGTGCTCTCCTTGTACATGTTCCTATAGATATGGTACAATGTGCTCCTTGTACATGTTCCTATAGACACAATAGTTTTTTGATTAGATGCCAATAGTTTATTGATGCTCACCCTGTCTAGGTAGATAGGTAAAATAATGGATAATCCTTCAATATGTGTAAACTGTAGAATAATATATGTAAAAAAAAGGTTTATTCTTGTTTCACACTGCTGCTATTTTCCATTCTGCCAGTTTTTCGTGAAGGGTACGTTGCTTTTAGATGGCAAGAGTAGCATAATCTTCAACATTAATTCTACCATCAGTATAAACACATCCAATAAAAGTGGCATCTATCAGGATTTGTTAGAATCAAAATGGATACATTATTAATAATAGCTGCCATGAAAAGAATATAAACACAGACTTAACGTATTTGTGATCGCAGCAGATGAGACTTAGCTCTGGGTCTACCGTTTTATATGAGCAAGTCGCAATATTGCATCATGTTTTGTCTCAAGTGGACCTCTCCACAATATACTACTATGGCTGTAGACAATAGAAAGGTGTCAGAAGACATTGTATATTGTAAATTGCTGTAAATAGAACTGAGTGCCCATGCTGACCCCCATCCATCGGACAGTACTACAAGGGGTATGTGAGCATCAGAACTTTACTATTGAGTCTAGTTTCTCCATGAAGTCCATTGGCCTCTTTCAGGAGGATAATGTATCCTGTGTCACATTGCAATGTTTGTTCAGAATTGGCTTGAGGAATATCAAAAAGAATTCAAGATGATGATTTGACCTCCCAGTTCCCCAGATCTCAATCTGGCCAAGCATCTATAGGGAGTGCTGGAAACACAAGTCAATCCATGGAGGCCGTGCATCACACTTTACAGGGTTCAGAGGATCTGCTGCTAACGTCTTGGTGCCAGATATTGCAGGTCACCACCAGAGGTCTTGTGGAGTCCCGGCCTCAATGGGTTAGAACTAATGTGGCTACATTAGATAAAACTACATAACTTTAGGCAGGTGATTCCAATGTTATGGCTGATTGGTGCACGGTATATACAGTATGTATACCATTATGATAATACCACAATTAAAGTCTTCATTACACTGAACTTTTTTTAAGCTACCAAGGACAGCAAGTGAGAGTCTCTTAAATGAAAATCTCAAAAACAGAACAAAATTACCATCGTGCTGGAAAATGTGTGCTGAAGAGCTCATGTCCTGAGAAATTGTGCATGGAAATGGCAATTTTCTGTGGAGTTAAATGATTCTATCACTATGTAGACATCTGCTAGCGAATACTCAGTAGAAATATAAGATGTAAAAAAGATTGAAAATCTGTCTGGCTTACAAAAGATGTAAAAGAAAACTATTGAACAAAAGAAGTGGAAAAAGAATGCACCATGTACCACAAAGGGGCGGTATTTTGGTTCCTTTGGCAGATAAAACAAATGGCGCACTCGCTCTCACCATTTCCCAATAATAATTTTTATTATGTACTTTGAAATGAAAGAACAAACAAACATGTTATATCATGAATACAAATATTAGATTTATGGAATAATGAATTAAATCTAGAATTTGGACTCTTCAGACTCGCTCCCTCTAGCTGATATAACAGCTTTACTCAATTGAGGAATTCTTTCTACAACTGCAATCAGATATTTTTCAGAAATGTCAACCCAACATTGTTGCAGACATTGTGCTGCACTTGTAGGTATCTTGGTTTTTACCCTTCTATCCAGTTTATCCCAAACAAGCTCAATGGGGTTTAAGTCTGAAGCCTGTGCAGGATATTCCATCCTTTGAAGCTTATAAGCTTCTTCTTGTCTTCTTAAAGGGGTTGTCCCGCGCCAAAACGTGTTTCGTTTTTTTTCAACAGCCCCCCCCGTTCGGCGCGAGACAAACCCGATGCAGGGACCTAAAAAAAAATCCGCACAGCGCTTACCTGAATCCCCGCGCTCCGGTGACTTCTTACTTACCTGCTGAAGATGGCCGCCGGGATCTTCTCCCTCGGTGGACCGCAGGGCTTCTGTGCCGTCCATTGCCGATTCCAGCCTCCTGATTGGCTGGAATCGGCACGTGACGGGGCGGAGCTACCAGGAGCCGCTCTCCGGCACGAGCGGCCCCATTCAGAAGAGAAGAAGACCGGACTGCGCAAGCGCGTCTAATCGGGCGATTAGACGCTGAAAATTAGACGGCACCATGGAGACGGGGACGCCAGCAACGGAACGGGTAAGTGAATAACTTCTGATAACTTCTGTATGGCTCATAATTAATGCACAATGTACATTACAAAGTGCATTAATATGGCCATACAGAAGTGTATAACCCCACTTGCTTTCGCGGGACAACCCTAAGTAGTTCTGGCCTAACCTAGAAGGGAGTTTAGGATCATTGTTTTCCTGTAATATGAACCTCTGACCAACTAGGAGTACACCAGAGGGCATTGCATGGTATAACAAAATGCAGTGGCAGCCCTTTTTGTCCAGTGTGCTAGTCACCCTATGCAAGTTGCCAACTCTGAATACAGAAAGGAGCCCCAGACCATCACGCTTCCTCCTTTATATTCGACAGTTGGTGTCACACACTCAGGAACCATCCTTTCACCTACTTGACAGCATGGAAAAAACCCTGCATGATATACTAAAGACATCAAATTTTGATTTATCAGTCCATACGATCTTCTTGCACTCTTTAGTAGTCCACTGAAGGTACTACTTTGCCCAGAAAAGTATTTTTTTTATTTTGCAATCATAGCGATGGCTTTCTTACTGATACTCTACCTGTCAAACCTGCAGATATGTGTCATGCCTAACCTGGACTGCTGACAAAACTATGGATAACAAGGTAGCGGAGCAGTCAGGACAGGTGGGAAAGCTTACTACTAAAGGTGGCTTAGACATAGAGGCAGACCGAACGAAGGAGTACCGGTCTAAATGGGACACTCTGAACCCCTCTGACAGAGCCCGCCTTGAAGCTGACCACCCATCCTGAAAGGGACGACCCAACTACTTACACAAAGGCAGGTCCAGCGTCAGAGGGCAACTAGAGTACAGAAACCAGGACAAAATGAAATTTGACAACAAACAAAAGAAGAGCATACACAGAACACAAGACAAGCAGGAACACAGGGAACTAACCAGAAGACAACCAGGAGCCAGACAATAGACAGGTAAACTGAGTGTGCGGACAAGATCAGAGATACAGAAATACAAACTGCACTTACAGCCAGGAAGAGCCAGATTATATAGGAAAAGGAGAGAAGCTGATTGGCTGCCAAAGCTGTCAATCAACAAAGACAGCACAGCTCTGATATAATTATTGAACCTACTGGTTATCTGACAAAGTTATCAATCACCAGCGATGACCCCAGTCAACAGCAGCAAGGATATACCGTATTAACCCTAACTAGTCAGGACAGTAGATCTCAACCGTAACTAGTCTGCACATGAAATGTGTGATGGCAGTGACATGACAATACGGACTCAAGCCCACGGCCGGGTCAGATTCCACCTGCGAAATCTCGCAGCGGAATCAGAACCGGTGTCCCCCAGAGACCCCATACTCACCTATCCGGATCCACTGCGAGAGTTTCGGCCAGCGAGCCAAATCGCATGCGCAGTAGTGCGCATGATGCGCAGTAGTGCGCATGATGCGCCAGCGCTGTGCTATGATGCCGATTCCCGCGATACTTCCACTGTTCCCACTGCGCGGAGTATCGCAGGACAGACGCCTTCCATTTACTGCAATTGAGGCTGTCTGTGCGATTAACGTGTAAGAGTATTCTTGTTTCTACCTTGGGCTCCTGTACTAGCTATGAATTTATAAAGATGAAATAAAGTTAACTTTTATACAAGTGCGGGAGTGCCGCCTGAATTTTTGCAACTCTTGGACATTTAACCCCTACACCGTATTCACTGAAGGGTTTAAATTGATTTGCAGACCCTATTAGCTGTGCGTGTGGTCCTAATTTCAAAATCTACTCCCTTAATGAAGGGGAGCTAAGAAGACTAATTGGCTTCTTTTTAAATGCTACATTAATCTGAGTGACAAACGGTCAGCTCTTTACAATTCCTCGACTCCAATGAAATGAACCGCAAGCAAAGTCTTAGTGTTGGGAACAGCGAATAATGGAGCAGAACAAGCTCTAACTGTAGAGGATAACCATCTTTTGACATTTGTAACGGTTTGAAGACGTTTTTGTGCTGGGAAGTGATAATCTAATCTAGCGATAAACTCGCCACTTTAGATCCTTCTATTTGTGAACAAAGTTGTTAGAGGAAACTTTCCATCGAAGAAGAAGACACTTAACTTTCATTGCATAACTGCTCGTAACCACAAACTGCCTTTTATTAGTGGGCTGCCAGTTCAATGGACCTTTAAGACACACAGTCCTTGTTCTCCGTAGCTTTAATCAGCCTTCATCCTGGCATTTTCTAATAGCTTCCAGCATATGTGAAAATAAGGCACCCATACAGCAACAGATGGAGCGCGCACAACAGATGTTTAGTTACTATTATTCCTCAACACAAAAAATAAAGAACTTTTGATCTGTTTGTTTCTGGCTTTTCCTTTCTTCCCTCTGTACGACAATCTTCCCCCTCCTCCTCGATGTGTGTTTGGTGGAATGTTTGAAATAGCTACATTTGGATATTCTCCACCATTAATAATGTGTGGCTTATGCCGTGAAAGGGAAACAACATTCCTCTATAGAATATAAATAAGGATAATTGGTCATCCACCACTTCCCTCCTACTGTACAAGTTAAAGGCCTCATTATTTCACCGCTGCCGATTCTAGAATAGACGTCTTCAGATCGCCATCATTAATGATTGTTGTTATTTCATTCTTGAAAAGTGGTTTGGAGTTGGCATATATATCACTTGTTTCTCAGGATTATGCATTGTGTAATGTATCAATGGTGCCACTATGTCTTTCTTCTTTGCCATAGCCCCAGACATATCGCAAACTCCTTTGAAAGAGACATAACATTGTGTAACACTTATGCAGAGACGAGAAGAAAAGAGGAATGCTGTATAATTATCTCAATTTATAAGGAGATTCAAGATCTTAAATGAAGAATTAAATGTGATGGTGGTCAGTATCAGGCGGGGGTTTCCTGCACCCACTAGAGGAAATGAGTCTGGGAGCCTGAAACTAAATAGAAAATGTAGACGTCCACTTTTAATTACATTGAAACTTCTATCGTTTTGTTATGTGCAGGTGAAAAATAAATGGCGCAGACAAGGATGGTTTTGTGGCAACTTTAGAATTTTATTTCTGTACACGGATTTACATTCAGGTGCTGCAAACAAAGACAGTTCTGTTGAAGGATGATATTCCCGGTTCCCTTTTATTAGTGTTACTGATATTTTTTTTATGTATGTTTCTTTCATAGGTCAGGTGACTGCAGGAGGCTTGGCAGAAGTTGATGGGGTGAGATGTCAGAGCCATCCTGGTGTTGCACAGTTGGAGAGAAGTCAGAATAGCTGTCCGAGATGCTTGAATCAGCTCGAGACCCCGCTGTAGAAAACGGCAAGGAACGCCAGTAAAGGCTGTCGTGGTCTAGAAGTGAGACTTGAGTATTAATCGGAATTGAAGAAGACTCCTATGAGTCATCTGTACAATCCACGGCCAGCAGTGAGTGCACAAACTGTGTTCTGATTAAAGTTTGTTTCTTTTTTTTGCAAAATGTGGAAATAATCATTATTCTCCCATAAGAAGGCCTAGTCCTGTGGCCTGCAGCCACCATTTCTTCAGAAACCACCGCCAACATTGCTGGGAGTGGGTCTTTCACTGTAGCCCACTGAAAGTTATGATTTGGCCCCTAGATTCCCGCACCTGGGTTCCCATGCAGTCCAGTGAAATGCTGGTGTTAGGCAAAGCTTCATCAGAGACTCCTCTTTGGTCCATCGCTCCTCCTAACAGGGTCTACCTTCCACCCATGGCCCTATTAAACTTTAAAGGCCCAATAGTATCTCCTCTATACTGGTGACAACCTTTTCAGCTACGCTCTTATCAACCCTTAGAGCATGCCCCACTATGCAAGCTATGAAAAGGCTTCTTCCCACCTCTGTCTTTCAGCAATCTGCACTACACTCTCAGTCCCTCATCCATTTTATGAGGAGTAACCAGGAATACTCAACCAGTTGCACCAAGTAGATTCTCCAACTGTGAATCCGTCTCTCACTCTCTAGTTGGAGGTGACTTCACAAAGACATTGCTGTTGGTGTCTATTTTTTATCTGGACCTGGTCTATGGTCTGGTTGTTGTGCGAAGATGTGGCCCCTCTCTTCCTATGTGGGTACTTTCACTGGATGACTTTAATGTATTTTGCCATCTTTAAGTCACTGCAGTCATGATGATCACTCTCTAACCCCCAGCCAGGGTTATTGCTCAAGCCCCAACTCCTGCATCTCCTTGGTTCAGATGGTAGCTGGGCCCTCTACTGGCCTTTTCTGCTACAGTGGCCTGCTGGACCAGGCCTACAATGTGCTCACTCCCAACAGAAGGTAAATGTCCTCCATATGCTGCACAAATTGACTAAAATGGTGCCTGTCAGTGCTCACATGCTGGATCCCTGCTCCTGCTAACATCACTTGATGACACAATAGCTGAGTCACCAATATGCTGGGGATTCATTCTCTTGGTGAGTGACATGCAACCATGTAATCAAATGATACTTGACCATGTCATCAAAGTGGTGGTGCTTTTTTCAGTGTGGTGCTGCTCATTCTCATAAGGGAGCTAGTCCATTCCCTTACATTTTTGCTCACAGAGTATATCATCAATAAGATCTAATAGGTTATTTGTGAATCATACCATAGGAAATAGGCCAAAGTAGTAAATTGATTGGTTCCAATTAGGGATATATTCTGCTGAACCATTGAGGCCCTTTAAACTTTCTCCAGCCAGACTTTTCCCTAGCAATGATGGAACAAATGCAATATTACATGGCGGCAAAAAAGAGAGGCTCTTCATTCTGGGTCATAGACGGGAAAGCTATGTGTAGGACCTTCCTTCATGATTTCCATATGCCCTTACAGAACACATAGACATAGGTTGTCGTCATGAAACAACCATCATTGCTATAAACATTATTTGAGCATAAGAGGGATCGGACATGTATGATTGCAATATACCTAATCATTTCTCCTACCAGCAGATAAGATAGGTGTATGATGAAGCTCAATATGCCCAATCTATCTTGCCAATGCCGTCCATCAGTTTACATTAGATTGTCAACAGATCTTGAAGAATTTGGTACGTTTTTGCAATTTTCATCTAAGTATGGTCAGCTTTGATGGTATTACCAGGGGCCTAAGGTTGGGCAATAGGCAACGCTTCAGACAAATCACAGAATATACCCCTACGACCACATTAAAATTATATTAATGGACCGTACTACCTCACTGTTATAAGAAATATTTCTACTTGACAGATCTAATAATGATGGTATCATATTGGTAACTCAATAATAATCACACAGCCCAGACATGTTCCCTATGGCTATCTTTTTAGTGGCCTCCTATCTCTGAAAAAGCTTGTAATATATATAAACAACCAAACAAATGTCTGTTAAAATGAGTGGAAATGGTGAGGAAACGGTTAAGCTTAAGGTGGGACTCATAAGGATATCCATAGTAGGAGCCTGCAATATTAATAGCAGCGAATATCCTGTATACATGTCAACGTCAATAACCCAGGTGTTGCTGGCAGGATAATTCTAACTCTGCTGGGGAATGATATTCTGTTATTATACTCAATTATATATAAAACAGGATAAAAAAATCTAGCTGACTCATTTACAGTGAGGAAGACGTAGATGTCAGAGGTGCAGAGATCCATTTACACCTGGATCCTGGTGTTTCTGCAACAGCTTGTGAATCCTGTGTCGTCATGTACTGGAGGCCAGGAGCATCCAGATGAGAAATTCTCTAGGGCATCATAAGCGATTTGATCTAACTATACACCTTAAAGGGGTCCTTTACTAAGCCTGGCTCAAGGGCAACAGATCAGGTGAGGCATTGACCCTTAGGCGTTCCTGGGGCCTGGTGCTCTGAGCAGTCTGTTACTCCTAGATGTCCTGGGAGTAGAAATTCTGGGATTGGTTAAGAAATGAAGTAAGGAGTCGAGACCACTTAATGACAACAGATCGAATGTGGAGAAACTTTAACACGAGCGAGCGTACTCACTAAGGCAAACTACTCGAGCGAGTAGTGCCTTATGCGAGTACCCCCCCCCCCCCCCCGTTCCTCCCTGCTCTCCCCCGCCATTAGAGTAGTTTGCCTTAGCGAGTACGCTCGCTCATCTCTAGCTACAATGTGTTTTTTTTTAATGGCTTTTTTTCACTTGCGCATTTTTTTGGTCAGTGACTCTCATTGCCACTACAGTAGGCTAAAGTTTGGTGTTCCTTTCTGATATTTTTTGCATAGACTTTGCTATAGCACATAGTACCTCCTAGGGTTACAACATCTATGAGAAAGTGACTTGGGAGTGACCCTTAGTGGCACTTTAAGTTATGTACTGTAAACCCTTTTCCTCTCTACAGCACCCTAGAATTAAAGGTTGCACTAGAATTAACTATATGATAGTTGACAAAAGTCTAATCAGTAGGTGTTTCACCGCTGAGATCCCCACTGATCCCAAGGACAAGTGTCCTCGGGTTCCGTTTTCACTGTCTTCTGCATTGTAGGCTCACTGCATGCTCCACAGTGATGAAGAGACTCAATAGGGCAATGACTGCGCATGCGCGGTGATCGTCCATTCATTTTCAATGGGACTGCTAGAGATTTTAGAGTACAAGCACTCGACTAATACATTAGCCCCGTTGAAATGAATGGAGCGGCAGCACATTTACAGTCATCACTCCATTCAATGTGACATTACTGTTGGTAGGAGAATCATCCTCTCAGTGAGAAGAAAAGAGGGGACAACTGATAAAAGTTAATTTGGGTACATCCCCTTTAATAGCCCTTTAAAAATAAATAATAATGCAGGCAAGAGAGCTTGTACCAGATGCATATAGTGATAGGTATTGCCTACATTGCTTTCACCACCCACTTCACCTACATTTACTAGGACACCACACAAAAGCATTTTTTCTTTTGCTTTTTTCATCCCCCTGTCCAAAGGAATCAATATCAGCACCCTGACAGTTATTTGTGCTCCTGAGAGAAAGAACTCACATGTACGGTTGCAAGAAAAAGTAAATGAACCCTTTGGAATTACCTGGATTTCTACGTTAGGTACAAATAAATATGGTTGAATTAGATTATCTAAGTCACAATTAGGGCTTATTCAGCCGACCATATATGCAAAAAACGCTTGCTGTAGCGCAACGTATGTGCGCACGAACAAGATTTTTTAGATTTGTGCGTGTCTATGCATAAGGGCTTATTCACATGAGCATATATTGTCCCCATTTTCACAGCCGGACGCTATACGCAACCATCTGATGCATTGGATTCCATGTGCACCTTACAGTTGGCGATTTTTAAGCATACAGAGTGTCCCATAGACTCCTATGGGAGCTGCTGGAAAAGGGAGGTGGGAGGGAGTTTAGCAGTGGCTCTGCTAAACACCGTGCCCCTTCCCTCCCCCCCCCCTCTCCAGCCCCTTGCTGGCTGTTGGCAAAGGGAGGCGTTGGGATAGGGCGGGAGACTAGGGGGCAGGAAGGGGGAGGGACTTTAACAGAGCAAAACTCTCTCCCCCCACCTGACAGTATCCAGGGCTCGGGCCGTCTGAATGGACGCATAAACGGGAGATGGAGCCATGACGTGGTCACCTGCCTCTCGCGCATACAATTTTGTCGGCCGCACTGCGGCCATGACAGGGCCGGCCAAGAATTGCAGCACCTGTGTGAAGGAGCCCTAATATTGTACTTTTTGTGCACGCAGGGCCAGTTCGCCAAATGACACACCCCTTCCATGGATTAAAATGCTAATTACCCTAATGAGGTCCAGATGCATATGTTTCCCTGCGGTTCCACACTTACCCTTGCGTATTTGCGCACCTCCCATAGACTTCTATGGGATCCTTTGCTGTAGAAAATGCAGAAAGATAGAGCAGGTCCTACTTTTAGATAAAAATCATAGCACATTTTATTAATTACTAGCTTACCTGTCGCGCGTTGCTGCGAAGACAGACATACATACATACCTTCGTTTTTATATATCTGGATAACAACCAATCACAGCGCAGCTTTAATGTTACCTCAGCAGTATAATATATAGCAACCAATCACAGCACAGCTTTCATGTTACCTCAGCAGTATAAGAAATAGCAACCAATCACAGCACAGCTTTCATTTTACCTCAGTGGTATAATATATAACAACCAATCGCAGTGCAGCTTACATTATCTTTTCCTAATAATCGAGTTGGGACCCATTAACTTTTCCTATGTATGACATAATCAATGCTCGTGCCAAATTTCACGTTTCTATGACACCGGAAAGTGAGAAAATTAGATTCCGTACGTAAAATTTGGACGCTAATTCTTTTGCGCATAGAATTGAATAATCGAGTTGGGACCCATTAACTTTTCCTATGTATGACATAATCAATGCTCGTGCCAAATTTCACGTTTCTATGACACCGGAAAGTGAGAAAATTAGATTCCGTACGTAAAATTTGGACGCTAATTCTTTTGCGCATAGAATTGAATAATCGAGTTGGGACCCATTAGCTTTTCCTATTTATGACATAATCAATGCTCACGCCAAATTTTGAGTTTTTATGACATTGGGAAGCGAGAAAATTAGATTCCGTACGTAAAATTTGGACGCCAATTCTTTGGCGCATAGAATTGAATAATGGAGTTGGGACCCATTAGCTTTTCCTATTTATGACATAATCAATGCTCGTGCCAAATTTTGACTTTCTATGACATTGGGAAGCGAGAAAATTAGATTCCGTACGTAAAATTTGGACGCCAATTCTTTGGTGCATAGAATTGAATAATGGAGTTGGGACCCATTAGCTTTTCCTATTTATGACATAATCAATGCTCACGCCAAATTTTGAGTTTTTATGACATTGGGAAGCGAGAAAATTAGATTCCGTACGTAAAATTTGGATGCCAATTCTTTGGCGCATAGAATTGAATAATGGAGTTGGGACCCATTAGCTTTTCCTATTTATGACATAATCAATGCTCACGCCAAATTTCGAGTTTTTATGACATTGGGAAGCGAGAAAATTAGATTCCGTATGTAAAATTTGGACTCTAATTCTTTTGCGCATAGAATTGAATAATCGAGTTGGGACACATTACCTTTTCCTATTTATGACATAGTCAATGCTCGTGCCAAATTTCATGTTTCTACGACATCGGGAAGTGAGAGAATTAGTGGCAATGATGGAAATCGAACGATCTACGTGGCTCTGTACGTGTCATAAGAGAGCCTTAATGACATCACAATGCAGCTTTAACTGTCAGACATCCAGTGATGGAAATCAAACGATCTATGTGGGGGGGGGCGTAACTGTCGACGACGCTCGCGCGCGCGCCATTTATCGTGGGATAGTTGTACTATGCCTATAATCTTCCCAGGAGTGTACTTAACAACTTCCCAAAGTTTCATGGCGATCGGATGAATGGTGTAGTAGCGCATAAAGGACAAACAGACAGGCAGACAGACAGACACGCACGCATACAGACATACATTCAATTTTATATATATAGATTAAAGCAGAAATTAGGTAATGCAAAAGGATTCACTTACTTTTTCTTGCAGTTGTGCTTCCTTACTCCTGGGGCCAAGAGATATAGCTCGATAGTTTTTTTTCTTTACAAGTTATAAAGAACATCTATTCCAGGGCAGATCCTTGGCTCCACCTCTTATAAGCGCTCTCCATTTAGCAAATGAACCATCGATCACCACTCCTGACACAATGTTTCAGGCAATTTTCTAAATAAGCACATGTTGTATTTTCACTCCTGATTTATATGGTGCATCAAATGTTTTATCGAAATCAGTTTTCAGTATCCCCCGGCATTCCTCAATCTGTTGTCCATGTTCTCATAAAATCTGTCTCATATAAATCAATATTGGCCGTACCTTGTAATATTATTTATCACAATATACTTTTGGCACAAGTGAATTTAAAGGGGTTCTATCAAGATAGACTTTTATCACCTATCCATAGGATAGGTGATACAAGTCTGATTGGTGGGGGTCTCACCAATGAAACCCCTATAGATCCTGAGAATGCTCCCCCCCCCCCCTCCACTGTGAAGTTACTGCACCCCATGCAATGAGGGAGAGATTGAATGGAGCGATGGACAGACATGGGAAAGTAGGGGCCCCTGGGTGGTCTCGGAGCCCTCCACTAGGTTCAGGAAGATGGGCTCACATGGTTCCCTAATGAACTCTGTGCCGCTGGCAGCTACAGCCAGTGGTGGGGAGGGACCTCTTTCCTGCGGGAGGGTTGGCTCTAGTACCAGAACTTGAAGCTCTACCATGGTCCGTACATCTTGAAGTATGTATGGTCGCACTCCAGCAGCATAAGGGAAAGCAACTTGTGGCGAGACACAACAAATGAGCCAGCCATGATGCTGCTAAACGTTTTATTCCAAATATGGTAAACTGCTTACATGTTTTTGGAGGCTCCTGCTTAAAAGCTTGCAATAATTGTCAGAGGAATTGGAGCATAAAGAAATACTCCAACAAACAGGGGCAGAACAGTCTGTGTTATCCACTTACTCCAGTGAGTAGTCAGAATCCACATAAGAATATACAACTCTTAACTCTCTTCTTACATGAGCAACTGAACAGAGTCCCTGTATCTGGCATGAACTACATCAGACATAGAACCAGTACACCTCACTATGGTGCCCAGGGGCTCCAAATGTCCTAACACCCCATGTGACTCACAGCCCACAGCCAATCACAGCCCAGACCATTATACTCTATGGCAGTGGTGTCAAACTCATTTTCACAGAGGGACACATAAACCTTATAGTTGCCTTTGTAATTCTAAGACTGTATAGTAATAGTATCCCCCATAGTAACCCCAGTAGTAACAGTGCCCACATAATAACCCCAGTGGAAATAGTGACCCCCATAGTCCATAGTGGCCCCAGTAGTAATAGTGATCCGCATAGTGGCCCCAGCACTAACAGGGTCTCCCATAGTGGCCCAAGCAGTAATAGTGACCCTATAGTGGCTGCCGTAATAATAGTTAACATCATAGTGGCCACAGTAATAATAGTCCTCCCATAGTGGGCCCAGTTGTAGTAGTGCCCTTGTTAGTGACCCCAGTAATAATAGTGACCCCCATAGTGGCTCCATTAGTAATAGTGTCTTCCATAGAGGTCACAGTTGTAATAGTGCCCCCTTTAGTTACCCCAGTAATAGTGACCCCCATAGTGGCTCCAGTAGTAATAGCACCCCCATAGTCGCCCCAGTAGTAATAGTGAACCCACATAGTGGTCCTAGTAGTAATAGTAACCCCCATTGTGGCCCCAGTAGTAAAAGTGACTTCCATAGTGGCCACAGTAGTAATAGTTAACCCCATAGCGAACCCAGTAATAAAAGTGACCTCCATAGTGAACCCAGTAGTAATAGGATCCCCCATAGTGGCCCCAGTAGTAATAGTGACCCCTTGGTGGCTGCAGTAGTAATAGTGACCTTCATAGTGGCCCCAGTGGTAATAGTAATTTCAATAGTGGCCCCAGTTGTAATAGGGTTTCCCATAATGTCCCCAGTAGTAATAATGACCCCATAGTGGCTACAGTAGTAATAGTGACCTCATAGTGGCCGCAGTAGTTATAGTGACCCCCATGGTGGCCATAGTAGTAATAGTGCCCTCATAGTGGCTTCAATAGTAATAGTGTCACCTGCATCGGCCCTAGTAGTAATAAGTGACCCCCTTAGTAGTCCCAGTAGTAATAGCAACCCCCCTATTGGCTTCTGGTTCGTATGCAGACACCGAGTAGGGGGATGAGGAGAGGTCAGCAGTCACAGATTATGCACTGCCGCTGCTAGATCAGAGCTGCAGGCTGGATAAGTAGAATACCTGTTACATTGTTGCATGGTTGGCGGCACACATAACACGAGGTGGGGGCCAGAAATCAGGCTGCGGGCCTTGTGTTTAACAACTCCTATAGACACTGTGAAAAAAATGGTGAGCCTGTTTCTTACAAACCCATCTTGGCCTACCCCTTACACATGCGCAGCGCTACTCATTTTCATTGGGACTGCCAGAGACAGCTGAGATCAAATGCTCGCCTATTTCCATCAGCACCATTGAAATTAATGGGCTGGTGGCTGTGTATGGGAGGCTAGTACTCCATTCAATGATGTCACTCGTCCCTGTAGGTGGAAGAAGCCACCCAGAAATGAGAAGGAATGGGAAAATGACCCCCTCTCACCCACTCGTTCTCAGTATCTCAGAATGGTGGGGTTCCCAGTAGTCAGAATGCCACCGATATATCCGTTTTCATCCATCCAACAGATAGGTGAAAACTTTTAAAAACGTCCTCCTCCGGATACCCCCTGAAAGGAGCAAAACTGTCAACATGCTATGCGCAATTCAGGCTTGAGGGACTGACAATCTCTATTTAATGCTCTTTGAATCGCTGTGCCATGCATCATGGCCTATAGGCACAACACAGCGTCTCAGTTTTAAAGGTTTCTTTTTTTCCTTATTTGTAACATTTTAAAAAATTACAACATTAGTGATAAATATCTAATAAGTGGGGATTCCATATATCGAGAGAATGGGTGACCCCTGATCCCCATTTTGTTACTCCACCGAGAACGCGATGAGATAACGAGCGCACATCTCGCTCCCACCATTATAGTTTATAGGAGTTGTTTAACGCTCCCCCTGGACCTGCTTAGATGTATTAAAGCAAAACAATAGACTGACGTTCCTGCTGTTATCGTCAAAACACATTACAGTAATGCTGGGAACGTGAAAGTAACACATGGGGTTAACTATCCCCACTCGATATTTATTAATTAACATATTTCAATGAGATGTGAGGCAAGCGGCGTACGAAAGCAAACTTATCAGGTATAACCATATTCGACAATAATTTGCAAATATTTCATGCAAGAACAACATCTATATTGATGGCCAATGATGATTACATTTCCCAGGAAAATCTTCCGCTATTCCAGGCCAGAAAAAAAAAACTAAAATGGAAAATACATCCCCGGGGGAACTTTGTAATTAAGGAAATCTCATTAGCTTCATCCAATGCATTCCTTTATCTGAATTACTACAAGAAAGTCTATTGTAATCAGATTCTGCTGTTAGGAGGCTAAATAGAAAAACATGAGTGACTGCAGTGTAGACGTCTCCCATCTGTACGCCCGGCGCCCCCATTCCACACACAAGTACTCAGTAGGGGTAAGTTCTGTGGTCGCTGGGATTTGGTGATAACAGACGTCCATGGGATGCCACAAATATCCACTTCTTTCCACAATAGATCCAATTGAATTAGACAACTTGATGCACACAAGACAAGATGATGATGATGGTTATTGGATCTGTACTGTCTAGTATTAGAATAGTGGAAGCAATTTATAAATATTCTTGATTCTACCATTTTGTGTACACAGCTCCTATGCGGATCTATGAGTCTTAACGAGATTGGTTCTAGTATAGCATTTATTCACTAAGCTGTTCTGCTGGGGGTACGCTGCTACCTTGCTGCTTTCTGTACAAGCTGAATACAGGCAGGCTGCCTATAAGTGCACTTTATATAGTTTTTTTCTCACAATGGGACACAAAAAAAATTCCGCCCAAGGTGCCATCCAACCCAAGATTGGTACTGCAGCTTATTATACAATTCTGTGTATAATCTGATCCTGCAGTCATATGTTTCTCACTGCCATCTATCCCCTTAAAGGGGTTCTGCCACTTCTAGGTATTCTGCTGCTGAAAGTAGGCAGCTCCGTACATTGCAGAGTGGTCCAAATTGGTACTGCAGGCTGAGAACTATTGAAGTGAATGGGATTCGGCCTGCAGTACCAACCCAGGGCACTGCACAATGTACAGAACAGCTGGAAGTGGGATAATCCCTTTAAACTCCCCATCTCCCAATTTCCTGCTGAAAATCTGCATTGTTTTACAGTACAAGCAATGAAGATGAGATTTCAAGAAATTTGATTCACACGCCGCAGCCAAAATCCACAGCGAAAATTGATCTGTGGTATAGATTCTAAAGCTGCAGCATTTCAGATTTATGCTTCTTTTTTTTCAGTGCAGATGTCACCCTTTGTAAGTGGCATTGGAAAATCAGCAGTGAACCACAATATGTGACCTTACCCTAAAGGCTTAGGGCTCTTTCACATGAGCGTATATCAGTTTTCACGACTGGCTGATAAACGCTACAATGTGAGGTGTATAAACTCATGAACGGGCGTACATGCAGTTGCCCCTTCCCCTTTCCTCTCCTTAACTGGCTCACCTCCTCTCTCCTCCGCTCCGGCTGATTGCAATAGGAGGGGGCGGGACAGGGCAGAGCTAAGCGCCGCCCCATCCCACCTCCTCCCATTGCTGGCTGCGGACAAGGGGCAGGAGCTTAGCTCCACCCCCATTTCGCACCCTCCCATTGCAAACAGCTGGAGGGGAGGAGAGAAGAGTGAGGGAGTTTAGCAGTCACGCTGCTAACCTCCCTCCCACCTCCCTTCTCCAGACGCTGTCATTGGCTCTCATAGAAGTCTATGGCAGTGGCCGACGTATTCTAGCCCAAAAAATAGTTCCGGGACTATCTTTTGGGCCCAGAGTAAAAACGCTCGGGGCCATATTGGTCGGGTGCTTTTACGTCGCGGGAATACGGCCATGGGATCTGATGCATTGGAATCCAGTGCATCAGATTACAACGTATATCAGCCAACCGTGAAAACAGCGGGCCGATATACGCTCATGTGAAAGAGCCTTTAAACAGACAGGTGTGTTTTTGCATGTGAGAAAATCCTGTTCGCAAAACGAGGAGAACAGAACACATTAATTTTAATGCTTTCATTGTCATTTCAGTTTTTTTGCACCAGCATCCACAGAAAATTATCTTGTGTCTATGGGAGGTGTGCAAACATGCACATCTGCACACGCAGGTTTTAGCTAGTCACTGATACCATGTTAAGCTAAATAACCATTTAGCCCCTTAACCCCTTCCCCCTTCCCGCTCCATGACGTATAGGTACGTCATGGAATGGCGGGGTATGTATGCAGAAAGGTCGCGGGACAACCTCTCTGCATACAGCGTGGGCGTCAGCTGTTTAATACAGCTGACACCCGCGGGCAATAGCCACTAGCCACTATTAACCATTTAAATGCCCCGAATGTCCCGCACGCCCCCGCCCCGTGGTGAGATCAGGGGAGCCGTGCAGGTGTCATGGCAGCCAAGGGCTTTTAGAAAGGCCCCAGGGCTGCCTTAGCAGACTGCCTATCAAGCCATCCCCATGGGGTGGCCTGATAGACTGCCTGTCAGAATGCAGTATGACGTAATGCTATAGCATTACGTTATACTGCAGGAGCGATCAAAGCTTCGCTGCTTGTAGTCCCCCAGGGTGACTTTAAAGTGAAGTAAAAAAAAAAAAACAATAAAGTTTTTTTAATTGTAAAAAAAAAGTTATAAACGTTAAATCACCCCCCTTTTGCTATATCTATCATTAAAAAATCTAAATAATAAAATAAAAATATGTATTTGGTATCGCCGCATCCATAAAAGTCCGATCTATCAAAGTAGTGCATTATTGTTCCCACACGGTGAACGTCGTCTGAAAAAAAAAATAAAGAACGCCCAAAATGCATTTTTTTAGTTACCCTGTCTCCCAGAAAAAACGCTATTAAAAGCGATCAAAAAGTCATATGTATTCCAAATTGATACTATTGGAAACTATAGGACATCCTGCAAAAAATGAGCCCTTGCTCAACTACGTCGATGGAAAAATAAAAAAGTTATCGTGCGCACAAAATGACTGCAGAAAATAATTGAAAAAAATTAAATGTCTTTGAAAAAAAAAGAGTAGTATAGTAAAAAAAAAAACTATACAAGTTTGGTATCGGAGTAATCATACCGACCAATAGAATAAAGATATCATGTCACTTTTGTTGTCGTATGTGCGCCGTAGAAAGAAGACGCAATGAAAAATGGTGAAATTTCGTTTTTCTTTTTCATTTTTTCTCCACTTATATTTTTTTAAAAGTTTTTCAGTACATTGTATGGTACATTAAATAGCACCATTGAAAAATACAAATCGTCCCACAAAAAACAAGCCCTCATACTGCGACATCGATGGATAAATAAAGGAGTTACGATTTTTTTGAAGGGGGGAGGAAAAATTGAAAATGGAAAAAGAAAAATGGTGGTGTCATTAAGGGGTTAAGGACCATGCTGTTTTGTACCTTAAGGACCAGACACTTTTTAGGGATTTTACCCATGTGGTGGTTTTACTCCCCTATTTTTTTTCTGTTCACTACCAAAATTATTTTTGTTGCATTTTATTTCCTGTGACAAATAGGGCTATTTTTTAAAATATTTATTTCACTGACTTTTTTTTTTCATTTTTTAGTTTTATTGGGGGTAAAAAGCTAAAAGTTTTTTTTAAAATCTTTATAGGTTTGTTTTTTTAATGAGTATATTTATGCTAAAATAAAGTATGGGAATGGGTTCCTCATTTTGTTTCAGACATTTTGATATATAATATGTATGGTTTTGGTTTTCAGGGCGCATACGGCGACGGTTTTGGTTGGTTGGTTTTGGTTCACAATAGTCACTGGCAGAGCTGATCAGGTTCTGCTAGGACCCTGCTGCCGCACTGTTGTGCTAGGTCGCTCCTGGCAGTCACGTGATCGCTGGGGCGTGTAGTGGAAGAATCACTTCCACTTTTTAGTACATAACACTCATTGAGCGCTATGTAAAGAAGGCAGAAACAGTTAAAAAACGCTTCTCCCTTCTCCTCCAGGTTCTCAGCTGTGACTAACAGCTGTCAACTGGGCACGATTAAAACCCAGGACCAAGCACCGTAAATGTACAGCGCTTGGTCCTTAAGAGTTAAATCAGGGCGGGGTGATTCCCCTGCCCGTTTGAACGAGTGGTGCCTTCACAAATACGCTCAGACACGCACGCAAAATACACTCGTTCACTGTGCCAACAAATTGCTCAGTAGCGAGCGCATTGCGATATACGCTCGTCTGTTTAAGCCCTACTATTGTCGGTAGTTAAGCAAGAAGACATAATAAAGGGATTGGAGTAATGGTACTTTTAGATAAGACGAATTCTCGACCCAATGCCAATCAGCGTTCACTTCATTTTCTTGTACACGGGCCAATAATCGACTGATTGGCGATGAACAATTGCGACTATGATTGTTCTTCCCTATAGGCAAACTGTACATCTCTCTGTTCACACTGGGAGATGTACCACCGAATGCTGACTGAAACTAAGTGTTCATTGATTGATCGTTGGTCACTTTACATGATGGCCCGATTGTCAGGTGAACGAGTGTTTGGAGAAATGTTTAAAAGCACCTTAACATAGGACTGTATATTCAGATCGCGCACGGTCTGTTAGTAGACTCTATCCGAGGACACACAATGATCTGCATAGGAGCTGTACACTAAAAGTAGGATTTATTCTTCATGAAGACTATTTGAAAAATTAATTCATTTTTATTGTATATGTAATGGCATAATAACTGTAAAAGTGAACATAGCCTTTAATTTAACTGCAGAAGGAAAGCGAAGTACTGCTAGACTACAATGTTCTTAGCTACTGAGCCACCATAATGAATAATTCGGATCCTTCAATAAATTTGCTTGCTATAAGGGTGCAATTACACGTGCGCTTAGTGGTTTCCTCTGTTGTACATTTTTTTCCAATAATTGACAGACTGCACTTTCAAGTGCAGGTGCAACTCAGCAATAAGCACCATAATACTTGTGTAATAGTGTTCTAAAGCCAAAAGTATGTTAATGCCTCTCCTAATTACTCAGATGAGGTGTTTCAGCCACAGCCATTGCAAAATGTACATAAAATCACACAGCCATGTAATCTCTACAGACAAACATTGGCAGTAGTATGGGTCATACTTCAGTGCTAAAGAGCTCAGTGACTTCAAATGTGGTGCATCACCTCTGGTCTCGGAGGCAAAGGAAATGAGTTCTCTGGAGGGTAAATCACATTTCATTATCTGGTGAACGGATGTATGAATCTGGGTTTGGCAGATGCCCAGAGAACACTACCTACTGGAATGCATAGTTCCTACTGTAAAATTCTATTTCGTAAGAATAATGGTATGGCTTTAGCTCTTTTAGTTTCAATGAAGTCTACTCCCTAGCAGTCCAGTTTCATCGTTCATGACAAGACTACATATGGAGATGATGGTGGGTGGTTGTCAAAGCAGTACACATAATGGGCACCATGAGACTAAATGTCCTTCAGCCAAGTGCCTGGAATTGTTTCCAACAGACACAGGGGCTGGTAATGATGGCGCCAGCTCTCTCTGGATGTGCTTCTCAGACTATCAGACGATCTTCTCTATTGGTGGTCTGTTTAAGGCCTCCTGAGCTGGGTTGCCTTGTGTGCGTGCCCTCACACATCCACTAGTCCCAACACCTCCTAACAGTCTGGTCAGAACGGCCCAGGTGGCAGCAATTTGTCAATATGACCATCCAGCTTTTCTCATTCCAAGAATGCACCCCTCTCAAACTCTGTTAGGCCGCCTGCAGACGGGCGGAAATTCCGCGGCGGGATTTCCCACCCCTGGAAACTGCCATAGGCAGCCGGCACATGAAAGAGCTGGGGTCGCGGGAGCAGGTGAGTGTCACGCTGCTCTCTGCAGACGCTCGGATCGGGTTCCGCTTCGAGAATTCTGCAGGCGGCCTTAACGGAGTGATAATCTTTTCAATTGCATTGTAGAGGAGTCTAGTGGTCAACAAGCTCTCCACAAGCGGAAGAAGAGGTAGCAAGACCGTTCATATAATCACACCACAACTCTATAATCATTTGCATATTGTCCTGAGATGTAACTGCATGCCAAGTTTTACAGAAAAATAACAACTCCTTCTAGGTGCTTGTTTTTTTTGTTGTTGAAGAGTGTACAGAAACATTTTACACAATTGTCACTTTTATCTTTGTTGACACAGTTTGGAGAAGGCCTTTCTTCTTCCAGCAGGTCTCTGCCCCTGTGCACAAAGTGAGGTCCTCAAAAGCATGGCTTGATGAGTTTTGTGTAGAAGAAATCAAGTAGCTGCACAGAGCCCTGACCTCAAACCCATCGTATTCCTTTGGCATGAATCTGAACACCAATTGTGGATCAGACCTTCTCATCCAAGTTCAATTTCTGCTCTCACAAATTCTTTTTTGGCTGAATGCAAAGTGGATAAACAAAAACAGCTGGTGGAATGGCACAACCTTCCAAGAGGCAAAGTAGAAGTAGTAGAAGCAAGACAAGTCTGCAAGTTGTGACCAACTTCTCATTTATTATATTAAAACCAGCAAATAAGCATGTTTTGAGGTACATAACCTCTTCATCAGCAGAGTTGGGGTACAGAATAAGTTGAATCAGAGTATCGTGCTTGGCTGTTAAGTGGCATGGAGAACGTGGCATCAGAGTGGGGGCAGATTGGGTGCAGCCAGCTGACTTGTCCACGCTCTCGTTCTCCACTGAACTGCCAAGGGCAACACACTGGCTCAGCTTATTCTGTACCCCAGCTATACTGGTGAATAGATCTTGCACCTCAAAAAATTACAGACTTGCAGCTTCTACATTCCCTCTTGGAAGGTTGCACTGTTCCACCAGCTGTTTTTGCTCATCCGCTCCATGTTATTTCACGACAGCCTCCTGCAAGGCATTTGTCTGCTTGGGCAGCACAGCTGCGCCTTCTTGGCCAAAGCAACCTACTCTCTCATCTTCACAGCATACTTTTATCATGTAGGCACATTAACATCCATTCGGGTTTCCTATGATTATTTCTTTTGGCTGAATGAACACAAGTTCCAACAAATAAGAAAGCTGAAATGTGACTTTCTAACAAGTCTTAACACCCCCAAATAGCTGTATGTGCATGGTTTTCTGGCTTGGTTTCCTATCCCCGATCATTGTTAAGACTTGTTAGAAAGTCACATTGATTCGAAGGAATGCTGCCATCCAATAGGTGGCGCTGCAGAGGTATTTTTCCATCTTCCTTATTCGCATAAATTACCCAGAGGAGCTAGCATGGCCTTATAAGTCTCCTCACTCACTTTCTAGGTGTCCTCACACCCCTTTTGGGTGCTCTCCTTGGGGAGAGACTATGCCCTCCCCTTACTGACTCACCCCCCAGGTGTCTCCACACACTTTTTGGGTGCTCTCCTTAAGGAGACATGACACTCCTCTTGACTCACAAGTTCCTACAGACACACTCCAAAATCTTGTGGGAAAGCTACTCAGAAGAGTGACGGCTGCTATAGCCACAAAAGGAGCCCCAGCTCCATATTACCACCCATGGTTTTGGAAAGGGCTGTCCGACAAGCTCCTATAGAAGTAACAGTTAAGTGTCTGTATACTTTTGGTCATATAGAATATATTTTTTAATATAAGCTATAGTGTGAATGAGAACTTAACATGGCATTCAGTTCCAGATGAGAATATTGCTGCTCTGATTGTCATCTGTCAGTCCTGTAGCTGGGAACATCTACCACAGGAGACCTATGAGCAGACGCAGACTTGTGTTCCGTGATCTGAAGGTGACAGCTCACGTCGTGCATTGTCTATCACTACAACAATGAGACGTAAAGGAAGGTTCCATGAAGATATGTGTCATTGTAATACAAGATGTTCTACCATATATTATTGTATTATCCTAGCTGGCCCTGCAGTGATGAAAGGTACATCAATGTACTGTATTATATACCTATAGCAGGTACTGTATTAGCAATGAATATTGGAATATCTACCCATCGCATATCTAATATATTCATCTTATATCTTTATCTATCTATCTATCTATCTATCTATCTATCTATCTATCTATCTATCTATCTATCTATCTATCTATCTATCTATCTATCTATCTATTCCATATAAATGCATGTTATTGTATACAGCAATCAATGGAAGACACAAACCTATAAATAAAGACCAGGCCTTTAAAGGAAATGTATCCCCTTTATATTTTATTCTAATTAACACTGAAAAATGACATTTTCCATTTTTCTAATCTGTGTTTATTTTCTGATTGTGGAATTCTTTTTATTCGATTGTCTGTACATGACTATGAATCGGCTATTTTGCCTTTGCCACAGAGATATGCTTTACACTACAGCAGCTTTTAGAGATATGTCATACAGCAGAAATCATGGACCATTAACACAATGGACAGGAGGGGACCCATTGACTTCTATGGTAGACAGTTATGGGCATGCTCTGTGACCTGTGCAGAGGTCATTGTGCAGAGATGGGGAGGAGGTAACCTGTTACCGTTATCTTTTGTGAATAGTGGATCCTGTGTTACATATATATATATATATAGGTGTTACCTTGCATTGTAACCCTGTCTGTGATGATAATGAGTTGGCTAATGAAATGTTTACTAAACAGCAGGGTCCATGGGCTCCACAGAGCCCTTGAGACTCTAAGAGCCATTATCAGGGGCTCCAACAGAAAATCTAGGTCCCTGCTCTACTCAGCGATGTAGTGGTGTCTCGATAGCATATTGCTAAATTCCACACCACCTCTGCTCGATTTGCAACCTGATTGGTTGTTTGGGTTGGCTGATTCACAGTGATTGGTTGCTTGGGTTGGCTAATTCACAGTGATTGGTTGTTTGGGTTGGCTGAATCACAGTGATTGGTTGTTTGGGTTGGCTGATTCACAGTGATTGGTTGCTTGGGTTGGCTGATTCACAGTCATTGGTTGTTTGGGTTGGGTCGAGCAGACGTATTGTGGAATATAAAAATATGCGTCCTAAAAGGCTGTACTGAGGAAAGCAACGTCCAGAACCTGGGGTTGGCATAGCAATGTGGAGCACATGAGCCAGCTCTGGTCACATGATTTGTATTGCTATGCCGATCCCAGGTCCTGGATGTTTATTTCCTCAGTACAGCCTGTCTGGACACCATTACAGCGCTGAGTAGAGCAGGTTCCAATGGCAGATTATAATAGGGATGATTGGGGGGAGAACTACAAGCCCAAGACTCCAAAGGGGCCTACGGCCATCCAAATCGCCACTAATGTAATTCAAACTGCTAAAACCCAAACTTCAGGTAAAGAAAGGGGTTGAACAACTTCCTTTTCTTACAGCCTTCCATCTCTGCTGCCTGCGATCTCACTCCAGTGCAGCAGAGACAGGGAAGGCTATGTGTGGTAAGTAATTTAATCCCTTTCTCTCCCTGCATCTGAAGAGCAGCAATGGGGGACCCTATTACTATTGCGGTGGTAATAGGGGACCCTAATTCTACTGTGGTTGCAATGAGGGACCCTATTACTATTGGGGCCACAATGGGGGACCCTAATACTATTAGGGTCACAATGGGGGACCCTAGCACTAATGGAGCCGCAATGTGGGGCGCTATCACTACTGGGGCCGCAATGAAGGACCCTATTATGCTGGGGTGGCAATGAGGGGTGCTATTACTACTGGGGACAATATAGGGGATGCTATTACTACTTGGACCAATATGGAGAATGCTATTACTATTGGGGCGAATATAGGGGACGCCATTAGTACTGAGGCCAATATAGGGGATGATAATACTACTGGGCCAATATAGGGGATGCTATTACTACTAGGTCCAATATAGGGGATGGCATTATTACTGAGGCCAATATAGGGGACGCTATTATTACTGGGGCCAATATAAGGGATGCTATTACTACTAGGGCCAATATACGGGATGGCATTATTGCTGAGGCCAATATAGGGGACGCTTTTACTACTGGCGCCAATATAGGGGATGCTATTACTAATGGGTCCAATATTGGAGATGTGATTTATTACTACTAGGGTCAATATAGGGGACGCTATTACTACTGGGGCCAATATAGGGGTCGCTATTATTACTGGGGCCAATATAGGGGATTGGTACTAATAACTAGTGGGGCCAATTTAGAGGACGCTACTATTACTGGGGCCACCAATATAGGGGGTCACTATTATTACATGGAACGGATTTGCTGCGGAATTTACAGTAGCTGTAGCAGCAAAGTGAATGAGGTTTTGAAAATCTCTTCCACACTCTGTTGAAAAAATCTGCACAAAACCTGAGCGGAAATTACATGTAGTGCGGCATGTTAATTTTAAATATAATGTATATCAGTAGCCCATCCAGCACTCCAGCTTTCCTCCCTGTTTTCTTTTAAACAGTCCCTTTTATAATGAGGGAGGCAAAAATCATGTTGTGATCAGCCATGCCCCTAACCCCTCCCCTGACCACACCCTCTGTCCTGCATTGGGGCTCCACAAGAAACTTTTACTTCAAAAAGACTGCATGGCTGAAAAAGTTTTGGAACCACTGCTTTACAGAACAGGAACAGGAAGTGTCAGCCTTTTATGTGGCTTAGTGGTCAGATTAATTTTTTTAAATATCAATTGTAACATAAAAAATCATTAACAATTCTTAAATATGTGAAGCATAAAAATTTGACTTATAGAATAGGTTACTTTTTGATGACACCATTCCTTTAATAGAACTGATGTATTCCAGGCACAATATGTATTGTATCCCATAGAGATGCTACATGAACAGATTCTCTTAGTATAGTTATAGTACTACTAGTTGTCATGGCTTGTCGGTCGCGACAGCATGGTGGTCTTGACGCAGGCCAAGACCTGTCGCATTTAATGCAGGACAAGAGTTAATGCACCATGTGCAGAGACTGCTGGTGCTGTCTTTCTTTGCTGCATGGATGCATGCTGGATTAGTCATGCCTGGGAGAAGAGTGGAGGTGTGCTTCTCTAATTGCTGTGCTAGTCCTCAGGTCTGGAGTAGTTGTATATTCTCACTCCTCATTGTGATCAGTGCTGCTTATTCGGTTCAATAGTGGAGTACTTGGAGTTTGGAGCTCTTCTGTGCTGGGTGTATTGCTACTTGCAAATAGGTTGCTGTGGGTTCCTTTTTAGTTATATTTCTGTTTTCATTTTTGTATTTCTTTGCTGTTCAGTTCATCTCTCTGGGGGTTTCTATAGGGACAGTCAGGGCCCCTGATGAAGACGTGGGGCTGCCTCTATCGAGGCGATTACACTGCTTCTAGGCAGACCATTCACCCCCCTGCTAGGTTAGGGCCAGGCTTCCTGCTCCCTGAAGTAGTGTTTCTGTTCAGCATAGCATGGTGTGCATCTATTTTCAGTTATGTGTACGTTCTCTGACGCCGTGCTGAGCGTAGTACTTTTTGTGTTGCACAGTCTTTTCTTACTAGATTACATACTTCTGTTGTGGTGCGCACTGTTTTACAGTGCATAGTAGTATTAACTGCAGTAATTGGGAATGTCATCCAGTGTCTGTGCTGAGCGTGGTGCCTGTGAGCCACACCGGCGGGACACTAGTATCCTATTAGTATACTTATTGGGTGCAGTACCTACCTCAGCTGCTCTGTCAAATCTAGTTTTACATCTGATATCACTTTCTTCAGCTCAGTCGATCTTCTGATCTTCACACATCAGCTTGAAATGCGAGCACAGTTCCAATAGGGGGACTTTAGTGCTGCCTTAAATTGTCACTTCCAGTATTATAGAGATCTGTCTATATGTAACATGCATGGGACCTATTCTTTTTATTTCAGGACGTTGGAGGGTTTATATAAAGGGTGGTATAGTGAAAATATGTAATTGTGCTTTATCCGGTGTTCAGGCTACAGAGCTCCATAAACTTGTTCGGCCCCAGATTTTGTTTCTAACCTCCACCAGATGAAGGACATTTCAGTAAATCTGATTTGATATGTTTCCTCCACTGGAACTCATTAACTCTGTATCAGATTGGACGCACACAAGTGCACAGATCTGGTGGAGAAATGTGCCTGCAGACTCCTGGTCTGACTTTTCATAGTCATGGAGATGTCATTTTGTGTTTATGACTTTACAATTAATTCCGTTTCAGCAATGGGAACTCCAGGGATGAATTTTATTCTACATCTGAGTGTCCCAAATGTGTTCAATCCATTTTTTTTACCACTTACTATAATCTTCCTTTAAATATGAATAGCAAATGCAAATCTCTCTATAGTCAACCTGTTGTAGGGAAGTCTGTGGCGGATTAGGTAGACCACGGCCCGGGGCTGTTCACTTGGGCCCCTCTCACATACAATGCACCCCCCCCCCCCCCCGCAGTAGAATATTCTCTAGTAAAACATTAAATAAGTAGCCTCAACAATAACCATTTGGTGTGGATTAATTCCAAATTTAACCCCTTCAATTGTATGGATCGTACCAAAATCCATGTCAAAATTTGCCAAATGGTGTAGCTTTTTGATGCAGATTGTGTGAAACTTCCACAGCAAATCTGCAATGCCTTCCTCCCCCCAAAAATAAGTATATTCTATATGACAACCCTTATAATATGGTGGGTTTACATACAGTGGCTCAAATTTAGTATAAGGGCAAAAACACATGGGTACATGCGCTAATATGCTTGCCGCTACGGAGCATATTAGCGCATGAATTGGATTTTATTTTCGACTATTCAAACTTCGTACTATTGCACGCGAGTTTGAAAAAAAAAAGGGTGAAGATAGGTCCTGCCCTTTCTTTCTCGCATGTAGAAAAACTATGTACGAGAAAGATAGTGCAAGTCCTGTCTTTTGTCTCACTTAGTATTAATGGGCAGGAATCCTGATATCGAAAACAAAACCATTGAAATGCCCATGTGTTTAAGCCCTCACTCTAAATAGTAGTTACTATGTAATGCTCTGAAAAGTAGGCTCTACATAGTTTCCCCTGAAAATAAGACACCGTCTTATATAAGGTTTTGCCCCAAAAGAGGCACAGTGTTTTATTTTCAAGGGGTGTCTTATTCTCACTAAGCCGGCGGCGACCGGGTCCCTTGGATGCAGCGTTGACAGAGCTCTCTTCCTGGTAACGGGGCTTTGAATACCCTACGTCCAGAAAGCGAGTGCTGTGATTGGATCACGAGCGCTGTTGCTCAGCCAATCAGAGCTGGCGCACAATGAACCAATCACAGTCATGCAGTGATGCCATTCACTGAATGGTTGTGAATGATCGGCTGAGCAACGGCGCTTGTGATCCAATCATAACACTCTCTTGCTGGAGGCAGGGTATTCAAAGCCCCATTACCAGAAAGAGAATGCTCTATCAATGCTGAGGATTACACTACAGCCTGCCGCAGTGCCGGAGATCAGTGTGAGGGACCCGGACGCTGCCGGCTAGGTGAATATTGCTGTTTGGTTTTTTTTCATCTAGTGTAGCTAGGGCTTATTTTTAGGGGAGGGTTTATATTTCAAGGCCACACCCTTCCCGAAAATCAGTGTAGGGATTATTATTGGAGTAGGTCTTATTTTCGGGGAAACACAGTAGTAGCAGTAAGAGTACAGTACGTTGACACGTAGCAAAAATTTGGTGTGAACTTTCCACAGCCGAAAATCCATAACAAAATCAGTCAATTCTATATCTAAGATCATATCAAAACACACAATTGTTGTGGATTTTGGTGTGGATCCATAGTTGATTTCACCCTCTGAATAGAAAGAGTGGATCGTACCAAAATCACACTATGTGAATAGATCCTAAGGACTGCAGATTACTAAACTTGTCCTATGGCGAGGGCTCCTCAGTGACACTTACTCATCCCCTAACAAGACTCACATGTGACTGCAATGTTTTAGATTCCCCGGCTGCAGCACGTCAATTTCTTTTTTCCATTGCGGCCACACTGCTCTCTATGGGAGCGCCGGCCGCAACGGAAAAGTGTGCGGCTAAGCTGCTCCAAAACCTGCGGCTAAATGCAGCGGCTTTTGAAGCAGCGCTCTTCCAGCGGAAATCTTGCGTTTTTTCGCTGCAGCCAATCTGCGAGATTTCCGCCGGGAATATGTCCCATGTGACTCCAGCCTTAATGACCTATCCTCAGGATAAATCATCAATAGTTGCTTGGTAGAGATGAGCGAACATACTCGGATAAGCACTACTCGTCCGAGTAATGTGCCTTATCCGAGTATCGCTGTACTCGTCTTGAAAGATTCGGGGAGCGCCGCTGCTGACAGGTGAGTTGCGGCGGGGAGCAGGGGAGAGCAGGCGGGAGAGAAGGAGAGAAAGATCTCCCCTCCGTTCCTCCCCGCTCTCCCCTGCAGCTCCCCGCTCCGCGGCGCTCCCCGAATCTTTCAAGACGAGTACAGCGATACTCGGATAAGGCACATTACTCGGACGAGTAGTGCCTATCCGAGTACGTTCGCTCATCTCTATTGCTTGGTGGAGGTCCACCGCTCTGGATCTCCACTGATTAGCTGCTTCCCATCACAACTGTCAGTGTTGACAGCACTGGAAGCAAATAGCTCTGTCGGTAGTGAGGCAACGCAGTTTGGTACTACAGACACTACTCCCATTGAATTCAATGGAAGCTGTGTCTGCCATACCAAACTGGACTGCTGTATTACAGACAATGCTATCTGCTTCCAGTGCTGTCCACACTGCCAGCAGGCCTGGGAATCAGCTGATTGACAGGGATCCCAAGCAGCGGCCCTCCGCTGATCCTGAAAATAGGTCATCAACAGTAAAAGTCCCAGACAACCCCTTTAACCCTTTCCAATCCAATTTGTATCCTGGTTTTTCTAGGGGGCTTACTCTTTTTCTGCCATTATACAACAGTGCTATATGCTGGCTAACGCCAGTACTGCATGAGGTGACACGTTGGATAGGCTCCGACAGCAGAGAGCCTGACAATATACAATAAGAGAACCCCGATAGATGTCTTCCAACATCGGAGCTGTACAGCCTTAAATCATAATGTCTTCAGAGGTCAGATGGTGGATTGGAAAGGGTTAAAGTGCATGTGAAGTCAAAAACAGTTGTCTGTGCTTCTGATCCTTAAAGGGGTTATCAAGGGATGGAAATACTTGCCCCACTTTTGGCAGAATTCCAAAACCAGCTCGTTGGGTCTTTCTGCCAATCTTTCATTGCTGATGATGTCATCGCCAGGGGCTTGTTGTTCAGCTCATTTCATTCACTAAGCCAGCCACCTTCTCTGTCATGGCCAATGTGGATCCCCCTGCGATGGCATCACTCTCAATGAGAGAGGTGATAAGACTCTATGTCACATCATCCAATGTTGTAACCAGGTTGGAGATGGAGGTGCCAGCATAGCTAGACCTGGTAAGTATCTACTTCTTTTAAAGGTCTTATGATTAACGTCAGGAAGCACAATAACACATTTGTAAGAGCAATATCTACTCTTGGGGGCAATTTATGTAAATGATTCCTATTAAAATATCTTTATTTATTGTGTGATTTGGTCACATTTAATCATTAGACAATCCCCTTTAAGTGTTTTAGCTATGTGCATTCTCTAATAAGCTCCGCTATTTGTACATTATTATAATGCTATAATGATGTAGCGTGAGAGCTTCTTTCTCGTTGCTCAGGATCTGAGATCCAACAATAACAAGACATCCTTCTCAAGTTTCAGTTCTTCAAACCACTGTTGCCTTTGGCAGAATTGGAGACCTCATGTTTGTTTTATGTATTGTGCATTCTAGTCTATCTTCAAGTCTTTACCTTATTGGAAATAACAAATATTGGAGGTCAACGACCTCTATATAGGGACGACAACTGGTGCTCAGAGAATAGCCAAGTGCCAGGATCAGTGATGTGATCACCAGAAATCTGCTCTACGTAGAGATCAATGTCCTCCCGGACAGTTGAGCTTCTTGGCCATTGGCCTTGAAAATAGGATGATGCAAAGGTGTTAACTATGACTTATGAGTTGTCTACTTCAGTCAATCTCCTTTTTCTTGGGTTGATCCCTCAATAGTAAACTTCTCGGACTACCAATGATCAACTGTAATGCAGCACCTCTACAGGAAAAGTGAGACATTACACAGTGCTCATTGAAATAAATGGGCTACCTGTGTAATGCACACATCTGCTTTTTATTCTGGCTTAGGGTGACTACCCACTACAGTTCTTTTTCACAGCGAAATTCACAGCGTTTTTTTTCTCCAGGGGTCTATGGGACTTGTTAATGTTAAAATCGTGATCACGCAAAATCACGATTTCGAGGTAAATTGCGATTTTGCCGCGATGCGTTTTTAACATTGGAAAGCCCCATAGACACCTGGGGAAAAAAACGCAGCAAATTCGCAAATGCTAGTGGGTATTCACCCTAATAGAGGAGGGTCCTAAACAAGGAACCATTAACTATTACGGGTGTGTTCGCATGTAATGGTACTGGCTTGCAGCTACAATTCCACTTAACAGTGGCTACCAATAGGAGAGCGTTCTTGCTGACCTTCGACAAGATCAGTGGGCGCAGCTGGGTGAAATCGCAGCAGGTATCCATTATGCGGGAATGCACCCTAACTCATAATCTAATAGGGTATTTAAAAGAGGTTTTCTAAGTGTGCTATTACACGCAGCGTCTCTCTGCTGCAAAATGTAGGTGGAGCTATGCCAATTGCGGCCAGCACCTGGACTTGCCAATTCAATCAATAACAAGACCAGATGCTGTTTGTAATCAGGACAGCTTCACATGCAGTTTGTAGTGGAGAAATGCTGTCATGTAATAGAAGCCTAAATCAAAAACACTGTTTAAGGGCGTTGTATCCATTGGGCAACTACTTCTCAGATTGGAGCAGCTCAGGGGACTCTAGCGTGCTGCAAATGTAGTACTACATGCTGACCATTAAAATGAAAGAGAAACCATGTAATACTAGGGCTAATACACCAGAGTGGGTGTCGCGGGTGGTGGTGTGTGATGCAGGATTCAGGATACGATGCAGCATATGGAGTAGCCAAAATGTACAATATTTATTTAGATACAGAAAAATAGAAATGAACAAGGATAAGATGATTATGATTATGCAACGGGATTTTTGTGTTCAAGCACCTAGGGACCGTCTATTGCTAACTAAATTGTAGGAATAGTATGAACAATGACTAGTAACAGTAATACTCTGCAAACAATATCAATGGCATTTGATTATTAACAATACCATCTTAAAAAAATACACAGGACAGAATAAATTGCCCAACTTCACTTTAGTGATTACCATGCAACACAGTCTGTGAGAAAGGCCGGTTCCCATGTACACATGTATTGCCCCTTTAAATAAACAATCCATGATCTGGCTTCAAGCACCTGAAATTTGTACACTGTTAGTGTCCATAATATACACCTTCTCCTATAGCAAATTGTTTTTAACCCTATACTCAATGTGCACACCTAGCAATTTTTTCTGAGGCTGGCCTCACTTACAAATCATTGCTAACAAACTCTGATCGCCTCTCTTTGTGTTCTTGCTGATATGGGTTGGTTCTCTCCCACTCATATCCACAGGAATCTGTTTTCCCGGTCCTTTTTTTTTCCTGACTGGTGCTCAGTTTTTCTCTCCTTTATCCTCCTCCTATTTGCTCCCCTTTCTAGGCAGCAACTCCCCTCCTCCTCAGCTTGCTAGGGAGCAGCTCATCTCACTCTAACGTAGCCCCTGCAATCGCCTGTTGTGCAACAAGAAATTTCCCCTCTGATATAGGAGTCTCAGCCAATCAGCTATCATCCATGGGGAATGCTCAATTTGGTGCAAATTTTGATGCACACAATAATTTTGGTGCAATTTTTGGCGCATTTTACAGTTCAATGCCATAACAACATTTTAACCCTTTATGGGAGTCCATAACATGGAGGCCACTCTTAGCAAAGGATATCTGCTCTGATTCATAGGGGTGTCCTGAGTGGAGCTCACCTTTTATGATGTCCATATGCTCTAATATAGAGAACTACAGACATATACTGCTTTTGAATGATTTGAGTTACATACAGATGAATTTTGCCCCTTAGGTCATCCTGCATAATACAAGAGCATGCTTCTCCTTCTTGGTGCCCCATACACTACAGTTCTTAGAGCATTTCTCTCTACTACATGCCATCTGTTTCTGTTATACAACATTTCAGTAGACGTTACACTGGTTTCCCTTACTAACACTGATACCTGGATAACAGGAATTATGTGCAGGTTTCCTTCAGCATCATTCCACACCCTGATCTGTGGTTACAGGTATTTAGTTATTGCCTTTAGTAAACTGGCAAACTTGACTCTATTCATTGTTTGCGAGGAGCTGAGTGGTAGAAGACGAATAACCGCAGCTGGTTTTGCCCGCTGGCATTTCAAAACAACTTTTTTTCGGAATGTGCTAAGGCTTGTTGGAAACAAACTCCGAAAGTATGTCCAGAGATGGCAATGTGATCCTCTCTGGAGTAATATGGGTAAACAACATGGATGTGCCCAGGGAGGGCTGCCCATTCTAGCAACATAGGCCTGATAGAGAGGAGGATGACACCAAAATCATTGATACATGGGGTAGCAATAAACTGTATTTTTACTGTAGATTAGGCAATGACAAGTACAACAGTGCAACACGCCTCCCCTCACCTCCAGAGGATTGGAAGTGTTTGCGGCCGCATTGAAAACAATGGGCGAGGTGTTCCGAGGGACTCGCAAAGATAGGACATGCTGTGATTTTTTTTCTCCTGTACCATGAAGTGATGCGGGGAAAAAAAATTGCTTGTGTATATGACCCCATTCAAAAGAATTGGGTTCATATTAGTGCATCTCACAACACACATCTCGCAAGATTTTCTTGGCCATGTGAAGGTGGCCTAACAATGATTTAACATAAGATAACTTGTAGCAGAAAGTTATTACACTCAAGGCAAGCTTTCTACATCTGCAGCATGTGCTTAGCAGAGTCTGATATACACAAAGACACATGTACGATTATATCATTAGTTTCCAGGCACAGAGATTGCTCCGAATACCCCAGACATCTGGAATTCTCTATAAGTTATGCAAGACTAACCATAAAACACTGCATAAGGCCGTAAGCGTAAAATGCTGCGTGGGTAACGCACCGTTTTACAGCTGTGGAGCTGGCGGTGACCCGGCGCACTGCCACGTATGGTGGTGAAATTGTAGTGCGCATGACAGTGTATCCCATGCACGCTGTCATGCGCAGTCCACCTGTTGTCCACCTGTTTGGCGCTTGTGAATTGTGTAATTCCGACACACTAATGTGAGCAGAACTGCATAATTGATTGCCTGCGAGTTACCGCACATCACATAGAAGCCGTCCTGCGGGATCCACAGAAAAATGGAGCATGCTACGATTTCTTCCAGCGCGTGTGATCCGCACGCCGGGAAAGAAAATCACATCCACATGCTCTAAATTGTTTTGTAGATGCTAATGCATCCCTGTGGGGGGCTAAAGGTGCGGATCTTCAGCGTGGGAGACTCGCACAAATTTTATGATTAAAATCCGCCCGTGAAGATTGAGCCTTAGGTACAGTTCCGACCACTGCATACAACTGCAATCAAAATTCTACAACCCCTACTGCAAATTAGGGTATAACTCATATTTACAAACTTTCAGATGGTTACAAAAGACAATCAAGCAAGAACAATTTAGGCGGCCTGCAGAATCCAACCCTGTGCCCCAGTGGTGAGCCTCACGTACCTGTCCGCTGTCTTCATGTGCAGGCAGCCTCTGTACTGCGGGTGTGCTGACCATCACGCTGGCGAACATGCGCAGTACAGTGTGTGGCGTGCCATCGCTAGACAATGATGCGGGTCCTGTGGCTCGTGTGCACTGCCTACTGCGGACAGGCTGAGGGACGGACGGCTTTCATTGACATCAATAGAAGCCATCCGCGTGAGGCCTGCACCAGAATAGAACATGCTGCGATCCCGACCCCCCAGCAAGTGGAAAATCACAGTTGTTTTCTGCTCGTGGGCAAGGAAAAGCGATTTCTCATAACATGTCTATGGGTAGTATTTGCTGCAGGATCCGCAGCTCCAGATCCCGCAGTGCAAATAAGCCTGCGTGCATTCAGCCTTGAATAGCTCAACACAACTAATTTAAGAAGTGGATTCTCTAAATTCTACACAAAATGACACTTTTAATTACTGCTGTAGTCTCAGAATTATTCAACCCCTTCATGACATCTTTAGTTCTTAGTAGAGCACCTATTGCTGATATCACCTGAGGAATTTTATTCCATTCCTCATGGACAATGACCTCCAGTTCACACATATTCTTGGGTTTCGTGCTGCAACCACCTTCTTTACTTCCCACCAAAGATTTTCTATAGGGTTCATGTTAAGTGATGGCCACTCCAGAATCTTCCAGAACTTCTTCTGAAACCAAGCTTTGGTGAACTTTGAGGTATGCTTGGGATCATTGTTCTGTTTGAAGGTCTTATGACACCCAAGCTTCAGCTTCCTCACACTGGGCATGATGTTTTTTCCTAGAATTTCAAGATACTTGATTGAATCCAACTTTTTCTCCACATGCTGCAAGTTGCCAGTGCCAGAGGAAGCAATACAGCCCTACAGCATCACTGAGCCACCGCCATGTTTCACTATAGGCACGGTGTCCTTTTCAGTGGATGCTTTATTCTACTTCTTCTAGAAAAACAGTTGATTCATAGACCGAAAGGTTCCAGTTTTGTTTCACTGTTCCAGAGAACAGAATCCTGGCTTATTCACATGGTTTTGAGCATACTGGAGCTAACTTTTCTTGTGCTTTTGTCTTGCTGCATGTCTTTTTCAGTCATGTGAGGGTTTTTAACCACCTGCCTCCTCAGCCGGCGATAAAGCCCTCTTTTTACCACATCGAGGCAGTGTAGCTAGTGTTTCTGTAACTTTGAGCTGGTGAAACATATGCTTCCATCTATGTCTCTAGGAACATTCAGTGCCTTTGCTATTTTTTTGTATCCTTTTCTTTGTTTGTGCAAAGCAATGATCACTTCCTATAACTTTGGACCACTCTTTTGCCATAGCCATATTTCTAACATGCAATCAAACGTTATAGCCAACAAAGCCATAGCCAGTCTAGGTATTTGATGTGTTTTATTACAATCACACCTGATGCAACTAGTGAAGCCCTTGATTAGTTGCATTAGGTGTGTTTTGCTAATGTGTGCTCTTATGAGAGATTCTATTCAGGGGGTTGAATAATTCTGAGACTGCAGTAGTCATTAAAAGTGGCATTTTGTGTTATATTTGGAGAAACCACTTCTTATATTAGTTGTGTTGAGCTATTTAAAGGGTTCTTGTTCGATTGCATTTTTAACAGCTAAAAGTTAGTAAATTTGGTAAAAAAAACCCTTATTTTCAATGGAGGGGGTGTGAGTAATGTTGATTGTAAATTAGGGACTAGTCACAGTATATACAACAATGCTGCAAGAAATAATGCTGGGCCACCAGAATCAGGACTCTGTATGTATCTTCATGCCACCAATGACTGGGTACTACCTCCTCCATACTAGACAATCACTGAAAACGACCATATACTTACTGATACAGGAGGGCAGATATGTGCACCAACCTCAGCATGCACGCAGCCATACTGCCAAATGAGGGAGCCAATTACACCTGTGGAGAACACTGATTAGACAGCCACTCACACAGCCGCCTATATAGAGGGCGGTGGCTACTTGGTGTATACTACTGCACAGAGTAGATACAAAGGGACAGACCATCCTGATACATGTAGTGCACCATGCAAACAACAGGTCCTCTGGCTAGTAACATCACCAGTCTTCACATATAAAGAGGTTTTCGTGTGCAGGCAGTAATAGCATACAGTACTGGGTCATAAAGGAAATAGAGGCAATAGTAGCCGAGGATCAAATGGGACCAAGAAGTGTTATACCAAGAAAATTGTAAGATTAGCTGAACTCAAACGTTTTATGTGCAATCAAAGTGACTATTTCTAGAAGCTCCAGCTTTCCAGTAAAAGAGACATTTAGTGCTGATGCCTTTGCCTATATTTCTGCTGTTTATTGACGTGTTTATAAAGGACATGGAATTTATTGAGAGATTTATGTGTCTACTGCTGGCAGTACAATGTGCTGAGCGTTCTCTAATAATTCTCTCTAAACCATCCAGCCAAAAACCACAATTTAATACGTGCAAGTGTCAGCTAGAGTTTTTCCAGGATGGAAGTCACTTCATTTACTTAATAAGCAGGTTACTTTGTTCTGCTCTGCATGTCTCCAAGTCAAAAATCCACATCTGTTGCTGCTAATATCTTGCCACACAATCGAAGGTTAGAGAACTACAAGTACATACCCAGTGGTGTAACTTATAATTACAGGGATTCATAGCAAAACTTGGAATGTACCCTGCATTTCCCATGCTACCTTATAGAATAGGTAACCTTTAGAACCAGTAGAACATAAACATTTAGGGTGCGTTCAGACGAGCGTGTTTTGGTGCGTGCATACGCACGCACAAAAACACGCTTGTATTTACAACACTGCATTCCCTATGGTGTGTGCACATGTCCGTACTTTGCAGGTGCGTGCCTGCAAAGATAGGACATGCGTGCACCATAGGGAATGCATGCATTGTTTTCAATGGAGCCGCGACTGCTGCCGGCGGCTGCATTGAAAACAATGACCTGCTGGCTCCCTGCATTCCTTTTCAGGGTAGGACTTTACATATAAGCCCTTCCCTGAAAAAGAAAGATTTTAGTGTAAAAAAAAATAAAAATGCAGCCATTCTCTTCAATGGAGCCGCTTCTGCTGCCGGCGGCTCCATTGAAGACAACGGTCTGCTGGCACAACCAAATTGTTTTTCAGGGAAGAGCTTAACATATAGGCTCTTAACTGAAAAGGAAAAATTTTGGTGAAAAAAAAAAATACAGCCATTCACTTCAAGGGAGCCACTGCTGCTGGCGGCGGCTCCATTGAAGACAATGGTCTGTGGCACACCTGAATTGTTTTTCAGGGAAGGGCTTTACATATAAGCCCTTCCCTGGAAATCAATTAAAAGTAATTTAAAAAACAAAAAAAATAGATACTCACCTCCCTTCAGCTGCCGGGGCACAGCCGGGTCCTCTCCTGCTGTCCCCTGCACTGTGGTGCTGAACTGCTGATCTATCAGCAGCCGGGGATTTAAAATCCCCGCCTGCTGAAAGAGCTGATTGTGATTGGCTGAGGTGCTCAGCCAATCACAGGCAGCTCTCCCCGAATGAATGACAGGTGAGAGCTGCCTGTGATTGGCTGAGCACCTCAGCCAATTACATTCAGCTCTTTCAGCAGGCGGGGATTTTAAATCCCCGGCTGCTGATAGATCAGCTGTTCAGCAACACAGTGCAGGGGACAGGAGGCGAAGACGCAGCTGTGCCCCGGCAGCTGAAGGGAGGTGAGTACCTATTTTTTTTCCTTTTTTTTACTATTTTAAAAGGCTTTCCAGGGAAGGGCTTATGAAGCCCTTCCCTGCAAAGCCACTAACAGCTGCCGGGGCTCAGCGGGGACTTCTGCCGCTGTCCCCGGCTCTGTAGCGCTGCCGAGCTATCAGCAGCTGGGGATTTAAAATCCCCTCCTGCTGGTAGCTCTGATTGTGATTGGCTGAAGCAATTCAGCCAACCACAATCAGAGCTACCAGCAGGCGGGGATTTTAAATCCCTGGCTGCTGATAGCTCAGAACTACAGAGCCTGGGACAGAGCTAGAAGTCGCGGCTGAGCCCCGGCAGCTGAAGAGAGGTCAGAATTGTTTTTTTTTTATTTTTTGCACTATTTTAAATGGCTTTTCAGGGAAGGGCTTATGAAGCCCTTCCCTGAAAAGCCATTGACAGGATGCCGGCAGCAGGATTCTCTACCGCAGCTGTCATGTGTGACAGCTGCGGTTGAGAATCGAAGAATTCCTTTTGCTGCATCTGCCACAGATGTGGAAGATGTAGCAGCAGGGAATTCTTTTAACTAGTGGGGGTGAAGGATACATCTGCCGCATGCGGCAGATGTGTTCTTCATGCCCGCGGGGGTCACAGCAGCGGCGGAGAGGTAAGGTTTTTTTTATTCCTTTTTTGTTTTGCACTAAAATGTTTCTTTTTCAGGGAAGGGCTTATATGTAAAGCCCTTCCCTGGAAAAGAATGCAGGGGACCGGCAGAGCATTGTTTTCAATGGAGCCGCCGGCAGCAGCCGCGGCTCCATTGACAACAAGCACGCAGCTGTGTTCACGCGTGCTTTTGCTCGTACCTAGGTGTGGACGTATGTACGCACCTAAGTACGCACCAAAACACGCTCGTCTGAACAAGCCCTTAATGCAGATATTGCGCTGGTTTGATCTGAATCCATGGTTGCATCCCACTCTACTTCAGGTTGGCTGCCTCCTAACAGAAGAACCACTAGGTCTAGTGCCAATGCTCGGTAGAATTGGGCATGAACCACTACATTTGAACTATTCCCCTTGGGTAAAGGAGTCATTTGTCATATAAGTGTCATACAGATGCGACAAAGTTTAACTTGACTCAACACATTGAGAAAACTTTTTGTACCACAATTTATTTGTCCTTTCAATAGTTTTCAAAGGCTTTTGTTACGTTAAACTGACAATAGCTTTTCAATGGTTTAACATAGGATAACTTGTAGCAGAAAGTTATTACACTCAAGGTAATCTCTCTACATCTGCAGCATGCGCTTAGCAGAAAATGATGCTTACCGAGTAGCTCTAGTCATCCAGACAAACCAGTCAACATAGGAGAAGCTGCAGTTTATTATGTAAAGTATGCCCAGGCACTGTTTTAGCATGCCAGTTAAAGTTGAGAAAATGGAAAGATTAGTGGGTAGTTTTAATAGGGTGTTGTTGACCACAATGTCCACAAATGGCACTGGGCATCCCCCTCAACTTCAAAAATCCTCTAACAGAACCTGCTTATATCTATCATCAAGACAGTCCTGTGTAAATTAAAGGGCCTTCTACCTGTTCAGATGGTTTGGCATGAATGTTCGTTTATCTGATGCAAGTTGGGGCGCCTGCACACGAGCGGAAATTCCGCGGCGGGATTTCCCGTGGAATTTCCGCTGCTGGAAGCCTGCATAGGATTGCGTTAACAAACGCAATCCTATGCAGACGGACGCGATTTGGCCGCGTGAAATCTCGCGCAGCAAACAAATCGCACCATGCTCTATTTCTGTGCGGGGCAAATGTCACTTACCCACCGCCGGCTCCGATCTACGCATGCGCCGGCTGCCCGGCAAGCCGGCACATCACAGAGCCGGAGCGGCGGGCACGGGTGAGTACGCGCTGGTCCCTGCAGGCGCTCGGGTCGGGTCCCGCCTGTCTGCTGGTGGCCTAAAGGTGCATCTTTTATGCAGTAACAAAAATTATCTGTTGTTGGCAGCACATTGCCCAGTGTAGACAGGGATGTGCTGCTAACTATAATGAAACTGTTTAGTATATTCCCACACAAACGATCATTCAGGCACATACAATAACGATAATTTCCTCATGTAGATGGCCTTAATGAGCACAAATCAACTGGCAAAAACATTAATCAAGGCTCATTCCTGGCAGAACATCTGCCCGTGTAAAGGCTCATTTAGACACAATGATTATTGCTTAAAATTTGCTCAAAAGCAATCTCTCAAGTGACAATCGTTGCGTGCATTTACACAGCAAGATGATCGTTCAAAATTCGCTCAAACGGCAGTTTGAGTGACAGTCTTGAGCGTTCACTTTGCATAAACTCTTAAGTAGCTAATTGGCGTATTAGTGTGTAAATGAAGGCTCACCGCTGTATACAGAAGACAGCGGGAGCGCTGTCTTGTGTATACAGCTGCTGTGTTCTCGGAGCGATCAGCTGGTATACAGCTGAGTGCTCAGGGCGGGGTATGCAGAAGACAGCTGCAGCGCTGTCTTCTGTATACAGCGGGAGCCTTCATTGCTGGAGTTATGTAAGTGAGGAGTACCCTCAAAAAAAGCATGATGTGCACACAGGTAGTGACTTAAATGCAGGCCTGCCACTTAAAATACATGAGCTCAAGCTGACACCAGAGGAACAAATATTCATCCACCGGTTGCAGAAAAGTTATTGGACAACACTTTCGTTACTTTCGTACTGGGTTTGGTTGAACGCCACTTCTGTGTCGAAACCTTTGGTGGTACTACCACGCGTTCTACAGTTGAAGTGTGTTGATGATCTTTGTGATTTATAAAACATCGTTACCATACCCCCTCACATTAGAGTTAAGAATACTCTGTTAGAGTCAGGTTGTCTGATGTTTCTGAATAACCGCATATTGCTTATCTATTAACTGAAGCTTCTACTGCCAACTTAACCACCAAGTTTATCTATTAAAATAAAAAAAATATATATATATTTGTAAGCCTGGTGCCCTTACCACGGCACTGCTGTACTAATAACTGTCTTAAGAAAAAAAATGTGGGCAAAGAAGCAGGGAAGAATCCTCATTATGGTTTACAAAGAGTGAAAATGGAGACTGTAACATATGTGCAGCCGACTGTTTCCCCCTTCCCTTGTCTAATTAGGTTTTAGGTAGTAGTGTTGCACATGGAACCTTGGAGATAGTTTCAGAGATGGAACCTTCACCTTAGTCATGGTGGTAGCACTTGAAACGCATAAGAGCTGTTGTGCGCAGTTATTACCTTTGTCCTTTTTTTGATGGATTAATAATAAAGTTGAACTTTTTAAGGAAGTGCTGGGATTTTTATTCTATTTGTGGATCACCATACATATCTCCAAGGGTCCATTGGGGCTTCGCTGTGCACTGCTCCAAGCAATTTTCAGGTTGAGAGCAACATTTGCAAGATTGGGTGAGATGACCTTTTTCTGGTTTTTGGAACCTCCACCTACCAGACATTCGTAGCATATCCTATACTTGTCCTCTTTAGTGAAGTCTTTAACGGTAGGATCCTATGATGCATGAAACCCCATCCATCCATGGTAGACAATTGTCGGACGATTTTGCTTATAGTACTGCCCTTTTACCAGAAAAATCTTTTAGCCATTGGCTGCCGCAGGTGAGCGGGTTTGCAGCCACATGCAGTTTACGCAGTGGGGAACCTACCCCAAAAGTTTTAATGAAGGCTTGGAGACCACCACTATAGCTATCAGTACAGCTGCTGACCAGCTATACCAAACCCCTGAAAGTCAAATACGCAATTATGTGAGTAAAGATATTTGCCTTATTAGCTTACTAAGCAACCCCTCTGGAAGCCAAATTGCACAACCAAAGATATTGCTCAACAGAATTATTGATTGGTGAGGAATAGGCTAAAATAAATAAATATAAAATTATTATTAACCCTTTTCAATCCACTGTCTGACCTCTGAAGACATTATAATTTAAGGCTGTACAGCTCCGATGTTGGAAGACGTCCGTCGGGGTTCTCTTACTGTATATTGCCAGCCTCTCTACTGTCGGAGCCTATCCAACGTGTCACCTCATGCAGTACTGGCTTTAGCCAGCATAAAGCGCTGTTGTATAACGGCAGAAAAAGAGTAAGCCCTCTAGGAAAACTAGGATACAAATTGGATTGGAAAGGGTTAATAAGAGTGGTTTCAGAACTGCGCTCTGGGTCCCACTTTCCTACTCTCTTCTGTCTCAGGATGGAACCGAAGAGCACAGAATGGACTCCATTGACTATAACACGGTCCATTTACTTTCTGCTCAGCTGCCTGGCTTTTAGCATGCAGTGCTTTTTCTTCTGGTATTTTGTGCCAGATCTGCGATTGAACCTCTAACCGAAGGTTCCAACACAAATGTGAAACAACCTTATTCTGCTGGGTCCAATAGTCAGAAGTGATGGGACATTTTCTGTTCTTACAAATTTTAGAAGCAAAAGGTTGAGGCACAAAAAGAAATAAAGAACTGGTTAAGTATGAATTGGGACTGCCCTCTACTGACATCATTTGGTACTACATTTTCAATAATGCAAAATGCCACAGCATGAAAAAGAATGGGGTGCTGTAGTAAGAAATATACTTGAAACTTGGGGATCTTCCTTGTTTTTATATCATCTGTGTGTTTACTTGCAGCATTCCTGTGAAAATAATATTTCTCTGCTCTTGATTAAAATCCTGAAGCAATTAAACTAATAGTGTCCTAAGAAAAGGCCAGGGCTATAATGTCTAAAGAGGTAGTAAGTAGTGGAGGTTTGGGGTTTACACAATATTTGTGGCTGTGATGATGTAAGTAGGGACAGTGGGAAGGTATTGTGTCCATTTTTATGCAGTATGTTCATACAGAAAAACAAAGTTATGGAAATTGGGCTGCTGGTTGCAAAGGTTTAGACAGGATATTAGCAAATTAAACTTTTTTACCATAAAACATATTTTATGTTTCATGTCTTCATTCTGGGAATGAGCAAGGACTCTGTTTCAGTGTGGCTGATCAGCAATCGTTATGAAATCACACCTCCCAACCATCCCAGATGCTGTGGGACAGTCCTGGATTTTGGGTTCTGTCACACTTGCAGGAATGCTGCCTTCCAATAGGTGGCGCTGCCGAGGTAGTATTCCATCTTCTCTTTTTGCATATTACCCAGAGAAGCATAAATGGCCTTATAAGTCTCCTCACTCACCTTCTAGGTGCTTCTTAAGGAGAGGTGATACCCTTCCCAACCCACGTCGCAGGCCTCTCACTAGCCGAGCCAGAAACCTACTGCACATTAATGAGGGGCAACACCCCGAAACAGCTGTCTGTGTATGGATTCTGGCTAGGTTTTCTCACTCATTGTTATAAGGCTTGTATAAAGAGCCTAACATTGACTTGCTGGAATGCTGCCTTCCAATATGTGACGCTGCAGAGGTATTACATTCCCAGGAGACATGCAAATTGTCACATTTTCAGTGCTGCCTGAACACCTGTAATGTTGTCACTATCATGTGATCAATACATGAGCTCAGCAGAGAGGAGGATAAGTGGTGGCGAAGGATTGGAGATGATGTCATCATCTGTAATATAGGGGCGAGGCTTTGTATAGAGGATAAGAAACTGGAAAACTTAGAGAGACCATGAAGCAGATTTACTAATAGTGTCTAATAGTTAGACCAGGCAGTCTTAAGATGAAGCAGATTTATCATAGTGGCTCATGTTGAATGACTAAAGAGGATTTCTGGGGAAATACTATTGATGACCTATCCTAAGGAATATCAGGAAAAGGATGCCTGACACTTGTCCTCACATGTATTCACTCCCCTGCTGTTACACAGGAGCTAGTATCATTAGCTCTCTGCGGGGAGGCTGGAGGAGATTTCACTCCTCGCTCTCCCCTGCCCCTCTCCATTCATTTAACATAGCAGCCGTTCAATACTGAACGGCTGCTATTACACTGAACGATCGTCGTTCAAATTGTAATGGATTGTAAAGTAAAATTCCTATTGTAAATATGTGCTTCTGTTTTACACTTGCTAACACAGCTGACTGGAAGTGCAGACTAAACCCCTCTTCACCCCCTCCCATTGTCTACTCAATAGGGTGACTCCCTAGTACAGCAATTCCAAGATAAGGACCTCAGCTCCTGGAGTAAAAGACTCATACAATGCAATAACCAATCAGCTACAGATTCGTACTTCATGACGTATTAACTATGCAGACTTTCTATAAAACCCCATGCAGCTTGATTAGAATAAAGCCGTGTCATTCAGCTGAACAGCAGGTGTCTCAGCGTGTGATTCTTCCGTGCATGCACAGGCCTCAGGCCTTGGGGCTTTTAATCAGGAAGGGGGCAGATATTCACTAGGTATATTAGTACCAATCCATAACAAGATCATCGTCCATCGTTTATACTGCATAAAATCCTGAACGATTAGTGTAAACAGCAGCCGTTCAATACTGAACAGCCGCTGTGTTCAGTGAATGGAGAGGGGTGGGGGAGTGCAAGGAATGAAATCGCCTCCAGGCGTCCCCCACCCCTGCTTGCCACTCTGTCAAAGAGCTAGCGATACTTGCTCCTGTGTAACAACATGCAGGCATCGTTTGAAAGATTGTCTTTTGTGTGTAAATGGGCCTTTAGAGTGTCTGTACATGTTTCTGTTGATCTGCACAACCTTCTGCGATTGAGGAATAATTCATGGGTGGTAGCTGGACTTCTTCATTAATCAGCGCTCATTCTCATATGGTTCAGTGGCTCACCCTCAGTGTACACAGCATCCCTTAACAACAGTGAAAATCAGTTGATCATTGATCATCAGTTGTGATGCCATAGAAATCAGCATTGGTGGCATGTTTGATAAATGCGAATGCCTTTTTTGGTGACATTTACACTTGGCATTGCTGCACAGCCTAGTTCTGGGGGTTCAGTAGCGAGGACTGTGTGCCCCAGGAATCACATGCTCTAATGCGAAATACAGGGCACATGATATTGTACCAGAATCGGGAATCTGTATATGTAGAGCAGCTCTATCGACAAATATCCAGCTATGATGGCTGCCTCTGCGGAATTTGATGCAAAAACATCTTTAGCCGATGCTGCGAGTTCTGGTCAGCAGATCCATGGTCAGGCCGGGACACTTGTCTGTATTGTGGACAGAAAAATATGTCCATAATACGTTCATCTGAAACTGGCTGGATAGTGATTATGCAGTTACTGCCAGTGATCACAGATAGTATCTCTGCTATCGTTCTTCTCTATCTAGGTTCAGACCACCATCGAGACTTCATTCAGCCATGACTCAATTCTGCAATCTTTTCCCATTCTGCCACTACCCTAATGTCTTTCCATAGTAATAGTGCTCATTCTGAGGCCCCACAAAATAATAGTGCCCCTACGGTAAGATATTACCTTACATTATCTTATGGTGGTAATATTGGTCTTTGCATGACCTCTGTGATCAGAATGCAGCTCTACAGTTGTAAAAGTGTTACCTGGGTTGGGGCCGATTCGAGATGGAAAATTGAAGGCATTTTGTGAATTTTATAACCTTCTGCTTCGTTGCTGGCTTTCTCCATAGATAGTACTAACAATGAATGTTGTATGTATCTTTTTTTAGGTTGCCGACTGCGGGGAAAGAAAAAGACAGTGAATGACAACATTGCAGAACCGCTAGCAGTTATTTCCTGTTACATGGCTTCTACCATGTCTTTGCATTGAATCAGTAGGGGTGCCGTGTCTCCTTAAGGAGAGCACCCAGAAGATGTGTGGAGACACCAAGGAGGTGAGTGGGTTGAGAGAGGTTTTGTCTTTTCCCAGGGAGAGCACCCAAAAGGTGTGTGGAGACACCTAGAAGGTGAGTGAGGAGACTTATAAGGCCATACAAGCTTACTGCATGCAGAGGTATTGTTCCATCTTCCTTATTTGCATAAATTACCCAGAGGAGCTTGCATGGCCTTTTAAGTCTCCTCACTCACCTTCTAGGTTTCTTCACGCCCCTTCTGGGTGCTCTCCTTGGGGAGAGACTATTCCCCTCTCAACCCACTCACCCCCTAGATGTCTCCACACACCTTCTGTCTGCTTTCCTTAAGGAGACATGACACCCCTCCTGACCCACATTACAGGCCTCTCACCAGCTAAGCCAGAAAACTACTGCACACTGATGAGGGGCAAACACCCTGAAACAGTTGTCCATGCATGGTTTTCTGGCTTGTGACCATCCCTTAGTGCTGATAGTAGCTCTGACGTTAAGAAAGGTTGCGGACCTCTGCTCTACATTATAGCAACCCAACGCTGCCGGCCTCTGATCTGCTGTGTCTGAACCTGCCACTGCCAGATGTTATCAGTCTATCCCACCAGTAATATAAAGCTGCAGGCGCTGGTCCTGCTTCAAGTCCTGCAGGATAGAGGAAGGAGCAGCGCTGAAGATGACAGCACCTCAGCCCTGCCCACTTCCATATATAGTGAGAGACACTAATTCATATCCGTGCCATTTTATTATATATCAGCCAGTGTTTATCAGAAGGCAAGTAGCTGTTCTCTGCTCTGGGTAACACATTGGGGCAGTAGAGGAGTCATTTCTTCCAGATGACTTTACACTTCTTCCCCTACAGTTATACATACCACTGAATACAGTTATAAATGTGAGGTTCCTGGCGCACATTTTATTCAAATTATGCGAGCCCATCTGCCCCATCAGATGGGTCCTACACTAAGACTATGCTTGTGGAAGAGGAGATGTTCAGATGTTACCTGTCACTTTTTCATGGCTCATCTCATTATCTAGCAGACCACAGAATCACATTGTCTGCTATAAAGCATCTATAGAACAGTAACTACACTGAGCGCATTATATCTATACATCTCTAGGGTGATATAGCCTACATTACATGCATTATTCCAGCAGGAGCCTTGATATATGCTGCTCTATACATTACCACCTGTAGACGAATGATAGTGTGATATAAGTAATAGTTCGGTGAGTGGCCATACAGGCAAAGTGTAACATCAACACTGCAAGTTAAAGGGTTTCCCCAGGAAGAAACAGCTGTTAAATAACCGATTACTAGACCGGCTCTAACCTTCTATCCTCCTCCTCTATGGTCAAGACCAGATAAGCACTGTGCGCCCGCTATAGCCAAATCCAGAGATCCGCGCTCAGGGACTGCAGGTAAGGCCTCCTGCACACTGGCGAGAGCGCTATCAGACCATGATTCACGGACCAATATCACTCTCACAATCCATGGTAAACCCTTGGATGCGAGGCGTTTTCATGTGAAAACAGCCTTGCATCCCTGCGGGGGTTCCGTTCATCCTATTGATTTCAATAGGGTGGCAGCAGCGCCGGCCCCTTTGAAAGCAATCGGAGAAGATTGCGATCCTCTGCCACTGCTGTGACAGCTGTGGCATGGAATTCCTTCATCCCCACCGGGGATCCCCACTGCTGTCAGTGTTCAGTGATGAGTGGACTCCCTGCGGGGATGAAGGAATTCCCTGCAGCTGCTGTCACAGCAGTGGCAGAGGAGCGCGATCTTCTTCCTATGCTTTCAATGGGGCTGGCGCTGCTACCGCCGGCCCCATTGACAACAAGGTGAGGCCCCTGGATGTGACAGCATCCAGAGGTTTCACATCCAAGAAATTCCCTGCTGCAGCTGTCACAGCTACAGCAGGGGATAGCGATTCTCTCCCATTGCTTTCAATGGGGCTGGCGCTGCTGCCACCGGCCCCATTGAAAACAATGGGTGATATTGCAAAAAGAAGGGGCATGCTGTGATTTCGTTTTCACGCAGTATCGCAGGAGTGAAAACATCGCAAATGAGAATGAGACCATTGAAATTCATTGGTTTCATAATCATGCGTTTTCACTCACTCTCGCATTGTACAAAAAATGCGTGATTTCCTCGCCAGTGGTAAGGGTCCCTAACAGTGAGGTGCAGTTTGGTGCATGTAGTGCTATAAAACTGTTACTCACATATAACCGGAGAATCCATATAAGGCCAACCAACTACACTGGAGGTGTTCTGTTCTACAAATATCGTATTAGTGTAGGGACCCATAATGAACAAGGAGGCCTCAGAGGACAGATGGGAAGAGAAGTGTTATGTACAAAGTGTGCTCTTCTTATTTAGGGACACTATTGAGTGTAATTGGAATGCTCCAGCCATTACAGCGTGTCCTGTATTCTGTATGGTCAGTCACAATAGAGTTAAAATCGGGGTCAAACATTATAAATATTAGTTTAGTATTACTAATAACTTCATGTATTTTACTTTACGTTACTTTGGTTTATCTTTTTTTACTTGGCTTGCTCAGTTTCCTTGCCTATTGTCTGGCCACTGTCTTCTGGTTGTTTGGTATTGTCCACAGTTTCTGTACTTTAGTTCCTGACCTTGTGCAATTAGTGGGGTCATCCCTTTTGAGACAGGTGCTCTGCTTCATGACGGGTTCTGTCAGAGGGGTTCAGGGTGCCGCGCTTTGATCTTTACCCCTTTGTTCCGTCTGCTCCTGTGTCTAGCCACTTTAGTAGCAAGCATATATACCTGTCCTGACTGCTCCAGTACAAAATCACCCCATGGTTTTATCAGCAGTCCAGAACCGACATGACTGTTATATTATCACATTTTACTATACCTTATGTAATCTTACTGTATTCTAGGTTATCTATTTTAACTTTTATTATCTTGTCTCACTTTATTTTATCTTATTTTAAAGCTAATTATCTTACCTTATGCAACAATACCTAATTTAATTTTATTGTATTCTAACTTATTATCGCTAATATTATCTCATCTTACCATACCTTATGTAATCTAACTGTATTCTACCTTATTTTACCTTATGTTATCTCATCTTACCATACTTTAGGTACTTTTACTGTATTCTCCCTTATTTTACCTTACGTTACCATATTTTATGTAATCTTACTGTATTTTCCCTTATTTTACCTTATGTTATCTAATCATATGCTCTGTAATCTTACGGACTATTGGTGTGACCGTGCATGCCAATGTCCCGCTGCAAGTGCTACATAGTACATGAAAACCTGCGCGGAGACACCATGCATGCGCAGTGTTGAATACAACGAATGAACACCACGCCACAGTAAGAAGAGGACGTGGCCAGCCAAAGACGACATGACCGGGGGAACAGGAGGAGCCAGGAGAATATTGGATAGGAGAAAACGCCACAAGAAGACGGTCCGGGGAGGAACACATAAGCACAGAATCTCCTTTTTCTCCAATGACAGAATCCATTCAACTATAAGCTCAGGAGTGCAAACGCTGTAAAGAAAGAGACATATACAACCTGCTCCTAAGAGCTTACAATCGAAAATACAATAGAAACTCTGCTCCCAAGAGCTTACAATCTAATATATAGCAATTGCCCTGCTCCTAAGAGCTTACAGTCTAATATATAACAAATGCCCTGCTCCAAAGAGCTTACAGTCTAAAGCCCCATTTAGACGAAACAAATGTCAGGCAAAGATGCCCTGCACTCGTTCCTGCACATACACACTCCCGTGCACCTGCATGGGAGCTTGTATCGCTGGCCACAGTGTGGCGGCAGGAGCAGATTTTAGTTCTGACTGTATTTTACCTTATGTTATCTTTTATTACGATACGTTATATAATCTTACTGTATTCTACTTTATTTGACCTTTTGTTATCTTATGTTACCTTATTTAATCTTACAGTATTCTAACTAATGTTACCATACCTTTTGAAATATATCTCTATTCTACCCTATTCTACCTTATACAATCTTATCTTACCATATCTTATGTATATTTAGACAAAGAAAGCAAAACTCTCACCTTGTTGCTTCTTATCAGAGCTCGTTTCAATTGTATGCATGCAGGTATATACTCACGTCCTCCACCATTCGGTCTGGATGGTTACACTTGACTTAGTAGACGCAATTTAAGAGAATACGGACGTAGGCAGAGTATATTTCAGCCTGCTTTATTAAAGATGTGCTTTTAGAACAGAACAGCAGAGATCGCGTTTTGATTCTATCGAATCTTGTTCACCTCTGAACACTCGAAACGCGTCATATCTTATGTAATCATACTGTATTTTACCTTTAATTACCTTATGTTACCATACCTTATGTAATCTTACTGTATTCTACCTTATATTACCATACCTTATGTAATTTTATTATTTTATACTTTTATACATTATATAATCTTATTTTACGACATCTAATGTGATTTTACTGTAATGTACCTTATTTTACATTATGAATAGAGATGAGTGAGCACCAAAATGCTCGGGTGCTCGTTACTCGAGTCAAGCTTTTTGTAATGCTGAGAGCTCGTTTCGAGTAACGAACCCCAGTGAAGTCAATGGGAGACTCGAGCATTTTTCAAGGTGACCGATGCTCCGCACAGGGGAGGGTGTGTTATTCACCTGAAAACATGTGATGGAAACAACACAGAAATGGATAGGGAACGGCAGGGGCAGCATGCATGGATGCATCTGAGGCTCCCAGGTTACACTATTAAGCTAAATTGTGGTCAAGAGCCTGGTGGTCACCCCCTAACAATTCACTTGGGCCAGACCATAATCAGCAAGGCACACGCGCTGGCACATTTTAGCTAAGCACCACACTAGGTGCAATGAAGGCCAATTACCGCCTGCGGGTGACACCACTGCCTCTTTTCCTGTGTTACATGCTGGCATTGCTGTCCAATCCCCCCCAGGATGTAGGCACAAGCCTGCATCCACAGCGTACTCAAATTTTTCCCAGCGCAGCGTTCAGCTGTACTCTTGCCACCTGGTCGCTTAATAGCCACACCACCCTCATGTCTATTTATAAGTGCGTATTGGATGAGGAGGAACAGGAGACACACACTGCAGAGGGTTGGCAGGGCCTGGCAGCGACCCTCTCAGAAATTGTGGGCGATAGCCCACAATGCTGATGAGAATTGCTGATAAAATAACGTACGGTCATAATTTCAATCCCATGTCACCTTTGTCACAAAATTTCATCAGCCACAAACGCGGGCATAAAGGGGAATGCTTTGTGCGCACTACTGGTCCCAGGCAGCCAAACTGATGATGCACACAATGAGAGTAGTTGCGTCCTAAGATAAGAGACTGTGTTTAAGAGCAGATATCAGAAAATAAATAAACAAAGATGCAGCATGTCAGCCCTGATGGTTGGGGGTGAAACGCGTAGGGTACTTATTAAACACTTGTTGCGGTCAAAATATATCATACAAATCAACCACCACTGGTGTGTTTGTGGCCGGGAGAGCCTGTGAATTATTCAGAATTGCCTCTCTACCTGAGGGCACGCGTTAAATATACGCACTATATTAGCTTGCTAGTAATTGGACACACTATCTGTCCGAAATCTTCGATCGAGGAATTGAGATCTCTAAGTGAGACAGTATCCACTACATATATGTGTATGTTTGTTTGTCTATTTTCATACTTTTTAAGTGAATAAATAAAAGTTAAATTTTAATTTTAAGCTGCCGGTCCAAAAGAGTCAGTGGGGAAAAATAGACAGTGTAAAATGCGTACAGTCTTGTTATATAGTGCAGATCGAGAGGACACAGACTTAGGGTATTTTGCGCACACTTTAAGCCAAAAATAGACAGTGTAAAATGCGTACAGTCTTGTTATATAGTGTGGATCGACAGGACACACAAAGGGGAATTTTGCGTACGCTTTAAGCTAAAAATAGACAGTGTAAAATGCGTACAGTCTTGTTATATAGTGTGGATCAACAGGACACACACTTGGGATATTGTGCAAATGTTTTCAGCCAAAAACAAATAAGAAAATGAAAAATGAGAGGAGTTTTGTTAGATCCTATATAGTCTGTGTACACCAGTAGCAGCATACTGTATAGAACTGGTAAGAGTATGCAGTATACAGCCGCGATGCTTGTGAATGCTTTGTGCGCACTACTGGTCCCAGGCAACCAAACTGATGATGCACAAAAGTGGAGTTGTAGTCCTAAAAAGGACTGTTGGGTTCCAATAATTCCAATTCCGTGCCACATCAGTCACAAAATTTCATGAGCCACAAACATGGGCATAAGGGGGACTCAGATGTCAGTACTTCTTCACATCTCCACAATTCAACAACCCATTCTAAAACAAAAGATTTTTTTTACCCAGAGTGCTGGTAGATCCCTGAAAGATTTGTTTACGAAGAGTATTGGTGAACCCCTGAAAAATTTGTGTACCAAGAGTATAGGCAAACCCCTGAAACCTTTGTTTACCAAGAGTATAGGTGAACCCCTGAAACATTTGTGCAGCAAGAGAATAGGTGAACCCTTGAAACATTTGTTTACCAAGAGTATAGGTGAACCCCTGAAACATATGTGTACCAAGAGGATAGGCGAACCCCTGAAACATTTGTGTACCAAGAGTACCAGCGTGTGACACAGGGAAAGAGGCAGTGGTGTGACCCGCAGGCGGTGAATGGCCTTCATTCCACCTCATCGAGTGCTTAGCTATCATATGCCTGCGAATGCTGGTGGTGGTCAGGCTGGTAGTGGTGGCTCCCCTGCTGATCTTGGTGCGCCACAGGTTGCACACCACTGTTCATCGGTTGTGCGTGCTCTCATTAAAGAACCTACGGACATTCGAACACCTAGCCCTCTGCATGGGAGCTTGCCGCGAGGAGGTGCTGTGGGGAACTGTTGGGGGATTACTTGCTCTGGCCCTGCTTCTCCCTCTGGCCACCCCACTGTCTCTTCCAACCTGTTCTGGTGCTGCACTTGCCTCTCCTCCTCTGAATCCCTGTCTTCAGTAGGCTTACCAACCCAGGTCGGGTCAGTCACCTCATCATCCACCAGCTCTACCTCTGAATCCCCAGTCTGCTCCTCCCTCAGATTTAGTGCCCTAACAACAACCTCACTGACAGACAACTGTGTTTCATCATCATCATCATCAACAAAAAGCTCTTGAGACACTACTTGGAAGTCCCCACCTTCATCACCCTGAGTCTGTGAAAGTTCCAAATTTTGGGCATCGGTCATGACAAACTCCTCAGGTGGCTCATGAACTGTTGTTTGGCACTCAGGGAAGGGACCTGAGAACAGTTCCTGTGAGTATGCCTGTTCTGAATCTCTCCTTTTCCTGGAATGACCAGGCTGGGAGGAAGGAGGATCAGTCTGAGGATTCAGAGGTGCAGTCCCTTGGCTAGCATGAGTGGATTGCGTGGAAGACTGGGTGTTGGATAAATGACTGGATGCGTTATCCACGTCATCACCTGATCGCACTGTTGTGCTTTTAATAATGGTCTACCACGCGGACCTGCAAACTCTGAGATGAAACTAGGGAGCGTAGATCCGCGGGATTTTACTTCTCCCTCAGCAGCAGGCACTGCTTCATCCCGTCCAGGACCTCGGCCTATGCCCACACACTCACTCGCACACCCACGTCCTTATGCTCAACCTTTACCCCTAGTCTTCATCATGTTGTATAATGCACTGCGTGAAAATGCTATGCAAACTGCGAGGTATTTTGCGTATGCTTTCAGCGCAAAATAGACACTGTAAACTGCGTGCAGTCTTGTTAGATGGTGTGCATCAACAGGAGACACACAGGATGATTTGGCGTACGGATTAAGCCAACCCCCCCCCCCCCCCCTGTAAACTACGTACAGAATTGTTAGTGTGCATCAACAGGAGACACACAGGGTGATTTGGCATACGGTTTAAGCCAAAAAAAAACTATAAACTGCGTACAGACTTCTTAGTGTGCATCAACAGGAGACACACAGGGTGATTTGGCGTATGGTTGAAGCCCGAATTAGACACTGTAAACTGCGTACAGACTTGTTAGACAGTGTGCATCAATAGGAGACATACAGGGTGATTTGGCGTACAGTTTAAGCCCAAATTAGACACTGTAAACTGCGTACAGTGCTGTTAGACAGTGTGCATCAACGGGAGACACACAGGGTTATATGGGGTACGGTTTAAGCCAATAAAATAACTAAACTGCGTACAGACTTGTTAGACAGTGTGTATCAACAGGAGACACACTCTAAGGAGGAAACTTACCAGGAGCATGGTCGGGTCTCGGCAGCACGCCAGTCCAGCTGCGGGGGTCCAGCCACGGCGTTCTTCCTTCCGGGTCTGGCGCCGCTTCCCTTAGGGCAGCCGCGTGGCTCTGGGAGCCTTTTCTGATGTGACTGGGTGGGTCTTCTTCACCTGCCTAACAGAAACACTGGCCAAATTATAAATCCCTCGCTTGGGGATCTTGCTACCGGGAATGAGGTCTATCCTGCAATCCCACTCTCGGTGTGGAGGCACAGACTCAGACAAACGTTTTGAGAACACATCTGCAAATTCTTTAATGTATGAGGGTAGGCAAACCTCAGTACCAGAGATGGGAGGGAAAAGTACCTGAGTCAAATAATCTTGACAAGAAACCCCCCAGCGTACTAACTCAGAATTTACCCAATCAATTTGGGGATTGTGGAGCTTTAACCAGGGTAAACCCAAAACTACATCCACAGATAAATTATCCATAACAAAAAATGAATACGTCTCTGTGTGTAAAGCCCCCACAGAAAATAAAACTTCAGGAGTCTTTTTAGTAAAGAAGTCAGCCCGGAGTGGTGTTGAGTCGATCCCAGAAAACTGGATGGGAGACCTGAGAGAAATAAAGAAAGATGACAAAGATTTGGTAAAATCAGCGTTGACAAAATTCGCGGCTGCCCCTGAATCTATGAAGGCTATCCCCTCTAACTTAGAAGATCTCGGAAGTACCTGTTCTCCTATACGATCCTTCTGCAAATCGCCTAGGAGTGGGAGTTTTCCTGCTGTCTCCTCTTATAGCATGCAGCGATCCCATGACCTGGTTTGCCGCAGTACAGACATAGGCGATTCTTGATGCGAAACTCTCTGAGCTCTAGCGGGGACATGGAATCCACATCCATAGATTCAGCTGTGGACAAAGGAGAATCCAGGGTGTCCTCCGCTGAGGTATAACGACCTGACCCCTGGGAGGCTTGCGTCTAGCACGAAGACGACGGTCAGCCCTGACTGCTAACGTCATGGCCTGTTCCAGAGTTCTAGACTCTGGGTGAGACAAAAGCAAATCTTTAAGTGACTCTGACAATCCGATGAGAAACAGATCTTTAAGAGCGTGGTCATTCCACCCAGATTCCACCGAATATTGCCTAAACAGAGTACAATAGTCCTCTGCAGAACGTTTATCCTGACGCAAATCTAAAAGTTTGCTGACGGCAAACCGGCACGATCAGGCTCGTCATAGATGTGACCGAGGTCTCTAAAATCAACCACAATAGGAGCGGGAGAATCGGCTGGCAAAGAAAAAGACCAATTCTGAGGACCCCCTCTTAACCTAGATATAACGAGACCTACTCTCTGTGCTTCCGTACCTGAAGAATGGGGCCGCAACTTAAAGAACAACTTGCACCCTTCCTGAAACGAAAAAAAAGTTTGCCGGTCCCCAGAAAAAAAACGTCCAGCAACTGAATCTTAGGTTCGGAAACCGGACGGGGCATCGTACAGATAGTCTGCTCCTGAAGAACAACTCTGCTGGACAATTCTTGTACCACACAAGTTAGGTTTCTAACCTGCTCGGCAAGAGTGGTAAGCGCATGCATACTAAATAAAAAATGGAGCGATGAAAGCCGGAAAAGAGAAAAAAACATTATTATTTTTTTTATATGGCCAGTGTTTCTGTTAGGCAGGTGCAGAGATAAGACAGGGAGTCCCTAAAAACCACCCACACCTCTGACCCTACCTACATGCCTCGCCCTGGCTAAACCCAGGGGAACAACTGGGCGGCAATCCCCATACTGTCTAGGGATAACCTGATACTATAGGGGGAAAAGGAGCACAAAACTAAGAAAGAAAGTACCACAGAGAAACACAAAAGGCTAAATGAAACTACAGCAAAGGAAGGCAAGGGTTAAAGCACAAGGACTAAGAGGACCAGAGAGACCTAGTTAACCTCACTAGATACAAACAAACACTGGCAATGAAGCTTGCCAGCTGCTGCTACTTATCCCTAGCAAAGGGGCAGGTGGGTCGAGGAAGAAGACCCACCCACTCACATCAGAAAAGGCTCCCAGAGCCGCGTGGTTGCCCTAAGGGAAATGGCGCTGGACCCGGAAGGAAGAACGCTGTTCCTGGACTCCCGTAGCTGGACTGGCGTGCTGCCGAGACCCGACCGCGCTTCTGGTAAGTTTCCTCCTAAGAGTGTGTCTCCGGTTGATGCACACTGTCTAACAAGTCTGTACGCAGTTTACAGTGTCTAATTTGGGCTTAAAGGGGTTGTCCGGCCACACAGGGTAAAATTTTTTTATAATGCTGCTGCTTCCCTTTCAGTAAGGATAGTAACAGACAGCATACAGGGGCTCAAACCGACAGGCAGATCAGCTGGAATGTCAGTTTCTTACCTTAGAATCTGATCTTCACTGCAGCTTTCAAAGATGGCGCCTCTGTGCTGCCTTCCCACAATGCTCTGCGCTCTCCCTCTTCTGTGTGCGCGCTCCCGATGGCAGTAAGAGGCATGAAAAGGCAGGATTTCATGGCCTCCCTCAGCTCACGTCCTAGCCCCGCCCACGACACACCCATGACACACCCACCTCTATTGAACTAATCTACAGTCTCTCCCCGCCCCCTGCTGCATACTATACTCAGAGGGGTTGTGGCCAGGGGAGACTGTCATAGGCCGCCTGCAGACGAGCGGGTCGGATCCGGCAGCGAGAATTCTCGCCGCGGGACCCGACCCGAGAGCCTGCAGGGACGAGCGTGTACTCTCCCGCGCCTGGCGGCCCCGGCTCTTTCATGTGCCGGCTGCCGCGCAGCGGGCGCATGCGCAGACGGGAGCCGGCGGCCGGGTGAGTGCGTGCCCCGCACAAAAATAGGACATGCCGCGGTTTGTTTGCCGCGCGAGATTTCGCGCGGCCAAACCGCGGCCGTCTGCATAGGAGTGCGTATTGTAATGCACTCCTATGCAAACTTTCAGTGGCGGAAATCCCGCGGCGCGATTTCCGCCCATGTGCAGGCGGCCATACACTCATGGTTCAGGATAAAATCCTACCATGAGTGTTTAAACAGCAGCACTGTGTATAGTGAATGGAGAGGGGCGGGGGAGAGCCGAGAGAGAACTCTCCTGCAGCCCCCCACTGCAAGGCTACCTACTGCCCCCCCCCCCCACGCTGCTAAAGTAAAGTAAAACAAAACATTTCCCCCGACACACATGCCCCCATAGTGCCCCTCCCACAGCGACCCCCCTCACAATGACCCCTCCCCACACAGTGCACTCTCCCATAGTGCCCCCCTAATGATCCCCCACAGTGCCCCCCTACAGTGCCACAAACAGTGCCCCGCTAATGATCCCCTACAGTGCCACAAACACTGCCCTCCACAGTACCCCCTACACATGCCCCCCCACAGTGCCCCCCAGTGTTACCCCTACAGTGCCCTCCAAAGTAGCCCCCCTCCACATGCCACCCTCATTCCCCCCCAACCACAGCATTCTCCACAGTCCCCCCTCAACAGTTCTCCCCCAGTATTCCCCCCCACAGTGCCCTCCACAGTATCCCCCCCCCTACACATGCCACCCCCCCAGAGTCCCCCCCAGTGCACTCCAAAGTAGCCCCCCTCCACATGCCCCCCACAGTCCCCCCATCCACAGCATCCCTATACAGTGCCCCCCCTGTGACCTCCCCCACAGAGTCCCCCTTTACAGTGCCCACACACAAGTACACTAACAGCACCCCCTGCCCCTCCCCCCTACAAGTACAGTGATACCTATATATAGATAACACAGTATCCACCATTCCCAACAGACACAGCTCACCTCCTCCCCTCCCTGCACAGCATTCTCCACAGTCCCCCCTCAACAGTTCTCCCCCAGTATCCCCCCCCCCACAGTGCCCTCTACAGTATCCCCCCCTACACATGCCACCCCCCCCCCAGAGTCCCCCCCAGTGCACTCCAAAGTAGCCCCCCTCCACATGCCCCTCACAGTCCCCCCATCCACAGCATCCCTATACAGTGCCCCCCCTGTGACCTCCCCCACAGAGTCCCCCTTTACAATGCCCACACACAAGTACACTAACAGCACCCCCTGCCCCTCCCCCCTACAAGTACAGTGATACCTATATATAGATAACACAGTATCCACCATTCCCAACAGACACAGCTCACCTCCTCCCCTCCCTGCACAGGCAGGATTATACCGTGTGAAAAATTACTGTGACAGCCCCACGCTAACCCCCCAGCGCGGCAAATTACTGTCACAGCCCCCCTCCAACCCCATGTGACAAATTACTGTGACAGACCACCCCCACACAGCTACAAATCTATGTGACGGGACACCCCACCGCGACAAGTCTATGTGACCACACACTCCACCATGACAAGTCTATGTGACCGTACACTCCACCGCTACAAGTCTATGTGACCGCACACCCCACCGCGACAAGTCTATGTGACCGCACACCCCACCGCGACAAGTCTATGTGACCGCACACTCCACCGCGATAAGTCTATGTGACCGCACACCCCACCGCGACAAGTCTATGTGACCGCACACCCCACCGCGACAAGTCTATGTGATCACACACTCCACCGCGATAAGTCTATGTGACCGCACACCCCACCGCGACAAGTCTATGTGACCGCATACCCCACCATGACAAGTCTATGTGACCGCACACTCCACCATGACAAGTCTATGTGACCGTACACTCCACCGCTACAAGTCTATGTGACCGCACACCCCACCGCGACAAGTCTATGTGACCGCACACCCCACCGCGACAAGTCTATGTGACCGCACACCCCACCGCGACAAGTCTATGTGACCGCACACCCCACCGCGACAAGTCTATGTGACCGCACACCCCACCGCGACAAGTCTATGTGACCGCACACCCCACCGCGACAAGTCTATGTGACCGCACACCCCACCGCGACAAGTCTATGTGACCGCACACCCCACCGCGACAAGTCTATGTGACCGCACACCCCACCGCGACAAGTCTATGTGACCGCACACCCCACCGCGACAAGTCTATGTGATCGCACACTCCACCGCGATAAGTCTATGTGACCGCACACCCCACCGCGACAAGTCTATGTGACCGCACACCCCACCATGACAAGTCTATGTGACCGCACACTCCACCATGACAAGTCTATGTGACCACACACTCCACCGCGACAAGTCTATGTGACCACACACTCCACCGCGATAAGTCTATGTGACCGCACACCCCACCGCGACAAGTCTATGTGACCGCACACCCACCATGACAAGTCTATGTGACCGCACACTCCACCATAACAAGTCTATGTGACCACACACTCCACCGCGACAAGTCTATGTGACCATACACTCCACCGCTACAAATCTATGTGACCGCACACCCCACCGCGACAAGTCTATGTGACCGCACACCCCACCGCGACAAGTCTATGTGACCGCACACCCCACCATGACAAGTCTATGTGACCGCACACCCCACCATGACAAGTCTATGTGACCGCACACCCCACCGCGACAAGTCTATGTGACCGCACACCCCACCGCGACAAGTCTATGTGACCGCACACTCCACCATGACAAGTCTATGTGACCGCACACCCCACCATGACAAGTCTATGTGACCGCACACCCCACCGCGACAAGTCTATGTGACCGCACACCCCACCGCGACAAGTCTATGTGACCGCACACTCCACCGCGACAAGTCTATGTGACCGCACACTCCACCGCGACAAGTCTATGTGACCGCACACTCCACCATGACAAGTCTATGTGACCGCACACTCCACCATGACAAGTCTATGTGACCGCACACCCCACCATGACAAGTCTATGTGACCGCACACTCCACCATGACAAGTCTATGTGACCGCACACTCCACCATGACAAGTCTATGTGACCGCACACCCCACCATGACAAGTCTATGTGACCGCACACTCCACTGCTACATGTCTATATGACCGCCCGCCCCTTCCCCCCGCCCCCTGCGACTTCTGACAGCCGGGTCTCCGCACACCACTAGCACACCCCGCACACACTTCTGACAGCTGGGTCCCTAGCACACACACACACCACTAGCACCCCCAGCCCCCCCCCCCACTCCCCCCGCGACTTCTGTCAGCTGAGTCCCCGCACACCACTTGCACACATCCATCCCCCCCCTCTTCCCCCGCAAGAGCCCGCCCCTCCACTCATTCTCCTCCCCTTAGATACCTTGGAGATGAAGAGCCAGAAGCCACGCCTCCCCTGCAGGCAGAACTGAGCTTCCCAGCGGCTGAAGTTCTTCTGCACATGCGCGGAGCTGTGCTGGAGAAGCGCGTCCCCGTCGTCCCGACAAGAAGAGGAGAAGACTTGTCGGATCCAATGGCAACCGAGGAGCAACACAGGGGGGGGGGGCACCCCAAAAGGTAAGTGAATAACTTCTGTTTGCCTAATTTACAATGCACAATGTATATTACAAAGTGCATTGTATTGGGCAACCAGAAGTGATAACATTAATTGTCTATGGCCGGACAACCCCTTTAAACCATACGCCAAATCACCCTGTGTGTCTCCTGTTGATGCACACTGTCTAACAAGTCTGTACGCAGTTTACAGGGGTTTTTTTTGGCTTAAACCCTACGCTGATATATCAGTGCGGCCAGAAAGGCTGCCGGTCGTGCCCTATGAACGTGGGCTTAAGCACTTATCTAACATATTCGTTTGATATATCTAACTGGGTAGTAATTACGCTGCCCAGTATAGTTCTGATACTCCATCCTGATGAAATAGCAATTAATCAATAAGCTATAGAAACGCGTCAATGGGGAAAATAGTGATAGGAGTAGAACTATTAAGTGCATTAAGGTGTATGGAGTGGGCAGCATAGTGATTATCAGACGAGCTGTCCTTCTCAGAGAATTTATCAGTGAATCCTTGAGAAGGATAAATATGTGGTTATGATCTCACTAGGCATAGTGTGGTATGCTTTTTGACACCGAATCCAGATCTCTATAATTGGTGGCCATTATTATTGAGATAGCTACAAATAGAATATATGGTGAAATAGATTCTGAAGTAGAGACATCTTGAATCCCATAACCATTAAGATAGTCCTTTATTATCAGGGATAGATGTATATGATGACTTAAAACTACGTATCATGAGAACATAATAGGAGTCTCTCTGTACATCTTGTGAGATCTTAATATAATGGTGTCAGTAGTAGATATGGACGTGCCACACTGCCTCCTGAGCCATATATAGAGACAGAGCAATAGTCAAAATTTGATATGATACTTGAAACATTATAAATTGTGGGTTTAATGAAATGTGGTCATGAGTGTATATGAACACAGAAATAGAGCAAGTGTCAATTAATCTATTACAGTTATCGTAGGGGGTATCATATCCTCAAAAGACCTTGACTAACACCATTCTATTAATCCATTTCTTGACTTTGATATTCGTTTTAGATAGTTATGTATACGCCATTTCAGCTTAGTTAAATAAAGGTTATATTTTAATTACTAGTGAGTTATTTTCGGTGAGATACTTTAAAGGCATAAAAGGACTATATTGCCATGGTGACTACCTACTAGAGATGAACGAGCACCAAAATGCTTGGGTGCTCGTTGCTCGAGTCGAACTTTTCGTAATGCTCGAGAGCTCTTTTCGAGTAACGAACCCCATTGAAGTTAATGGGCGACTCGAGCATTTTTGTATGGGATCGATGCTCCGCATAGGTGATGACTTGTCAAACACCAGAAAACATCAGAAAGTCATGGAAACACCACAGAAATGGATAGGAAAGGGCAGCGGCAGCATGCTTGGCTGCATCTGAGGCTCCCAGGTCCCACTATTAAGCCAAAATGGGGGCAAGAGTCTGGCGTCACCCCCCTAACAATTTACTTCGGACAAACCCTCATTAGCAAGGCACACGTGCTGGCACATCTTAGCTAAGCACCACACTACCTGCAACCATTGACAATCAGTGCCTGCGGGTGACACCGCTGCCCCTTCTCCTGGGTTACATGCTGGTATTGCTGTCCAACCCCCCTGCACGACCCTGCATCCACGGCACACACAAAATTTTCCCTGCGTAGCGTTCAGCTGCCCTCATGCCACACGTTCACTTCATAGCCACACCACCCTCATGTCTATTTATAAGTGCGCACTGGATGAGGAGGAACCGGAGGCACACACTGCAGAGGATTGGCAGGGCTAGGCAGCGACCCTCTTTAAAAGTGTGAGCGATAGCCCACAATGCTGTTGAGAATTGATGATAAATTTATGTATGATCATCATTCCAATCCCGTGCCACCTCTATCATAAAATTGTCAGGAGCCGCAAACTTGGGCATAAAGGTGACTCAGGTGCCAGCACTTTTACACATCTCCACAATGCAGCAATACTCTGTGTGGGAAGCACGTGAGCGGGCCCAGGGTCAGGCTCGGTCCCAGCCTCCACCTTGTGTGACCCAAGGTGCTGTGAGTTACATAGCAATGGGAAATCCATGTGTCCCCACACAATTCATTCTGTGTAGGTGTCAGATAGCTCAACACCACAATGGGAAGACTTTGAGTTCCTTGGGCTCGCCTATGCTGTCGGTGCACAAAGATGGTAATACACAGGAAGAAATCAGAGTGTCCAAACATTGCAGAGTTTCACGCTGCCAAGGACTTTGGCCCACATTTCTACCCAAGTCAGTCAGTGTATTTGTGCCAGACAGGTAAAATACAGCAATGGGAAGTCCTTGTGCATCCACAGCATAGTCGAGCCCCTGGAACCCAAGGAAAGTATTACACATAAAAAAAATCAGAGCACCCAAACATGGCAGAGTTTCACCCCGCCAAGGACCTCGGCCCACATTTCTACCCTAGTCAGCCAATGTATTTGTGCCAGACAGGTAAAACACCACTATGGGAAGTCTTTGTGCACCCACAGCATAGGCGAGCCCAAGGAACTTAAAGATGGTATTACACATAAAGAAATTAGAGAGCCCAAACATGGCAGAGTTTCACCCCGCCAAGGACCTCAGCCCACATTTCTACCCTAGTCAGTCAATGTATTTGTGCCAGACAGGTAAAACACCACTATGGGAAGTCTTTGTGCATCCACAGCATAGGCGAGCCCAAGGAACTTAAAGATGGAATTACACATAAAGAAATCAGAGAGCCCAAACATGGCAGAATTTCACCCCGCCAAGGACCTCGGCCCACATTTCGACCCAAGTCAGTCAGTGTATTTGTGCCAGACCGGTAAAATACAGCAATGGGAAGTCCTTGTGCATCCACAGCATAGGCGAGCCCCTGGAATCCAAGGAAAGTATTACACATAAAGAAATCAGAGCACCCAAACATGGCAGAGTTTCACCCCGCCAAGGACCTCTGCCCACATTTCTACCCTAGTCAGTCAGTGTATTTGTGCCAGACAGGTAAAACACTGCTATGGGAAGTCTTTGTGCACCCACAGCACAGGCGAGCCCAAGGAAATTAAAGATGGTATTACACGTAAAGAAATCAGAGCGCCCAAACATGGCAGAGTTTAACCCCGCCAAGGACCTCGGCCCACATTTCTACCCTAGTCAGCCAATGTATTTGTGCCAGGCAGGTAAAACACCACTATGGGAAGTCTTTGTGCATCCACAGCATAGGCGAGCCCAAGGAATTTAAAGATGGTATTACACATAAAGAAATCAGAGAGCCCAAACATAGTAGAGTTTCACCCCACCAAGGACCTCGGCCCACATTTCTACCCTAGTCAGTCAGTGTATTTGTGCCAGACAGGTAAAACACTGCTATGGGAAATCTTTGTGCACCCACAGCATAGTCGAGCACCTGGAACCCAAGGAAAGTATTACACATAAAGAAATCAGAGCGCTCAAAAATGACAGTTTCACCCTGCCAAGGACCTTGGCCTTGGCTCACACCCTCATTAATCTTGAGCATAAAGCGGACTCAGATGCTAGTGCAGCTGTGAACGTCTCATTAATGCAGTAACGCTCCATTTGTTTGGGCCAAACCAGTGTCTCAGATAACTGTGGTAACACGAGAGAAAATACATGTTGCCCAGTGCTGATCCCCAGACCCCAAGCAAGAGGAGGAGGTGGCATATGAAGTCTGAGAAACCATGACCGAGGTAGGACCCGCAGTACTTGGTGTGGGAAGTATGTGAGTGGGCCCAGGGTCAGGCTCTGTCCCAGCCTCCACCTTGTGTGACCCAAGGTGCCATGAGTTAAATAGCTATGGGAAATCCATGGGTCCCCACACACTTCATTCTGTGTAGGTGTCAGATAGCTCAACACCGCAATAAGAGGTCTTTGAGTTCCTTGGGCTCGCTTATGGTATGGGTGTACAAAGATGGTATTACACAGGAAGTAATCAAAGTGCCCAAACATGGCAGAGTTTCACTCCGCCAAGGACCTCGACCTTGGCCCACATTTCTGCCCAAGTCAGTCAGTGTATTTGTGCCAGAGAGGTAAAACACCGCGATGGGAAGTCTTTGTGCACCCACAGCATAGGCAGACCCCAGTAAAATTTCTGTAGCAAGAGTATAGCCAGTAACATTTCTATAGCAAGAGTATAGGCGGACCCCAGTAATATTTCTGTAGCAAAAGTATAGGCGGACCCCTGTAACATTTCTGTAGCAAAAGTATAGGCAGACCCCTGTAACATTTCTGTAGCAAGAGTATTGGTGGACCCCAGTAACATTTCTATAGCAAGAGTATAGGCGGACCCCAGTAACATTTCTGTAGCAAGAGTATAGGCAAACCCCAGTAACATTTCCGTAGCAAAAGTATAGGCGGACCCCAGTAACATTTCTATAGCAAGAGTATAAGCGGACCCCAGTAACATTTCTGTAGCAAGAGTATAGGCGGACCCAGGTAACATTTCTGTAGCAAGAGTATAGGCGGACCCAAGTAACATTTCTGTAGCAAGAGTATAGGTGAACCCCTCAAACCATTCAGTAGAAACTGTATAGGCAGTCCCCAGTAGCATTTCTGTAGCAAGAGTATAAGCGGACCCCAGTAACATTTCTGTAGCAAAAGTATAGGCGAACCCCTCAAACCATTCAGTAGAAACTGTATAGGCGGTCCCCAGTAACATTTCTGTAGCAAGAGTATAAGCGGACCCCAGTAGCCTTTCTGTAGCAAAAGTATAGGCGAACCCCTCAAACCATTCAGTAGAAACTGTATAGGCGGACCCCAGTAACATTTCTGTAGCAAAAGTATAGGCAGACCCCAGTAACATTTCTGTAGCAAAAGTATAGGCAGACCCCAGTAACATTTCTGTAGCAAGGGTATAGGCGGACCCCAGTAACATTTCTGTAGCAAAAGTATAGGTGAACTACTCAAACCATTCAGTAGAAGCTCCATAGGCGGACCCCTGTAACATTTCTGTAGCAAAAGTTTAGGCAGACCCCTGTAACATTTCTGTAGCAAGAGTGTAGGCGAACCCCTGAAACATTGGTGAACCAAGAGTATAGGCGAACCCCTGAAAAAATTTGGTTACCGGGGCGGAGCCTGGACGCCGAGCGCAATGGCTGCTTGAAAGCTGCGCTCCTTCTAACGGGCACCCACGGCACCTTATAGCTGCTACCAGCCGACACAGAAATGGGGAAGACAAGTAAGGAGAAGAGTACAGACCTCCAGTGCACTCCTCGTCCGGCCAAAACACAAGCCGACATGCAGAGATTCTTCAGGGAACGAACTGCCCGCTCCCCGCGGCCCATGCCTAAGATGGCGCCGGCACGAGCGCTCGCTCCCGCTCCTGACCACGAGGAAGAAGAAGACCAAGTCTCTGAGGAAGAAGATGGTGAGTCCGTCTCCAGGAGCTTCATGAAGAATTTAATCTCTCATGCCCTGCGTCCTATCAGCTCTGACTTGGCTGAGATCAAGGAAGAGTTGAAACAGCTAGGTCACAGGGTGGAAGACCTGGAAGCATCATCTGCGGCCATGACTTCTCACTCGCTGCAATTGGAACAATCCTTAAAGGAACAGCACCTACATTTAAACAGATCTCTCCTGCTTCAAGAAGATCTTGAAAATAGGAATAGACGCAATAACCTGCGTTTTAAAGGTATTCCTGAGTCCTATGCAAACGATTGCCTAGAGAAAATCGCCAAAGCCATTTTTGGAGATTTACTGGGGGAAGAAAGAGCGACTCCTATTTGCATTGAAAGGATCCATCGAGCCCTAAGACCTCCGTCGGGAGCCTCAGAGCCGCCCAGAGATGTCATTTGTAAACTTCTGGCGTTTCCGGATACAGTCGCGGTTCTAAGTGCGGCCAGAACCCATAAAGATCTGAAATTTGAGGGTTCATCGATTCTGATATTCCAGGACCTAGCGCCTTCCACCTTAGCAAAGCGCCGAGCCCTTCGTCCTTTACTGGAGGTCCTGAGAGCCAGGGAGATCAGGTACACATGGTTATTCCCATTTGGCATCAGTATTCCCATTAAGGGCAAGAGAATCAACATACGCACCCAAGAAAAGATGCAGAATTTATGGAGCCTTCTAGACATGGAGCCAATCGAACTTCCAAACTGGCAGCCGCTTCCTGAGCTTCCCCGGTTCCAATCTTTAGAGAACCCAGGAGACTGGCTAGTGGCGGGTAATACAAAATCCCCCAAGGGAAAGAAAAAGAAGCCCAAGCAGGACTCGTGAAACCCTAAGCTCGGAGAGTGATCCTCTCCGGTTATTTTCTCCTGCGCTGTTCTAAGTCCGTCGGAGGCGGGCTTTACCTGTTCCTTCACCTTGCTGTTGCCTTCCAGCGGAGGCGGGTTTTCCAGCTCCACTTCGAGTATTTTCTCTTTCCCTGTGGAGACTCTTATCACCACTTTAACTTTTGCCCCCACAGTGGTCGGAAATACAGGTTCGGAGCTCCGATAAGGTCCAAGCCGTCGCGGTTTGTTTCTGGAGGTCGGGAGGAAAAGGATGTCTCGTCGCCTTCAGGACTTTGTTCCATATTGCTGGAGTGTCTCTCACTTGCTACACGTGCAAGCCGATGTGTAAGAAGAGCGCCAGGCAACATATCTGTCGGTTATGTGTTCAGGTCATTATTGCATAGATTAGGGCGGCGAGCCCGCCCTGATCTTGGATTGGTGTTTTTCCTTTTTTTTCTCTCTTCTTTTTTTTTTTTTCTCTCTTCTTCCTAATTTTCATCTCTCCTTCTCCGCTTACTGTGTTTTGTTTGAGTCAGTGGGTGCCTGTATCGTCCAGGCCGTAACTAAGACTCTGACCTCCTGCCAGAGCCCTTTGCTCGGCGGGATTTCAGTAGACTGCCCTACGAGTGAGCCTGCGTCAGGGAGTCATCGGACCCCCTGGGGCGCACTCATCAAGATTATTTTTGCCAGCAGAGATTCTGCGGTATTGTATTTTGCATCACATTGCTTATTTGTTCATATTAATCCCTTCCCTTTCATATTGTTCCTTCCTCCCCTTCTTTCCTCCCCTCATTTCCCGCACCCTTTCCCACCCACCTAGTTGAGACACTGCGCTAGGGGGTTTATTTGGAGACACCCTCTCTCACCGTATTTGCGAGTATATTGTTGATTGCTCACGTGTTTTTCTCTCTCAATTTTAGTACAGGTCTATCGTGATGAGTAGTCTGCGTCTCACCACCTTCAACGCCAGGGGTCTAAATTCACCTTCCAAACGCCACAACCTCGAGCTGCTTCTGAGGAGGTATGATACTAAAATTCTCTTCCTCCAAGAGACCCACTTCAAAGGTAACAAAACATTCACCTTGCCGGGGAGATCCTTTCCCAAGGCTTTTCACTGCACTCACCCCTCGTCGGCCTCGAAAGGGGTCTCCATATTTATCCACAGAACAATTAATTTCGTTGAGGAGGCTCAGTTTAGGGACGACGAGGGAAGAGTCCTATTCGTTAAGGGCACACTGAACAATAGAAAATTGACCTTAGCCAACCTCTATACACCTAACTCCGAGCAGATCCCGTGGCTGCTCAAGCAGCTGGAGACTCTGAAGCACTTCAGTGAGGGTCAGATCATACTTGCGGGTGACCTAAACGTTACCCTCAATCCCACCTTAGATTCTTCCTCAGGCCGTTCCCAAATCTCCCAACGTAAATTAAAAAGCTTAGGTAAACGGCTCCAGGAACTAGAACTAGTGGACACCTGGCGCACTTTACACCCCACCATGAAGGATTTCTCCTTTTTCTCCTCCGTGCATGCCACCTTTCAGAGGCTGGATTACGTCTTGGTCTCCTCCTCTCTTCTCCCGTCCCTGATTGGATCGGATATCGACACAATGACGATCTCCGATCACGCCCCGGTACATGCGTCACTGCGACTACCTCACCCAACCCCTAAGGAATGGAGATGGTCTCTTAACACTTCCCTCCTCGACCAAATAGAGGACAGAGAATACTTAAGTGAACTCCTAGAAGAGTATTTTTGCTTAAATTCAACTGAAGGGTCGGAGTCCCCGATAGTATGGGAAGCCCATAAGGCTTATATGCGCGGACTACTTATTGCCCTGGGCTCCCGTATCAGGAAACGTAACCAAAAAACCATTGATGAGAAACTATCAAAGATTGCAAAACTGGAGCTGACTTTGAAACTTTCGCAGGCGAAACAAAATATAGCGGAACTTGCGGCAGCAAGAGCAGACCTGAAACTCCTGCTTAATTCTAAGTTTAACAAAAAACAGCTCCATTTTAAGCATAAGATATACGCCCAGGGCAACAGAGGCAGTAAGCTAATGTCAGCATTGATTAAAAAAGCTAAGGTAAGAAACCAGATCAAAGCTATTAAATCCCCCACGGGATCGACTCTGACCACCTCAAAAGATATTGCAGAGGAGTTTCAAAGGTTCTATTCTGACCTCTATAACCTACAAAATACCCATAGCACCCCTCCAGTGGAGAACCCTTCCGCTCAGATTGACAATTTTCTCCAACGACTCAAGATGCCGTCTCTAAACACTGCAGAGGCCTCATCTTTGATTACACGGGTCACACAGGAGGAGGTGGAAGCCTTGATAACCTCTAGTCCCCCCAATAAAAGCCCAGGCCCAGATGGACTCCCGATACAATACTATAAAGCCTTTCTTCCGGTGCTAAAACCAAAACTAACAGCGTTATTCAATGACTTGATGGGGGGGGGGGCATCCCTGCCGCGACAATCCCAGGAAGCCCATATCACGTTGATCCACAAGGACAATAAGGACCCGGAATTATGTGGGAGTTACCGTCCCATATCTTTGATCAACCTAGATACGAAACTATGGGCCAAATTGTTAGCAAAAAGACTAGAGCCGTATTTGCCCGATCTGATTGACACAGAACAGGCGGGTTTCGTTAAGGGAAGGGAGGGGAGAGACAACTGCCTCAGACTCCTCCATGCGGCTAGATACGCCCAACACTACAAGATACCCCTTGCCATAGTAGGTACAGATGCCGAAAAGGCTTTTGATAGGGTCAACTGGCTCTACATGGAGAGAGTTCTGCGTCACTTTGGTCTTCCGGAGCAGTTCACGAAGGCGATTTTCTCGCTCTACGCCTGCCCCCATGCAAGACTCAAAATTAACGAGATCCTCTCCCCTCCCTTCCTCATAAGAAATGGCACTCGGCAGGGATGCCCCCTCTCACCCTCTCTTTTCATTCTCTCCCTTGAACCCCTTCTTCTGAAAGTCAGACAGGACCCAGACGTTAAGGGGCTAAGTGTGGGAGAACAGCAGATATCGTCTGCTGCTTTCGCGGACGATATAGCCTTTTTGGTTACGGATCCCCAGAGAAGCCTTCCCAGACTTTCTGAGCTTCTGGAAGAATTTGGCAAGTTATCGAACTTTAAGATTAATTTTGCGAAATCCACGGTATTGAATGTATCTATACCACTAAAGCAATACAACTTATTAAGAAGTAACTCCCCCTTCTCCTGGTCGTTGTCCTACCTGGAATACTTAGGTATTAAATTGTCTAAAAAAGCGGAGGACCTTTATAATACTAATTTCATCCCCCTTATCGCCCGGGTAAAACAACTCCTCAAATCATATGACTTTCCCTTTATCTCTTGGTTAGGGAGAAGGAATGTCATAAAGACGTACATTCTACCCCTAATTTTATACAAGATCAGAATGCTGCCAATTCATCTCCCTACAAGGTTTTTCAAACTAATGCGTTCAGTTTTCTCTTCGTTTGTATGGAGGCAGAGGAGGCCGAGGCTGGCGCATGGTCTGATGACCAGGAGGAGAAAGGAGGGAGGAGTGGATCTCCCCAACCTTTACGAGTACTACTGCGCTTCACAGCTCCGTTACTGGCGGGATCTCTCCCATCCAGGAGGCGACGTTCTACTCACAACGATGGCGGCAGGATATAGCAGCTCCCCCCTAACCGAAGTCCTATGGATGCCCAAAGGTGTCCATTACCGGTCCAAAACATTTAGCCCTCTACTCAGAGGTCCCTGTGAGGTATGGGATAAGCACAGAACCGAACTTGCTCCAACTCCTTCCCCCATATTCCCCCTCAATACCATACCTAGAATTCTGAACCCTGAAGCTAACCGGCCCTTGGCTCCAGTATGGAAAAAATTCAAGGCGTTCTCTATAGCTAATTTACAAGCTCTCTCCCACCTGACACCAGCGATGATACCACAGAGTCTCCTCCCTACGGAAACCTTTTCCTTTCTTGAGACTGCCCAAATAACGGGGCTCTGTAGGGAATTTTTTAACGTATTTAAATCAACCAGACCCCTTACCTCGTTCGAGAAGACCTGGTCAGAAAACAAATCCTCCCTTGGAAGGATCTCCGTTATACGTAAGTCTTTCATCTCTCCACATCAATACTACAAACCAGCTTATCTTACGTCATGGGAGAAAGAATTGGGTATACGGCTTTCAGAGGAGGAGACCAAGACGATCCTCGATACATCTTTCGGCCTATCGCCATGTGTCCTAGCCCAGGAGGTGCATTACAAACTCTTAGTCAGATGGTATCGAACTCCCCAGTGGCTATTTGATCACAAGCTCTCCTCTCTGGTTTCTTGCTGGAGATGTATGAATGACGCAGGGTCTTACCTGCACATTTGGTGGTCATGCCCGACGTTGTCCCTGTCTGGCAGGGAGTAGGAAAGATCATTCAGAAAATTGCGCCAGGTGTCCTCCTCTCCCCAGACCTAGTCTTCCTCTGGAGGCCTAGTAGTCATTTTCACCCGAAAAGAAACAAACTGGTCGCCCTGCTGGTTGATACTGCCAAATCCCTGATACCCCGCCTATGGCTTCAGAATGTGGCTCCGACGCTAGGTCAATGGAGGGAAAGAGTTGACAATTTGTATTCCTTGGAGGAACTCCACAGCTGGTCAAACAATTCTTATGATAAATTTATCGTGACTTGGGCTCCGTGGCGTGAGGTGAGATCCTTGGCGTTGTGGTATCAGTGATTCGTACCTCTCTTCGCCCCCTCTGGTACAGGTGTTCTATAATGCATCTCTTCCCCCCCCCCCCTGCCTTTCCCACTGCCTTTTCCTCTCCTCCCTCCCTCCCCCCCCCCTCCTTTCATTATGGGTTATTTGGACTAATCCTTTTTTGTCGCTGTATGACGGTCCGACTGGATTAGGATAACTGTTTTGTAATGCTGAGGTGAGACAATCTAGTCTCTTCTACATACCATTAGCTCAGTTACAGGCGGTGTAGACCGCTTCAAGTTGAAAATACTATATACGTTGTGGTAGAACTTACTATTGAGCGCTGACTCGAGTTGGACCCTTAACCTGTGGCCTTCGGGCTTCTATTTGTCCATGTTTTTTGTATCTATTATCCCTGTATATTTTGTGAAAATCACAATAAAAATCTGATTTAAAAAAAAAAAAAAAAAAAAAAATTTGGTTACCAAGAGTGTAGGCGAAGGCCGGAAAAATTAGTTAGACAACAGTATGGGCGAGGGCCAGAGAAATTGGTGTACCAAGAGTGCTCAACTGCGAGGGCAGGTGAAACCCATAAACATTTTTTAAAGATACAGCTCGCTGTTGTTTAATTTGTAACAGAGCCTGGAGGCAGCCCTGTGAAAAAAATTGGTGTCTGTTAAAGTATCAATACTTTTGAAACGTTGAAAAATTGTAAAAAAACTTTTAAACAGAGCCTTTTGGGCCGCAGAAAAATTGGCAGTTCAGTGTGATGACATGCTGTTTTAGGAGGAGGAGGAGGAGGAGGAATAATATCCGAGAGTGATTGACAAAGCTAATTCCCCCTTTTTTTGTGGTGATAGAGGATGCATTTTTCTCCTGTTGCAGCGAAAAGAATCATCAGGTTCCGCTGCTTTCCGCCGGTAGAGAAGAGAAGTCTGGGGAAATCCAGCCTTTGTTCATCTTTATGAGTATAAGCATGTCAGCACTGGCAGTTGACAGGCGGGTATGCTTATCTGTGATGTTTTCCCCAGCTGCACTAAACACTCTCTCTGACAAGACGCAAGTGGCAGGGCAGGCCAGCACCTCCAGGGCGTACAGCGCAAGTTTGTGCCACGTGCCCAGCTTTGACACCCAATAGTTGTATGGAGCAGAGGCATCACGGAGGATGGTGGTGCGATTGGCTATGTACTTCCTCACCATCTTTTTACAATGCTTCCTCCGACTCAGCCTTGACTGGGGAGTGGTGACACAGTCTTGTTGGGGAGCCATAAAGCTGGCAAAGGCCTTGGAGAGTGTTCCCCTGCCTGCGCTGGACATGCTGCCTGATCCCCGCTCCCTCCCTGCTACTTGGCCCTCTGAACTGCGTCTTCTGCCACTAGCGCTGTCAGATGGGAACTTTAGGATCACTTTTTCCACCAGGACCTTGTGGTATTGCATCACTCTCGTACCCCTTTCCTCTTTGGGAATGAGAGTGGAAAGGTTCTCCTTATACCGTGGGTCGAGAAGGGTGTACCCAGTAATCCGTGTTGGCCAGAATGGTCTTACGAGAGGGTCACGGGAAAGGCAGCCTAACATGAAGTCAGCCATGTGTGCCACACATCGCTATCCTCGCTAGGAAGATGACTTTCAGGATCCTCCTCTACAGCCCATACACACTGAACAGATGCGAGGCAAGCAGCATGGGTATCCTCTGCAGTGTGGCCAGCTGTCTCTTCCCCCTCCTCCTCCTGCTCCTCCCCCTCCTCCTCCAAAATGCGCTGAGATATAGACATGAGGGTAGTCTGGCTAACAAGCGACATACTCTCATCCCCCATCTCCTGTTCCAACCGCAAAGCGTCGGCCTTTATGCTTAGCAGAGAACTTCTCAGCAGGCAAAGCAGAGGGATGGTAACGCTAATGATTGCCACATCGCCGCTCACCATCTGGGTAGACTCCTCAAAGTTTCCAAGGACCTGGCAGATATCTGCCATCCATGCCAACTCCTCAGTAAAGAATTGCGGATGTTGACTGCCACTCCGCCGCTCATGTTGCAGCTGGTATTCCACTATTGCTCTACGCTGCTCGTGCAGCCTAGCCAACATGTGCAGCGTAGAATTCCAGCGTGTGGGCACGTCGCACAGCAGTCGGTGCTCTGGCAGCTGAAACCAACATTGCCGGGCCCTCAGGGTGGCAGCGTCCGTGGTGGACTTGCGGAAATGTGCGCAGACGTGGCGCACCTTGCCGAGCAGGTCAGACAAGTGGGGGTAGTTTTTCAGAAACCGCTGAACCACCAGATTGAATACGTGGGCCAGGCATGGCACGTGTGTGAGGCTGCAGAGCTGCTATCAGGTTACGGCCGTTGTTACACACAACCATGCCCGGTTGAGGGCTCAGCGGCGAAAGCCAGAGGTCGGTCTGCTCTGTCAGACCCTGCAACAGTTCGGGGGCCGTGTGCCTCTTGTCACCTAAGTATGGCTTGATGACGCTTGTCCACCACTGTGCTGCCACGCTGCGCGTTACTGACTGCTGGCAACATGCTCACACTTCTTAATTGAGAGGTAGAGGTGGCAGAGGAGGAGGAAGTGGAGGGTTTGGAGGAGGTGGCATAAAACGCTGCAGATATCAGCAACGAGGTAGGACCCGCTATTCTGGGTGTGGGTAGGACGTGAGTGGTCTCAGGCTCTGACTCGGTCCCAGCCTCCACCATATATTAACCCAATGTGCCGTCAGGGAGATATAGTGGCCCTGCCCGCCAGTACTTGTCCACGTGTCCGTGGTTAAGTGGACCTTCCCAATAACCGCATTGGTGAGGGCATGCTTTATGTTGCGGGAGACGTGCTGGTGTAGGTCTGGGACGGCACACCGGGAAAAATAGTGGCGACTGGGGACCGAGTAGTGCGGGACTGCCGCCGCCATCATGTTTTTTAAAGCCTCAGTTTCCACAAGCCTGAACGCTGCACTGAGAGACATTGCTGGATGGAGTGGAGCACGGTGGAGGTGAGGGTGTCGGTGCAGGCCAGGAGGCGCTCGTGCCTGTGTCCTGGGAGGGGGATTTGATGTGTGACAGGTTGGGAAGAGGCAGTGGTGTGACCCAAAGGCGGTGAATGGCCTTTGTCCCACCTTGTGGAGTGCTTGGCCATCATATGCCTGCGCATGCTGGTGGTGGTGAGGCTGGTAGTGGTGGCTCCCTGGCTGATCTTGGTGCGACAAGGGTTTCGCTCTCACTAAAAAACATCCACACCTTTGAACACCAACCCTCTGCACGGAGGCTTGCCGCGAGGGGGTGCTTTGGGAAACAGTTGGGGGATTCTTTGCTCTGGCCCTGCCTCTACCCCTGGCCACTCCACTGCCTCTTCCAACCTGTCCTGCTGCTGCACTTGCCTCCACCTCTGAAGCCCTCTCCTCAGTAGGCTTAGCAAACCAGGTGGTGTCAGTCACCTCATCGTCCAGCTGCTCTTCCTCCGAATCATCTTTGTGCGCCTCCCTCGGACTTACTGCCCTTACTACTACCTCACTGACAGACAACTGTGTCTCATCATCCTCATCCACAAAAAGCTCTTGAGACAGTGGTCGGAAGTCCCCAGCCTCATCACCCGGACTCCAGGAACTTTCCAAAGGTTGGGCATCGGTCACGACAAACTCCTCAGGTGAGAGAGGAACCGTTTTTTCCGGCTCATAGCAGGGCCCCTAGAACAGTTCCTGGGAGTCTGCCTGCTCAGAATATGTCATTTTTATGGAGTGAGGCGGCTGGGAGGAAGGAGGAGCAGCAGCCAGAGGATTCAGAGTTGCAGTCCCTAGGCCGGGAGTAGTGGACTGCATAGAAGACTGGGTGGTCGATACATTGCTGGACGCATTTTCTGCCATCCACGACAGGACCTGCTCGCACTGCTCTGCTTGTAGTAAAGGTCTACCACGCGGACCCCGTAAATTGTGATATAAAGCTGGGGTCCCAGAAACTTGCCTCTCTCCTAATCCTGCAGCAGCCGGCTGTGCTTCACCACGCCCAGGAACTCGGCCTGTGCCCACACCTTCACTTGGACGTCCGCGTCCTCGACCTTTACCCCTACTCCTCATCATGGCGGATTAAGAATAGAGCAGGGCCCAAATAAATTACCCCACTGTACAGCACTGACAACTGTGGCTTAATTCACCGCACACACAGACTTGTAGATAGCGGAGGCTCGATGCTGTGACTTGGAAAAATTAACGCGCTGTCTTGCGCTGATACCTAGGAGTAATTTACCGCTCACAGAGACTTGTAGATAATAGAGGCTGTATGGAGTGGGAGAAGACTCTAAAGCCAGTGGATAGTGCTGGTAACTGTGGCTATCTCAACCCCACCAACGGAAAGGGTATTGTGAGATGCTCTGCCCAGCAGCAGAGCTGAAATACTTTGCAGTGGCCCAGGAAATATTACAGTACTGTTTAGTGGTGAGACCTCTGTCCAATACACTGCAGACACAGAACGGTATAACTGAAGTCGTTTGCAGTAGGCTAGGAAATGTTACAGTGCAGTTTCATGGTGGGAGCTGGTTGTACGGCACTGCAGGCTGAGAACGCTATTATTGAAAAGCTAGGAACAGGCCTAGATGTGTATTACAAAAATTGATGCACTACTGTTCCCAGCCAGCCACAACTATAATGCACACAGTCAGATGTAGCCCTAAGAAGGAGCATTGGGGTTCTTGTACTGAGGATCAGGGGGACTGTATAACTTTCCCTGTATAAGTAGCTGTGTCCCTCCACTCTGCCTTATGCACTGCACACACATAACAGTATAGCTGAAATGGCCTGCAATGGCCTGCACAAAAATTGGTGCACTACTGCTCCAAACCAGCCACAACAGTACTGCACACTATAAAGAGTAGCCCTAAGAAGGACCATTGAGGTTCTTGAAGACAGGATCCTACGCTAACACTATCCCTGTATAAGCAACAGCCCTTTCCCTAACCTCTGCCAGCATGCATCTGAGGTGAGCCGCGTCCAGGCGCAGTTTAAGTACTCAGTGGTTACCTGATCGGCCCAGCCAGTCACTACTGTAGGTGGGGGACTGACACATAACAGCAGGAAGTGGTAATGCCTTCCCTGCATGGCTATTGGCTAGAAAATGGTGCTGAACATGCGGGGAAGGAAATGCAGTTGACTTGAGTACCGCATGGTGTTCGACTCGAGTAACGAGCATTTCGAGTACCCTAATACTCGGACGAGTGCGCTCGCTCATCTCTAATGGTAACATATCTTAGAACACAGTAAGATTACAAGAGGTATGTTAACATAAGGTAGAACACAGTAATATTACAGAAAGTATGGTAACATAAGGAGGAATAGAGTAAGATTACAAAAGGTATGGTTACATAAGGTAGAATACATTAATAGTACATTAGGTACGGTAGCATAAGATAACATAAGGATAAAAAAAAGTAACATTACCTAAGGTATTGTAACATAAGATAACATAAGGTAACATTCAGTAAGATTTCATATGGTATGGTAACATAATTCAGAATACAGTAAGATTACATAAGGTATGGTAACATATGGTAGAATACCGTACGGTTACATAAGGTATGGTGACATAAGGTAAAACATGATAAAATGACATTAGGTATGGTAAAATAGAAGTGAAATACAGTAAGGTTACATAAGGTATAGTAACATAAGATAACAAGGAAGAATACAATAGGATTGCCTTCAACTATAAGCTAAGGAGAGCTAACAATGTAAAAAAAAGAGACATATACAACCTGCTACTAAAAGCTTACAATCTAAAATACAATAGAAACTCTGCTCCTATGAGACTAAAATCTAATACAAAGCAAATACCCTGATCCTAAAAGCTTACAATCTAAAATATCACAAATACTCTGCTCCTAAGAGCTTGCGATCTAAAATACAAAAGAAGATCTGTTTGAAATGTGACATTTTATAAACGGTGTGAGAAAGACACCTAAGAGCTTACAATCTAATATACAAAAGAAACCCTGGTCCAAAGAGCTTACAATCTAATATATAACAAATGCCCTGTTTCTACGGTAGTAGCGTACAATCTAATATACAATGGAAACCCTGCACTTTCAAAAGAGCTTACAATCTAATATATTTTAAATGCCGTGCTCCTAAAAGTTTACAAGCCTATACTTATCTTATCAAACCATATGTAATCTTACTGCATTCTACGGTATTCTTACCATACCAAATATTATTTTACTATAGTCTACCTCATGTTATCTGATCTTCTCGTATCCTACTATACCTTATGTAATCCTATCTAATCATACCTTATGTACTCTTACTATATTCTACCGTGTGCTACTTTATGTTATCCCATGTTGCTATACCTTATGTGATCTTAATGTATTCTAAATTATTTTACCTCATGTTATTTTATGCAGCCATACCTTATGTAATCTTACTGTATTCCACATTATGTTATCTTATCTGACCATACCATATGTAATCTTACTCTATTCTACCTTATGTTACCATACCTTGTGTAATCTTACTGTATACCACTTTATGTTACCATACCTTATATAATCTTACTGTAGTCCACCTTATGTTACCATACCTTATGTAATTTTACTGTGTTCTACATTTTGTAACCATACTCTATGTTATCTTATTCTATTCTACCTTATGTTACCAAAGTTTATGTAATCTTAATTAATTCCACCTTATGTTAGCATACCTTATGTAATCGTACAGTATTCTATCTTTTGTTTACCCTTAGTAATCTTACTGCATTTTACCTTATGTTATCTCATCTCACCATACAATTTCAATGAACTCCTCCTTATGTTACCATACCTTATCTGCGCTAACTGCATTTTACCTTATTTCACCTTGTTATCGCATTTTACCATAACTTTTCTTATCGTACAATATTCTACCTTTTGTTAACTTACCTGTAATATTATTAGTGTTTTACTTATCATACATTTTGCAATCTTACTGTATTCTACTTTACTTAACCTAATCTTATCTTATTTATCCATACCTTATTATATAATCTTATCTTACCACACCTATTGTGATCTTCCAGTGTGCTACCTTATTTTACGCTACATAATCTTACTGTATTCTACCTTATGTTACCATACCTTATGTAATCTTAATTAATTCCTCCTTATGAAACCATACCTTACATAATTATATGGTGTTCAACCTTATCTTACCACACCTTACGTAATCTTACTATGTTCTAACATTTGTTACCAAACCATATATAATTTTACTGTGTTCTACGTTTTGTTACCATACCTTACGTAATCTTATTCTATTCCACTTTATGTAACTATACCTATTGTAATCTTACTGCATTCCACCTTATGTTAACATTCCTTAAGCAATCTCGCTGTGTTCTACCTTTTGTTACCATACCTTATGTAATCTTACTCTATTCTACCTTATGTAACAATACTCACTGTATCTTTCGGTATTCCACCTTATGTTAACATACCTTATGCAATCTTACTCTATTCTACCTTATGTAACAATACCCACTGTATCTTTCGGCATTCCACCTTATGTTAACATACCTTATGTAATCTCGCTGTGTTCTACCTTTTGTTACCATACCTAATGTAATTTTACTTTATTCTACCTTATGTAACAATAACTATTGTACTCTTACTGTTCTCCACCTTATGTTAACATACCTCATTTAATCCCACTGTTTTCTACATTTTATTACCATACCTTATGTATTCTTACTCTATTTCACCTTATACAATTTATGTAATCTTACTGTATTCCAACTTTTGTTACCATTCCTCATGTAATCTTACTGTGTTCTACTTTTTGTTACCATACCTCATGTAATCTTACTGTGTTCTACTTTTTGTTTCCATACCTCATGTAATCTTACTGTGTTCTACTTTTTGTTACCATACCTTCTGTAATCGTACTGTATTCTACCTTATGTAACTATACCTATTGTAATCCTACTGTATTCTACCTTATGTCACGATACCTTTTGTATATCTACTATGTTCTTCTTTTTCTTACCATACCTTATGTAATCTTACTCTATTCTACGTTATGTAAGAATGCCTATTGTAATCTTACTGTATTAAACCTTATGTTACCATACCTCATGTAATCTCACAGTGTTCTACTTTTTGTTACTATACCTTATGTAATATTATCCTATTTCACCTCATGTTACCATATTTTATGTAATCTTATTGTATTTTACCTTATGTAATCTTTCATTAACATACCTTGAGTAATCTTATTGTACTCAACTTTATGGAACCTTACCTCATCTGATTACACAGTATTTTACCTTATGTTATCTTATTTTACCATAGCTTCTATAATTTTACTGTGTTCCACTGTTTGTTAACACACCTTATGTAATTTTACTGTGTTCTACATTTTGTAACCATACCTTATGTTATCTTATTCTCTTCTACCTTACGTTACCACACCTTATGTAGTCTTACTGAATATCACCTTACGTTACAATACCTTAAGTAATCTTTACTAATTATACCTTATGATACCATAACTTATGTAATCATATCGTATTCTACCTTATCTCCCCACACCTTACATATTCTTACTCTGTTCCACCTCTTGTTACCGTACCTTATGCAACCTTCTGTATTGTAACTTATGTAACCATACCTCATGTAATCTTACTGTATTCTATGTTTTGTTACCCTACTTTATGTAATCTTATTCTATTCTACAGTATGTAACAATACCTATTGTAATCTTTCTGTATTCAATCTTATATTAACATACCTATTGTAATCTCACAGTTTCCTACCTTTTGTTACGATGCCTTATGTAATAAAATTGTATTCTACCTTATGTTACCTTACCTTATGTAATCTTACTGTATTCCACTTTTTGTTACGATAAGTCATGTAATCTTACTATGTTCTATTTTTTCTTACCATACCCTATGTAATCATCCTGTATTCCATCTTATGTTACCATACCTTATGTAATCTTACTTTATTCTACCTTATGCAACAATAATTATTGTACTCTTACTGTTCTCCACCTTATGTTAACATACCTCATTTAATCACACTGTTTTCTACATTTTATTACCATGCCTTATGTATTCTTACTCTATTTCCCCTTACATAATTTATGTAATCTTACTTTATTCCAACTTTTGTTACCATACCTCATGTAATCTTACTGTGTTCTACTTTTTGTTACCATACCTCATGTAATCTTACTGTGTTCTACTTTTTGTTACCATACCTTCTGTAATCTTACTGTATTCTACCTTATGTAACTATACCTATTGTAATCCTACTGTATTCTACCTTATGTCACGATACCTTTTGTATATCTACTATGTTCTTATTTTTGTTACCATACCTTATGTAATCTTACACTATTCTACGTTATGTGAGAATGCCTATTGTAATCTTACTGTATTAAACCTTATGTTACCATACCTAATGTAATCTCACTGTGTTCTACTTTTTGTTACCATACCTTTTGTAATATTATCCTATTTCACCTCATGTTACCATATTTTATGTAATCTTACTGTATTCCACCTTATGTTACCATACCTTATGTATTTCTACTATAGTCTACTTTTTGTTACCATACCTTATGTAATCTTACTGTATTCCACCTTATGTTACCATACCTTTTGTAATCTTACTGTATTCCACCTTATGTTACCATACCTTATGTATTTCAACTATAGTCTACTTTTTGTTACCATACCTTATGTAATCTTACTGTATTCCACCTTATGTTACCGTACCTTATGTATTTCTACTATGATCTACTTTTTGTTACCATACCTTATGTAATATTACTGTATTCCACCTTATGTTACCATACCTCATGTAATCTTACTGTGTTCCACCTTATGTTACCATACCTCATGTAATCATACTGTGTTCTACATTTTGTAACCATACCTTATGTAATCTTATTCTCTTCTGCCTTATGTTACCATACCTTATGCTATCTTACTGTGTTGTACATTTTGTTACCATACCTTATGTATTCTTACTGTATTCCACCTTATGTTACCATACCTTATGTAATCTAATTCTCTTCTACCTTATGGTGCCATACCTTATGTTATCTTACTGTGTTGTACTTTTTGTTACCATACCTCTTGTAATCTTACAGTATTCCACCATATCTTACCATACCTCTTGTAATCAGCTGTATTCCACCTTATGTTACCATACCTTATGTTATCTTATTCTCTTCTACCTTATGTTACCATACCTGATGTCATCTTACTGTGTTGTACTTTTTGTTACCATACCTCATGTAATCTTACTGTATTCCGCCTTATGTTACCATACCTTTTGTATTTCTACTATGAAATAGTTTTTGTTACCATACCTCATGTAATCTTTCTGTGCTCTGCATTTTGTAACCATACCTTATGTAATTTTATTCTCTTCTACCTTACGTTACAATACCTTAAGTAATCCTAATTAATTCCACCTTATGTTACCATACCTTATATAATCATATCGTATTCTACCTTATTTTACCACACCTTACATAATCTTACCGTGTTCTACCTCTTGTTACCGTACCTTATGCAATCTTTCTGCATTGTAACTTATGTAAACATACCTTATGTAATCTTACTGTGTTCTATGTTTTGTTACCATACTTTATGTAATCTTATTCTATTCTACCTTATGTTACCATACCTTATGTAATTCTATGTTCTACTTTTTGTTACCATACTCTATGTAATCGTACTGTATTCCACCTTTTGTTACCATACCATATGTAATCTTACTATGTTCTACTTTTTTTTACCATACCTCATGTAATAGTACTGTTTTCCTTTTTGTTACCATACCATATGTAATCTTACTTATGTTTTATGTAATATTATCATATTCTACCTTATGTTACCATATTTTGTATAATCTTATTGTATTTTCCCTTATGCAATCTTTCATTACCATACCTTGAGTAATCTTATTGTACTCAACCTAATGGAACCTTACCCCATCTGATTACACTGTATTTTACCTTATGTTATCTTATCTTTCCATACCTTATGTAATTTTACATGTGTTCTACTGTTTGTTAACATACCTTATGTAATCTTAGTGTATTCCACCTTATGTTACCATACCTCATGTAAGCTTACTGTGTTCTACATTTTGTAACCATGCCTAATGTAATCCTATTCTCTTTTACCTTATGTTACCATACCTTATGTAATCTTAAATTATTCCACCTCATGTTACCATACCCTCTGTAATCATATCGTATTTTCCCTTATCTTACAACACCTTACGTAATCTTACTGTGTTCTACCTCTTGTTACCGTACCTTATGCAATCTTTCTGTATTGTAACTTATGTTACCATACCTTATGTTATCTTACTGCGTTCTATGTTTTTTAACCATACTTTATCTAATCTTACTCTATTCTACAGTATGTAACAATACCTATTGTAATCTTTCTGTATTCAATCTTATGTTAACATACCTATTGTAATCTCACTGTTTTCCACATTTTGTTGCCATGCCTTATGTAATAATATTGTATTCTACCTTATGTTACCTTACGTTATGTAATCTTACTGTATTCCAACTTTTGTTACCATACCTCAGGTATTCTTACTATGGTCTACTTTTTGTTACCATACCTTATGTTATTTACTGTATTCCACCTTATGTTACCATACCTCATGTAATCTTACTGTATTCCACCTTATGTTACCATACCTTATGTAATCTTACTGTGTTCTACATTTTGTAACCATACCTTATATAATCTTATTTTCTTCCACCTTGCGTTACCATACCTTATGTCATCTTACTGTATTGAAACTTCTTGTTACCATACCTCATGTAATCTTACTGTATTCCACCTTATGTTGCCATACCTTATTTAATCTTACTGTGTTCTACATTTTGTAACCATACCTTAAGTAATCTTATTTTCTTCCACCTTGCGTTACCATACCTTATGTCATCTTACTGTATTGAAACTTCTTGTTACCATACCTTATGTTATCTTACTGTATTCCACCTTATGTTACCATACCTTATGTAATCTTTCTATGTTCTACATTTTGTAACCATACCTCATGTACCGTATATACCGGCGTATAAGACGATTTTTGAACCCCGAAAAATCTGCTCTGAAGTTGGGGGTCGTCTTATACGCCGGTAATACCAAAAAAAAAGTGTAAAAAAAAAAATCATTACTCACCTCCCCCGGCGTTCTGTCGCGCTCTGGCAGGATGTCGCTCGCTCCTCGTCCCCGGCGCAGCATTGCTTTCTGAATGCGGGGCTTGAAATCCCCGCCTCCAGAAAGCTAATACACACGCCGTCAGCCAGTTACAGCCATTCAATGACAGCATTGAATGGCTGTGATTGGCTGAAGGCGCACGTGGTTTCAGCCAATCACACTATTCAATGACATCATTGAATGGGTGTGATTGGCTGAAGCCACGTGCACCTTCAGCCAATCACAGCCATTCAATGCTGTCATTGAATGGCTGTAACTGGCTGACGGCGTGTTTATTAGCTTTCTGGAGGCGGGGATTTCAAGCCCTGCATTCAGAAAGCAATGCTGCGCCGGGGACGAGAAGCGAGCGACATCCTGCCGGAGAGCGACAGAACGCCGGGGGAGGTGAGTAATGATTTTTTTTTTACACTGTATTACCGGCGTATAAGGTGAAGGATGGGGGGTCGTCTTATACGCCCCGTCGCCTTATACGCCGGTATATACGGTAATATTATTTTCTTCTACATTATGTTACCATAACTTATGTCATCTTACTGTATTGTACTTTTTGTTACCATACCTCATGTAATCTTACTGTATTCCACCTTATGTTACCATACCTTATGAATTTCTACTATGTTCTACTTTCTGTTACCATACCTCATGTAATCTTACTATGTTCTACTTTATGTTACCATACTTTATGTAATCTTACTGTGTTCTACATTTTGTAACCATACCTTATGTAATCTTATTGTCTTCTACCTTATGTTACCATACCTTATGTATTTCTACTATGATCTACTTTTTGTTACCATACCTTATGTAATATTACTATATTCCACCTTATGTTACCATACCTTATGTATTTCTACTATGTTCTACTTTTTGTTACCATACCTCATGTAATCTGACTATGTTCTACTTTTTGTTACCATACCACATGTAATATTACTGTGTTCTACATTTTGTCACCATACCTTATGCAATCTTATTTTCTTCTACCTTATGTTACCATACCTTATGTAATCTTACTGTGTTGTACTTTGTGTTACCATACCTCATGTAATCTTACTGTATTCCACCTTATGTTACCATACCTCATGTACTCTTACTGTGTTCTACATTTTGTAACCATACCTTATGTAATATTATCCTACTCTACCTTATGTTACCATATTTTATGTAATCTTATTGTATTTTACCTTATGTAATATTTCATTACCGTACCTTGAGTAATCGTTTTGTACTCAACCTTATGGAGCCTTACCTCATCTGATTTTACTTTAGTTTACCTTATGTTATCTTATCTTACCATACTTCTACTTTATGTTACCATACCTTATGCCATCTTACTGTGTTGTACTTTGTATTACCATACCTCATGTAATCTTACTGTATTCCACCTTATTTTACCAAACCTTATGTATTTCTACTATGTTCTACTTTTTCTTACCATAATTTATGTAATCTTACTGTATTCCACCTTATGTTACCATACCTCATGTAATCTTACTGTATTCCACCTTATGTTACCATACCTTATGTATTTCTACTGTGTTCTACTTTTTGTTACCATACCTTATGTAATCTTACTGTGTTCTACATTTTGTAACCAAACATTATGTAATCTTATTTTCTTCTACCTTATGTTACCATACCTTATGTCATCTTACTGGTTTGAAACTTTTTGTTACCATACCTCATGTAATCTTACTGTATTCCACTTTATGTTACCATACCTTATGCATTTCTACTGTGATTCACTTTTTGTTACCATACCTTATGTAATCTTACTGTATTCCACTTTATTTCACCATACCTTATGTAATCTTACTGTATTCCACTTTATGTTACCATACCTTACGTATTTCTACTATGATTCACTTTTTTTTTACTATACCTCATGTAATCTTACTGTGTTCTACATTTTGTAACCAAACATTATGTAATCTTATTTTCTTCTACCTTATGTTACCATACCTTATGTCATCTTACTGGTTTGAAACTTTTTGTTACCATACCTCATGTAATCTTACTGTATTCCACTTTATGTTACCATACCTTATGCATTTCTACTGTGATTCACTTTTTGTTACCATACCTTATGTAATCTTACTGTATTCCACTTTATTTCACCATACCTTATGTAATCTTACTGTATTCCACTTTATGTTACCATACCTTACGTATTTCTACTATGATTCACTTTTTTTTTACTATACCTCATGTAATCTTACTGTGTTCTACATTTTGTAACCATACCTTATGTAATCTTATTTTCTCCTACCTTATGTTACCATACCTTATGTCGTCTTACTGTATTGAAACTTTTTGTTACCATACCTCATGTAATCTTACTGTATTCCACCATATGTTACCATACCTTATGAATTTCTACTGTGTTCTACTTTTCGTTACCATACCTTATGTAATCTTACTGTGTTCTACAGTTTGTAACCATACCTTATGTAATCTTATTTTCTTCTACTTTATGTTACCATACCTTATGTCATCTTACTGTGTTGTACTTTGTATTACCATACCTCATGTAATCTTACTGTATTCCACCATATTTTACCAAACCTTATGTATTTCTACTATGTTCTACTTTTTGTTACCATACCTTATGTAATCTTACTGTATTCCACCTTATGTTACCATACCTTATGTATTTCTACTGTGTTCTAATTTTTGTTACCATACCTTATGTAATCTTACTGTGTTATACATTTTGTAACCATACCTTATGTAATCTTATTTTCTTCTACCTTATGTTACCATAACTTATGTTATCTTACTGTGTTTAAACTTTTTGTTACCATTTCTTATGTAATCTTACTGTATACCACCTTATGTTACCATACCTTATGTATTTCTACTATGTTCTACTTTTTGTTACCATACCTCATGTAATACTACTGTGTTCTACATTTTGTAATCATACCCTATGTAATCTTATTTTCTTCTATCTTATGTTACCATACCTTATGTCATCTTACTGTGTTCTACTTTTTGTTACCATAGCTCATGTAATCTTACTGTATTCCACCTTCTGTTACCATACCTTCTGTATTTCTACTATGTTCCACTTTCTGTTACCATACCTTTTGTAATCTTACTGTATTCCCCCTTATGTTACCATACCTCATGTAATCTTATTGTGTTCTACATTTTGTAACCATACCTTATGTAATATTATCCTAGTCTACCTTATGTTACCATATTTTATGTAATCTTATTGTATTTTACCTTACGTAATCTTTTATTAACATACCTTGAGTAATCTTATTGTTCTCAGCCTTATGGAACCTTACCTCATCTGATTTTACTTCATTTTACCTTATGTTATCTTATCTTACCATAGCTGATGTAATTTTACATGTGTTCTACTTTTTGTTACCATACCTTTTGTCATCTTACTATATTCCACCTTATGTTACCATGCCTTATGTAATCTTACTGTGTTCTACATTTTGTAACCATACCTTATGTAATCTTATTTTCTTCTACTTTGTTACCATACCTTATGTCATCTTACTGTGTTGTACTTTGTATTACCATACCTCATGTAATCTTACTGTATTCCACCATATTTTACCAAACCTTATGTATTTCTACTATGTTCTACTTTTTGTTACCATACCTTATGTAATCTTACTGTATTCCACCTTATGTTACCATACCTTATGTATTTCTACTGTGTTCTACTTTTTGTTACCATACCTTATGTAATCTTACTGTGTTCTACATTTTGTAACCAAACATTATGTAATCTTATTTTCTTCTACCTTATGTTACCATACTTTATGCCATCCTACTGTTTTGAAACTTGTTGTTACCATACCTCATGTAATCTTACTGTATTCCACTTTATGTTACCATACCTTATGCATTTCTACTGTGATTCACTTTTTGTTACTATACTTTATGTAATCTTACTGTATTCCACTTTATGTTACCATACCTTATGTATTTCTACTGTGATTCACTTTTTGTTACTATAACTCATGTAATCTTACTGTGTTCTACATTTTGTAACCATACCTTATGTAACCTTATTTACTTCTTTTGTAACCATACCTTATGTAATCTTATTTTCTCCTACCTTATGTTACCATACCTTATGTCGTCTTAGGCCTCCTTCCCATGAGCGTGACGGGCTCCACTGCGTAATATTACGCAGTGAAGCCCGTCACGGCGCCCCCCAGAGACCCCATACTTACCAGTGGAAGATAGCGTGAAGACGCTTCCCCGCCCACCGCCGTCGCGTCATGTGATACGCCCACCGCGTCACATGACGTGGCCGGCCGTGTCACGTGACGCGCCGGCCGCGCCATATGACGCGCGGCGGTAGGCGGGGAAGCGTTTTTTCACGCTATCTTCCGCTGGTTGCAGCAGGAGATAGCGTGAACGGACGGCTTCCATTGACTGCAATGGAAGCCGTCAGCGCGTACACCCGCAGCAAATAGAACATGCTGCGGGTGAGAACGGGATATTTCACGGTGCGTAATTCCGCGGTGGAATTACGCATCGTGTGCATTGTGCTATTAGGTTCAATAGAACCTAATAGCAGGGAGCAACGCAGCGGATTTTTCCGTGGATTTACGCGGCGTAAATCCGTTCGTGGGAAAGAGGCCTTACTGTATTGAAACTTTTTGTTACCATACCTCATGTAATCTTACTGTATTCCACCTTATGTTACCATACCTTATGTATTTCTACTGTGTTCTACTTTTTGTTACCATACCTTATGTAATCTTATTTTCTTCTACCTTATGTTACCATACTTTATGCCATCCTACTGTTTTGAAACTTGTTGTTACCATACCTCATGTAATCTTACTGTATTACACTTTATGTTACCATACCTTATGCATTTCTACTGTGATTCACTTTTTGTTACCATACCTTATGTAATCTTACTGTATTCCACTTTATGTTACCATACCTCATGTAATCTTACTGTATTCCACCTTATGTTACCATACCTTATGTATTTCTACTATGTTATACTTTTTGTTACCATACCTCATGTAATATTACTGTGTTCTACATTTTGTAACCATACCTTATGTAATCTTATTTTCTTCTATCTTATGTTACCATACCTTATGTCATCTTACTGTGTTCTACTTTTTGTTACCATAGCTCATGTAATCTTACTGTATTCCAGCTTCTGTTACCATACCTTCTGTATTTCTACTATGTTCCACTTTCTGTTACCATACCTTTTGTAATCTTACTGTATTCCACCTTATGTTACCATACCTTATATAATCTTACTATGTTCTACTTTTTGTTACCATACCTTATGTAATCTTACTGTATTCCACCTTATGTTACCATACCCTATGTAATCTTATTTTCTTCTCCCTTATGTTACCATAGCTTATGTACTCTTACTGTGTTCTTCATTTTGTAACCATACCTTATGTAATTTTATTCTCTTCTACCTTGTGTTACCATACCTTATGTCATCTTACTATGTTGTACTTTTTCTTACCATACCTCATGTAATCTTACTGTATTCCACCTTATGTTGCCATACCCTATGTATTTCTACAATGTTCTCCTTTTTGTTACCATACCTCATGTTATCTTACTATGTTCTACTTTTTTTTACCATACCTCATGTAATCTTACTGTGTTCTACATTTTGTAACCATACCATATGTAATCTTATTTTCTTCTACCTCATGTTACCATACCTTATGTCATCTTACTGTATTAAAACTTTTTGTTACCATACCTCATGTAATCTTACTGTATTCCACCTTATGTTACCATACCTTATGTATTTCTACTATGTTCTACTTTTTGTTACCATACCTCATGTAATATTATAGTGTTCTACATTTTGTAACCATACCTTATGTAATCTTTTTTTCTTCTATCTTATGGTACTATACCTTATGTCATCTAACTGTGTTGTACTTTGTGTTACCATACCCCATGTAATCTTACTGTATTCCACCTTATGTTGCCATACCTTATGTATTTCTACTTTGTTCTACTTTTTGTTACCATACCTCATATAATCTTACTGTGTTCTACATTATGTAACCATATCTTATGTAATCTTATTTTCTTCTACCTTATGTTAGCATAACTTATGTCATCTTACTGTGTTGAAAGTTTTTGTTACCATACCTTATGTAATGTTACTGTATTCCACCTTATGTTACCATTCCTTATGTATTTCTACTATGTTCTACCTCTTGTTACCATACCTCATGTCATCTTACTGTATTCCACCTTATGTTACCATACCTTATGTACATCTACTATGTTCTACTTTTTGTTACCATACCTCATGTAATCTTACTGTATTCCACCTTATGTTACCATACCTTATGTATTTCTACTATGTTATACTTTTTGTTACCATACCTCATGTAATATTACTGTGTTCTACATATTGTAACCATACCTTATGTAATCTTATTTTGTTCTACCTTATGTTACCATACCTTATGTCATCAAACTGTGTTGTACTTTGTATTACCATACCTCATGTAATCTAACTGTATTCCACTTTTTGTTACCATACCTCATGTAATCTTACTGTATTCCACTTTATGTTACCATACCTTATGCATTTCTACTGTGATTCACTTTTTGTTACCATACCTTATGTAATCTTACTGTATTCCACTTTATGTTACCATACCTTATGTAATCTTACTGTATTCCACTTTATGTTACCATACCTTATGTATTTCTACTGTGATTGACTTTTTGTTACTATACCTCATGTAATCTTACTGTGTTCTACATTTTGTAACCATACGTTATGTTATCTTATTTTCTTCTTTTGTAACCATACCTTATGTAATCTTATTTTCTCCTACCTTATGTTACCATACCTTATGTCGTCTTACTGTATTGAAACATTTTGTTACCATACCTCATGTAATCTTACTGTATTCCACCTTATGTTACCATACCTTATGTATTTCTACTGTGTTCTACTTTTTGTTACCATACCTTATGTAATCTTACTGTGTTCTACATTTTGTAACCATACCTTATGTAATCTTCTTTTCTTCTACCTTATGTTACCATAACTTATGTTAATCTTACTGTGTTTAAACTTTTTGTTACCATTTCTTATGTAATCTTACTGTATTCCACCTTATGTTACCATACCTTATGTATTTCTACTATGTTCTACTTTTTGTTACCATACCTCATGTAATATTACTGTGTTCTACATATTGTAACCATACCTTATGTAATCTTATTTTCTTCTACCTTATGTTACCATACCTTATGTCATCTTACTCTGTTGTACTTTGTATTACCATACCTCATGTAATCTAACTTTATTCCACCTTATGTTACCAAACCTTAGGTATTTCTACTATGTTCTACTTTTTGTTACCATACCTTATGTAATCTTACTGTATTCCACCTTATGTTACCATACCTCATGTAATCTTACTGTGTTCTACATTTTGTAACCATACCTTATGTAATATTATCCTACTCTACCTTATGTTACCATATTTTATGTAATCTTATTGTATTATACCTTATGTAATCTTTCATTAACATGCCTTGAAGTAATCTTATCGTACTCAACCTTATGGAACCTTACCTCATCTGATTTAACTTTATTTTACCTTATGTTATCTTATCTTACCATAGCTTATGTAATTTTACATGTGTTCTACTTTTTGTTACCATACCTTTTGTCATCTTATTGTATTCCACCTTATGTTACCATACCATATGTAATCTTACTGTGTTCTACATTTTGTAACCATACCTTATGTAATCTTCTTCTCTTCTACCTTATGTTACCATACCTTATGTCATCTTACTGTATTGAAACTTTTTGTTACCATACCTCATGTAATCTTACTGTATTCCACCTTATATTGCCATACCCTATGTATTTCTACAATGTTCTCCTTTTTGTTACCATACCTCATGGTATCTTACTATGTTCTACTTTTTGGTACCATACCTCATGTAATCTTACTGTGTTGTACATTTTGTAACCATACCTTATGTAATCTTATTTTCTTCTACTTTGTTACCATACCTTTCGTCATCTTACTGTGTTGTACTTTGTATTACCATACCACATGTAATCTTACTGTATTCCACCTTATGTTACCATACCTCATGTAATCTTACTGTAATACACCTTATGTGGCCATACCTTATGTATTTCTACTATGTTTAACTTTTTGTTACCATACCTCATGTAATCTTACTATGTTCTACTTTTTGTTACCATACCTCATGTAATCTCGCTGTATTCCAGCTTATGTTACCATACCTCATGTAATCTTACTGTAATACACCTTATGTGGCCATACCTTATGTATTTCTACTATGTTTAACTTTTTGTTACCATACCTCATGTAATCTTACTATATTCTACTTTTTGTTACCATACCTCATGTAATATTACTGTGTTCTACATTTTGTAACCATACCTTATGTTATCTTATTTACTTCGACCTTATGTTACCACACCTTAGGACATCTTACTGTGTTGTACTTTGTATTACCATACCTCATGTAATCTTACTGTATTCCACCTTATGTTACCAAACCTTATGTATTTCTACTATGTTCTACTTTTTGCTACCATACCTTATGTAATCTTACTGTATTCCACCTTATGTTACCATACCTCATGTAATCTTACTGTATTCCACCTTATGTTGCCATACCTAATGAATTTCTACTATGCTCCACTTTCTGTTACCATATCTCATGTAATCTTACTATGTTCTACTTTTTGCTACCATATCTCATGTAATCTTACTGTGTTCTACATTTTGTAACCAAACCTTATGTAATCTTATTTTCTTCTACCTTTTGTTACCATAACTTATGTTAATCTTATTGTGTTTAAACTTTTTGTTACCATTTCTTATGTAATCTTACTGTATTCCACCTTATGTTACCATACCTTATGTATTTCTACTATGTTCTACTTTTTGTTACCATACCTCATGTAATATTACTGTGTTCTACATATTGTAACCATACCTTATGTAATCTTATTTTCTTCTACCTTATGTTACCATACCTTATGTCATCTTACTCTGTTGTACTTTGTATTACCATACCTCATGTAATCTAACTTTATTCCACCTTATGTTACCAAACCTTAGGTATTTCTACTATGTTCTACTTTTTGTTACCATACCTTATGTAATCTTACTGTATTCCACCTTATGTTACCATACCTCATGTAATCTTACTGTGTTCTACATTTTGTAACCATACCTTATGTAATATTATCCTACTTTACCTTATGTTACCATATTTTATGTAATCTTATTGTATTATACCTTATGTAATCTTTCATTAACATACCTTGAAGTAATCTTATCGTACTCAACCTTATGGAACCTTACCTCATCTGATTTAACTTTATTTTACCTTATGTTATCTTATCTTACCATAGCTTATGTAATTTTACATGTGTTCTACTTTTTGTTACCATACCTTTTGTCATCTTACTGTATTCCACCTTATTTTACCATACCTTATGTATTTCTACTGTGTTCTACTTTTTGTTACCATACCTCATGTGATCTTACTATGTTCTACTTTTTGCTACCATACCTCATGTAATCTTACTGTGTTCTACATTTTGTAACCATACCTTATGTAATCTTATTTTCTTCTACATTATGTTACCATACCTTATGTCATCTTACTGTATTTAAACTTTTTGTTACCATACCTCATGTAATCTTACTGTATTCCACCGTATATTGCCATACCCTATGTATTTCTACAATGTTCTCCTTTTTGTTACCATACCTCATGTTATCTTACTATGTTCTACTTTTTGGTACCATACCTCATGTAATCTTACTGTGTTTTACATTTTGTAACCATACCTTATGTAATCTTATTTTCTTCTACCTTATGTAACCATACCTTATGTCATCTTACTGTATTGTACTTTGTATCACCATACCTCATGTAATCTTACTGTATTCCACCTTATGTTACCATACCTCATGTAATCTTACTGTAATACACCTTATGTGGCCATACCTTATGTATTTCTACTATGTTTAACTTTTTGTTACCATACCTCATGTAATCTTACTATGTTCTACTTTTTGTTACCATACCCCATGTAATCTCGCTGTATTCCACCTTATGTTACCATACCTCATGTAATCTTACTGTAATACACCTTATGTGGCCATACCTTATGTATTTCTACTATGTTTAACTTTTTGTTACCATACCTCATGTAATCCTACTATGTTCTACTTCTTGTTACCATACCTCATGTAATATTACTGTGTTCTACATTTTGTAACCATACCTTATGTTATCTTATTTTCTTCGACCTTATGTTACCATACCTTAGGACATCTTACTGTGTTGTACTTTGTATTACCATACCTCATGTAATCTTACTGTATTCCACCTTATGTTACCAAACCTTATGTATTTCTACTATGTTCTACTTTTTGTTACCATACCTCATGTAATCTTACTGTATTCCACCTTATGTTACCATACCTAATGAATTTCTACTATGCTCCACTTTCTGTTAGCATATCTCATGTAATCTTAGTATGTTCTACTTTTTGCTACCATACCTTATGTAATCTTAGGGCTCAGTCAGACGGGCGTTTTTTCGCGCGATTTGCGGATCGCATGACGGATGCGCATCCGCAAATCGCGTGACCGGTGCGCGCATGTCGCCCGCAAATCGCCCGAAAATCTGCTCCTAGCCGCGTTTCATTAGAAACGGGCCGGAGCTGTCCAGCGCAGTGCATTCAATGGAGACGGCAATACAGCCGTCTCCATTGAAAGCAATGCGCTGCGGGCGAGTCCGGGATGAATTGTCGGTAAGGGCTTAAATATATAAGCCCTTACCTGCAATTCATCCTAAAATGTGTTAAAATAAAAAAAATTTGTATACTCACCTTCTGCCGGCAGCCGAAGCTCTGCGCGGCCGTCCTGCAGTGGGTGTGAAGGGGGTGTGAGTCAGACCTGCCCCCTGATTGGCTCAGCGCTGAGCCAATCAGAGGCATGCCTCACTCACACCCATTCATGAATTCATGAATGGATGTGAGTCAGACCTGCCCCTAAGGCAGCAGTCACTCACCCATTCATGAATTCATGAATGGGTGTGTGAGTGTTTTCAGCCTCTGATTGGTCAGGGCTGTGACCAATCAGAGGCAGATCATTCAGCAGGCGGGGATTTTAAAGCCCCGCCGGCTGAATAGTGCCGAGAAGCAGTTCAGGAGAACTGACAGCGGCCGCGGCTGGACTCCGGCTGCAGCGGAAAGGAGAGTATACAATTTTTGTTTATTTTAACACATTTCAGGATGAAAAGCCGGGAAGGGCTTATATATTCAACCCCTTCCCGACAATTCACCCCGCGCACGCCGGCAGCCCATTGCTTTCAATGGAGCGGCTGTATTGCCGCTCCATTGAATTCAATGGGCAAACATCGTTCTTCTCTGCCACAGCTGTTACAGCTGTGGCAGAGAAGAATGATTTGTCTTCTATATGTTCTCAATGGGGTCGGCGCTGCTGCCGCCGTCCCCATTGAGCGCATATACAGAAGAGAACAGGAATCACAGATCGCAGATAGGTGCGATCTGCGATTTTTTGTTCTATAATTTATCGGACGAGCGCATAAAAAGCGCTCATGTGTCCGATACCATTGCAAAGCAATGGTTTTAAAAAATCGCCGGACGCATGCGCATGCGCAAATCGTGGCTAAAAACGCCCGTCTGACTAAGCCCTTACTGTGTTCTACATTTTGTAACCGTACCTTATGTAATCTTCTTTTTCTTCTACCTTATGTTACCATAACTGATGTCATCTTACTGGTTTGAAATTTTTGTTACCATACCTCATGTAATCTTACTATGTTCTACTTTTTGTTACCATACCTCATGTAATATTACTGTGTTATACATTTTGCAACAATACCTTATGTAATCTTATTATCTTCTACCTTATGTTACCATACCTTATGACATCTTTCTGTGTTGTACTTTGTATTACCATACCTCATGTAATCTTACTGTATTCCACCTTATGTTACCATACCTCATGTAATCTTACTGTGTTCTACAGTTTGTAACCACACCTTACGTAATATTATCCTACTCTACCTTATGTTACCATATTTTATGTAATCTTATTGTATTATACCTTATGTAATCTTTCATTAACATACCTTGAAGTAATCTTATCGTACTCAACCTTATGGAACCTTACCTCATCTGATTTTACTTTATTTTACCTTATATTATCTTATCTTACCATAGCTTATGTAATTTTACATGTGTTCTACTTTTTGTTACCATACCTTTTGTCATCTTATTGTATTCCACCTTATGTTACCATACCTCATGTAATCTTACTGTGTTCTACATTTTGTAACCATACCTTATGTCATCTTACTGTATTGAAACTTTTTGTTACCACACCTCATGTAATCTTACTGTATTCCACCTTATATTGCCATACCCTATGTATTTCTACAATGTTCTTCTTTTTGTTACCATACCTCATGTTATCTTACTATGTTCTACTTTTTGTTACCATACCCCATGTAATCTCGCTGTATTCCACCTTATGTTACCATACCTCATGTAATCTTACTATGTTCTACTTTTTGTTACCATACCTTATGTAATATTACTGTGTTCTACATTTTGTAACCATACCTTATGTTATCTTATTTTCTTCGACCTTATGTTACCATACCTTAGGACATCTTACTGTGTTGTACTTTGTATTACCATACCTCATGTAATCTTACTGTATTCCACCTTATGTTACCAAACCTTATGTATTTCTACTATGTTCTACTTTTTGCTACCCTACCTTATGTAATCTTACTGTATTCCACCTTGTGTTACCATACCTCATGTAATCTTACTGTATTCCACCATATGTTACCATACCTAATGAATTTCTACTATGCTCCACTTTCTGTTACCATATCTCATGTAATCTTACTATGTTGTACTTTTTGCTACCATACCTCATGTAATCGTATTGTGTTTAAACTTTTTGTTACCATTTCTTATGTAATCTTACTGTATTCCACCTTATGTTACCATACCTTATGTATTTCTACAATGTTCTCCTTTTTGTTACCATACCTCATGTTATCTTACTATGTTCTACTTTTTGGTACCAGACCTCATGTAATCTTACTGTGTTTTACATTTTGTAACCATACCTTATGTAGTCTTATTTTCTTCTACCTTATGTTACCATACCTTATGTCATCTTACTGTGTTGTACTTTGTATCACCATACCTCATGTAATCTTACTGTATTCCACCTTATGTTACCATACCTCATGTAATCTTACTGTAATACACCTTATGTGGCCATACCTTATGTATTTCTACTATGTTTAACTTTTTGTTACCATACCTCATGTAATCTTACTATGTTCTACTTTTTGTTACCATACCCCATGTAATATGGCTGTATTCCACCTTATGTTACCATACCTCATGTAATCTTACGGTAATACACCTTATGTGGCCATACCTTATGTGTTTCTACTATGTTCTACTTTTTGTTACCAAACCTCATGTGATCTTACTATGTTCTACTTTTTGTTACCATACCTCATGCAATCTTACTGTGTTCTACATTTTGTAACCATACCTTATGTAATCTTATTTTCTTCTACCTTATGTTACCATAACTTATTTTATCTTACTGTGTTTAAACTTTTTGTTACCATTTCTTATGTAATCTTACTGTATTCCACCTTATGTTACCATACCTAATGTATTTCTACTATGTTCTACTTTTTGTTACCATACCTCATGTAATCTTACTGTGTTCTACATTTTGTAACCATACCTTATGTAATCTTATTTTCTTCTATCTTATGTTACATACCTTATGTCATCTTACTGTGTTCTACTTTTTGTTACCATACCTCATGTAATCTTACTGTATTCCACCTTATGTTACCATACCTTATGTATTTCTACTATGTTCTACTTTTTGTTACCATACCTCATGTAATCTTACTGTGTTCTACATTTTGTAACCATACCTTATGTAATCTTATTTTCTTCTATCTTATGGTACTATACCTTATGTCATCTTACTGTGTTGTACTTTGTGTTACCATACCTCATGTAATCTTACTATATTCCACCTTTTGTTCTACTTTGTTCTACTTTTTGTTACCACAGCTCATGTAATCTTACTATGTCATACTTTTTGGTACCATACCTCATGTAATCTTACTGTGTTCTACATTATGTAACCATACCTTATGTAATCTTATTTTCTTCTACCTTATGTTAGCATAACTTATGTCATCCTACTGTGCTTAAAATTTTTGTTACCATACCTCATGTAATATTACTGTATTCCACCTTATTTTACCAAACCTTATGTATTTCTACTATGTTCTACTTTTTGTTACCATACCTTATGTAATATTATAGTGTTCTACATTTTGTAACCATACCTTATGTAATCTTATTTTCTTCTATCTTTTGGTACTATACCTTATGTCATCTTACTGTGTTGTACTTTGCGTTACCATACCTCATGTAATCTTACTGTATTCCACCTTATGTTACAATACCTTATGTATTTCTACTATGATCTTCTTTTTGTTACCATACCTCATGTAATATTACTGTATTCCACCTTATGTTACCATACCTCATGTAATCTTACTGTGTTCTAGTTTTTTTTTACCATACCTTATGTAATCTTATTCTCTTCTACCTTATGGTATCATACCTTATGTTATCTTACTGTCTTGTACTTTTTGTTACCATAGCTCATGTAATCTTACTATATTCCACCTTCTGTTACCATACCTTCTGTATTTCTACTATGTTCCACTTTCTGTTACCATACCTTTTGTAATCTTACTGTATTCCACCTTATGTTACCATACCTCATGTAATCTTACTGTGTTTTACATTTTGTAACCATACCTTATGTAATCTTATTTTCTTCTACTTTATGTTACCATACCTTATGTCATCTTACTGTGTTGTACTTTGTATTACCATACCTCATGTAATCTTACTGTATTCCACCTTATGTTACCATACCTCATGTAATCTTACTGTAATACACCTGTGGCCATACCTTATGTATTTCTACTATGTTTAACTTTTTGTTACCATACCTCATGTAATCTTACTATGTTCTACTTTTTGAAACCATACCTCATATAATCTCGCTGTATTCCACCTTATGTTACCATACCTTATGTAATCTTACTGTAATACACCTTATGTGGCCATACCTTATGTATTTCTACTAAGTTCTACTTTTTGTTACCATACCTCATGTAATATTACCGTGTCCTACATTTTGTAACCATACCTTATGTAATCTTATTTTCTTCGACCTTATGTTACCATACCTTAGGACATCTTACTGTGTTGTACTTTGTATTACCATACCTCATGTAATCTTACTGTATTCCACCTTATCTTACCAAACCTTATGTATTTCTACTATGTTCTACTTTTTGTTACCATACCTTATGTAATCTTACTGTATTCCACCTTATGTTACCATACCTCATGTCATGTTACTGTATACCACCTTATGTTACCATACCTCATGTAATCTTACTGTAATCCACCTTATGTTACCATACCTAATGAATTTCTACTATGCTCCACTTTCTGTTACCATATCTCATGTAATCTTACTATGCTCTACTTTTTGTTACCATACCTTATGTAATCTTACTGTGTTCTACATTTTGTAACCGTACCTTATGTAATCTTTTTTTTCTTCTACCTTATGTTACCATAACTTATGTCATCTTACTGGTTTGAAATTTTTGTTACCATACCTCATGTAATCTTACTATGTTCTACTTTTTGTTACCATACCTCATATAATATTACTGTGTTCTACATTTTGCAACAATACCTTATGCAATCTTATTTTCTTCTACCTTATGTTACCATACCTTATGACATCTTTCTGTGTTGTACTTTGTATTACCATACCTCATGTAATCTTACTGTATTCCACCTTGTGTTACCAAACCTTAGGTATTTCTGCTATGTTCTACTTTTTGTTACCATACCTTATGTAATCTTACTGTATTCCACCTTATGTTAGCATACCTCATGTAATCTTACTGTGTTCTACATTTTGTAACCATACCTTATGTAATATTATCCTACTTTACCTTATGTTACCATATTTTATGTAATCTTATTGTTTATACCTTATGTAATCTTTCATTAACATACCTTGAAGTAATCTTATTGTACTCAACCTTATGGAACCTTACCTCATCTGATTTTACTTTATTTTACCTTATGTTATCTTACCTTACCATAGCTTATGTAATTTTACATGTGTTCTACTTTTTGTTACCACACCTTTTGTCATCTTACTGTATTCCACCTTATGTTACCATACCTTATGTAATCTGACTGTACTCCACCTTATGTTACCATACCTTATGTATTTCTACTATGTTCTACCTTTTGTCACCGTACCTCATATAATCTTACTATGTTCTACTTTTTGCTACCATACCTAATGTAATATTACTGTATTCCACCTTATGTTACCATACCTTATGTAATCTTATTTTCTTCTACCTTATGTTACCATACCTTATGTAATCTTACTGTGTTCTACATTTTGTAACCATACCTTATGTAATCTTATTCTCTTCTACCTTATGTTACCATACCTTATGTCATCTTACTGTGTTGTACTTTTTCTTACCATACCTCATGTAATCTTACTGTATTCCACCTTATGTTGCCATACCTTATGTATTTCTACTTTGTTCTACTTTTTGTTACCATACCTCATGTTATCTTACTATGTTCTACTTTTTGTTACCATACCTCATGTAATCTTACTGTGTTCTACATTTTGTAACCATACCTTATGTAATCTTATTTTCTTCTACCTTATGTTACCATACCTTATGTCATCTTAGTGTATTGAAACTTTTTGTTACCATACCTCATGTAATCTTACTGTATTCCACCTTATATTGCCATGCCCTTTGTATTTCTACAATGTTCTCCTTTTTGTTACCATACCTCATGTTATCTTACTATGTTCTACTTTTTGTTACCATACCTCATGTAATCTTACTGTATTCTACATTTTGTAACCATACCTTATGTAATCTTATTTTCTTCCACCATATGTTAGCATACCTTATGTCATCTTACTGTATTGAAACTTTTTGTTACCATACCTCATGTAATCTTACTGTATTCCACCTTATATTGCCATACCCTATGTATTTCTACAATGTTCTCCTTTTTGTTACCATACCTCATGTTATCTTACTATGTTCTACTTTTTGTTACCATACCTCATGTAATCTCGCTGTATTCCACCTTATGTTACCATACCTTATGTAATCTTACTGTAATACACCTTATGTGGCCATACCTTATGTATTTCTACTATGTTTAACTTTTTGTTACCATACCTCATGTAATCTTACTAAGTTCTACTTTTTGTTACCATACCTCATGTAATATTACTGTGTCCTACATTTTGTAACCATACCTTATGTAATCTTATTTTCTTCGCCCTTATGTTACCATACCTTAGGACATCTTACTGTGTTGTACTTTGTATTACCATACCTCATGTAATCTTACTGTATTCCACCTTATCTTACCAAACCTTATGTATTTCTACTGTGTTCTACTTTTTGTTACCATACCTTATGTAATCTTACTGTATTCCACCTTATGTTACCATACCTCATGTAATCTTACTGTATTCCACCTTATGTTACCAAACCGTAGGTATTTCTACTATGTTCTACTTTTTGTTACCATACCTTATGTAATCTTACTGTATTCAACCTTATGTTAGCATACTTAATGTAATCTTACTGTGTTCTACATTTTGTAACCATACCTTATGTAATATTATCCTACTTTACCTTATGTTACCATATTTTATGTAATCTTATTGTTTATACCTTATGTAATCTTTCATTAACATACCTTGAAGTAATCTTATTGTACTCAACCTTATGGAACCTTACCTCATCTGATTTTACTTTATTTTACCTTATGTTATCTTACCTTACCATAGCTTATGTAATTTTACATGTGTTCTACTTTTTCTTACCACACCTTTTGTCATCTTACTGTATTCCACCTTATGTTACCATACCTTATGTAATCTGACTGTCCTCCACCTTATGTTACCATACCTTATGTATTTCTACTATGTTCTACCTTTTGTTACCATACCTCATATAATCTTACTATGTTCTACTTTTTGTTACAATACCTAATGTAATATTACTGTATTCCACCTTATGTTACCATACCTTATGTAATCTTATTTTCTTCTACCTTATGTTACCATACCTTATATAATCTTACTGTGTTCTACATTTTGTAACCATACCTTATGTAATCTTATTCTCTTCTACCTTATGTTACCATACCTTATGTCATCTTACTGTGTTGAAACTTTTTGTTACCATACCTCATGTAATCTTACTGTATTCCACCTTATATTGCCATTCCTTATGTATTTCTACTATGTTCTACTTTTTGTTACCATACCTCATGTGATCTTACTATGTTCTACTTTTTGTTACCATACCTCATGTAATCTTACTGTGTTCTACATTTTGTAACCATACCTTATGTAATCTTATTTTCTTCCACCATATGTTAGCATACCTTATGTCATCTTACTGTATTGAAACTTTTTGTTACCATACCTCATGTAATCTTACTGTATTCCACCTTATGTTACCAAACCTTATGTATTTCTACTATGTTCTACGTTTTTTTACCATACCTTATGTAATCTTACTGTATTCCACCTTATGTTACCATACCTCATGTAATCTTACTGTATTCCACCTTATGTTACCATACCTTATGTATTTCTACTGTGTTCTACTTTTTGTTACCACACCTCATGTAATATTACTGTATTCCACCTTATGTTACCATATCTCATATAATTTTACTGTGTTCTATTTTTTTTTACCATACCGTATGTAATCTTATTCTTCTACCTTATGTTATCATACCTTATGTTATCTTACTGTCTTCTACTTTTTGTTACCATAGCTCATGTAATCTTACTGTATTCCACCTTCTGTTACCATACCTTCTGTATTTCTACTATGTTCCACTTTCTGTTACCATACCTCATGTGATTTTACTGTATTCCACCTTATGTTACCATACCTTATGTATTTCTCCTATGTTCTACTTTTTGCTACCACACCTCATGTAAACTTACTATGTTCTACTTTTTGTTACCATACCTCATGTGATCTTACTATGTTCTACTTTTTGTTACCATACCTCATGTAATCTTACTGTGTTCTACATTTTGTAACCATACCTTATGTAATCTTATTTTCTTCCACCTTATGTTAGCATACCTTATGTCATCTTACAGTGTTGTACTTTGTATTACCGTACCTCATGTAATCTTACTGTATTCTACCTTATGTTACCATACCTCATGTAATCTTACTGTAATACACCTTATGTGGCCATACCTTATGTATTTCTAGTATGTTTAACTTTTTGTTACCATACCTCATGTAATCTTACTATGTTCTACTTTTTGTTACCATACCTCATGTAATCTCGCTGTATTCCACCTTATGCTACCATACCTTATGTAATCTTACTGTAATACACCTTATGTGGCCATACCTTATGTATTTCTACTATGTTTAACTTTTTGTTACCATACCTCATGTAATCTTACTAAGTTCTACTTTTTGTTACCATACCTCATGTAATATTACTGTGTCCTACATTTTGTAACCATACCTTATGTAATCTTATTTTCTTCGACCTTATGTTACCATACCTTAGGACATCTTACTGTGTTGTACTTTGTATTACCATACCTCATGTAATCTTACTGTATTCCACCTTATCTTACCAAACCTTATGTATTTCTACTGTGTTCTACTTTTTGTTACCATACCTTATGTAATCTTACTGTATTCCACCTTATGTTACCATACCTCATGTAATCTTACTGTATTCCACCTTATGTTACCATACCTAATGAATTTCTACTATGCTCCACTTTCTGTTACCATATCTCATGTAATCTTACTATGTTCTACTTTTTGCTACCATACCTTATGTAATCTTACTGTGTTCTACATTTTGTAACCGTACCTTATGTAATCTTTTTTTGCTTTTACCTTATGTTACCAATACTTATGTCATCTTACTGGTTTGAAATTTTTGTTACCATACCTCATGTAATCTTACTATGTTCTACTTTTTGTTACCATACCTCATGTAATATTACTGTGTTCTACATTTTGCAACAATACCTTATGCAATCTTATTTTCTTCTACCTTATGTTACCATACCTTATGACATCTTTCTGTGTTGTACTTTGTATTACCATACCTCATGTAATCTTACTGTATTCCACCTTATGTTACCAAACCTTAGGTATTTCTACTATGTTCTACTTTTTGTTACCATACCTTATGTAATCTTACTGTATTCAACCTTATGTTAGCATACTTAATGTAATCTTACTGTGCTCTACATTTTGTAACCATACCTTATGTAATATTATCCTACTTTACCTTATGTTACCATATTTTATGTAATCTTATTGCATTATACCTTATGTAATCTTTCATTAACATACCTTGAAGTAATCTTATTGTACTCAACCTTATGGAACCTTACCTCATCTGATTTTACTTTATTTTACCTTATGTTATCTTACCTTACCATAGCTTATGTAATTTTACATGTGTTCTACTTTTTCTTACCATACCTTATGTCATCTTACTGTATTCCACCTTATGTTACCATACCTTATGTAATCTGACTGTCCTCCACCTTATGTTACCATACCTTATGTATTTCTACTATGTTCTACCTTTTGTTACCATACCTCATATAATCTTACTATGTTCTACTTTTTGTTACCATACCTCATGTAATCTTACTGTATTCCACCTTATATTGCCATTCCTTATGTATTTCTACTATGTTCTACTTTTTGTTACCATACCTCATGTGATCTTACTATGTTCTACTTTTTGTTACCATACCTCATGTAATCTTACTGTGTTCTACATTTTGTAACCATACCTTATGTAATCTTATTTTCTTCCACCTTATGTTAGCATACCTTATGTCATCTTACTGTATTGAAACTTTTTGTTACCATACCTCATGTAATCTTACTGTATTCCACCTTATATTGCCATACCCTAAGTATTTCTACAATGTTCTCCTTTTTGTTACCATACCTCATGTTATCTTACTATGTTCTACTTTTTGTTAGCATACCTCATGTAATCTTACTGTGTTTTACATTTTGTAACCATACCTTATGTTATCTTATTTTCTTCTACTTTATGTTACCATTCCTTATGTCATCTTACTGTGTTGTACTTTGTATTACCATACCTCATGTAATCTTACTGTATTTCACCTGATTTTACCAAACCTTATGTATTTCTACTATGTTCTACTTTTTTTTACCATACCTTATGTAATCTTACTGTATTCCACCTTATGTTACCATACCTCATGTAATCTTACTGTATTCCACCTTATGTTACCATACCTTATGTATTTCTACTGTGTTCTACTTTTTGTTACCACACCTTATGTAATCTTACTGTGTTCTACATTTTATAACCAAACATTATGTAATCTTATTTTCTTCTACCTTATGTTACCATACTTTATGTCATCTTACTGGTTTGAAATTTTTTGTTACCATACCTCATGTAATCTTACTGTATTCCACTTTATGTTACCATACCTTATGTATTTCTACTGTGATTCACTTTTTGTTACTATACCTCATGTAATCTTACTGTGTTCTACATTTTGTAACCATACCTTATGTAATCTTATTTTCTTCTTTTGTAACCATACCTTATGTAATCTTATTTTCTCCTACCTTATGTTACCATACCTTATGTCGTCTTACTGTATTGAAACTTTTTGTTACCATACCTCATGTAATCTTACTGTATTCCACCTTATATTACCATACCTTATGTTTTTCTACTGTGTTCTACTTTTTGTTACCATACCTTATGTAATCTTACTGTGTTCTACATGTTGTAACCATACCTTATGTAATCTTTTTTTCTTCTACCTTATGTTACCATAACTTATGTTATCTTACTGTGTTTAAACTTTTTGTTACCATTTCTTATGTAATCTTAGTGTATTCCACCTTATGTTACCATACCTTATGTATTTCTACTATGTTCTAGTTTTTGTTACCATACCTCATGTAATATTACTGTGTTCCACATTTTGTAACCATACCTTATGTAATCTTATTTTCTTCTATCTTATGTTACCATACCTTATGTCATCTTACTGTGTTCTACTTTTTGTTACCATACCTCATGTAATCTTACTGTATTCCACCTTATGTTACCATACCTTATGTATTTCTACTATGTTCTACTTTTTGTTACCATACCTCATGTAATCCTACTGAGTTCTACATTTTGTAACCATACCTTATGTAATCTTATTTTCTTCTATCTTATGGTACTATACCTTATGTCATCTTACTGTGTTGTACTTTGTGTTACCATACCTCATATAATCTTACTAAATTCCACCTTATGTTGCCATACCTTATGTATTTCTACTTTGTTCTACTTTTTGTTAACACAGCTCATGTAATCTTACTATGTTCTACTTTTTGTTACCATACCTCATGTAATATTACTGTGTTCTACATTTTGTAACCATACCTTATGTAATCTTATTTTCTTCTATCTTATGGTACTATACCTCATGTCATCTTACTGTGTTGTACTTTGTGTTACCATACCTCATGTAATCTTAGTGTGTTCCACCTTATGTTACCATACCTTATGTATTTCTACTATGTTCTACTTTTTGTTACCATACCTTATGTAATATTACTGTATCCCATCTTATGTTGCCATACCTCATGTTATCTTACTGTATTCTACATTTTGTAACCATACCCTATGTCATCTTACTGGTTTGAAACTTTTTGTTACCATACCTCATGTAATCTTACTGTATTTCACCTTATGTTACCATACCTTATATATTTCTACTATGATCTACTTTTTGTTACCATACCTTATGTAATATTACTGTATCCCACCTTATGTTACCATACCTCATGTAATCTTACTGTGTTCTACATTTTCTAATTATACCTTATGTAATCTTATTCTCTTCTACCTTATGTTACCATACCTTATGTTATCTTACGTTGTTCTACTTTTGGTTACCATAGCTCATGTAATCTTACTGTATTCCACCTGTAATGTAGCATAGAATACAGTAAGATTATGGAACGTAAAATAAGGTAGAATACAGGAAGATCACATTAGGTGTTGTAAGATAAAATTTTATAATGTATAGTAGGATAAAAAAAATTGAATTACTGAAGCTATGGTAAGATAAGGTAGACTACATTAATATTATATAAGGTATGGTAACATAAAATACCATATGGTCAAATAAGGTAGAATACAGCACAATTACATAATGTATAGTAACCTAAGATAACATAAGGTATGGCAAGCTAAGATAACATTAGGTATAATAGACTAAGTTTACATCAGGTATGCTAACTTAAGGTACAATAGAATAAGATTACATAAGGTATGATAAGGTAAAACACTACATAATATTTTAAAAGGAATGTTAACATAAGGTAGAAAACTTGCAATACTTTTTCTTATCGTACAGTAAAGATTACAAGGCAAAATAAGGTAAAATACAGTAAGCTTAGATAATGTATGGTAAAATAAGGTAAAATTCACTGAGATGGTATGGTAAGATAAGGTTACATAAGAGATAAGAGATTACATAAGGTATGGTAACATAGTGTGAAATACCGTAAGATTACATAAGGTATAGTTACATAAGGTAGAATAGAGTTAGATTACATCAGGTATGGTAAGAAAAGGTAGAACACAGTAAGATATAAGGTATGGTAACAAGGTAGAATAAGGCATGTTAACATAAGGCGGAACACAGTAAAAGTACAAAAAACATGGTAACATAAGGTGGAGTACAGTAAGATTACAAAAGGGATGGTAACATAAGGAGGAATACACTAACATTACATAAGGTATGGTAACAAAAGGTGGAAAACAGTAAGATTACAAAAAGTATGGAAACATAAGGTTGAGTACAGTAAGATTACATAAGGTATGGCAACATAGGGTGGAATACAGTAAAACTACAAAAGCAATGGTAACATAAGGTAGAATATAATATGAATACAAAAGCAATAGTAACACAATGTAGAATACAGTTACATGAGAGATGGTGAAAGAAGGTAGAACACATTAAGATTACAAAAGGTATGGAAACATAAGGTAGAATAGAGTAAGATAATGTAAGAAGTGTTGACATGAGGAAGAACACTGTAAGATTACAAAAGGTATGGTAACATAAGGTAGAGTAGAGTAGAGTAACATAAGGTGGAATACAGTAAGATAACAAGGTATGGTAACAAAAAGTAGAACACATGTAAAATTACATAAGCTATGGTAAGATAAGATAACATAAGGTAAAATAAAGTAAAATCAGATGAAGCAAGGTTCCATAAGGTTGAGTACAATAAGATTACTCAAGGTATGTTAATGAAAGATAACATAAGGTAAAATACAATAAGATTACATAAAATATGGTAACATAAGGTAGAGTAGGATGATATTAGATAAGGTATGGTAACAAAAAGTAGACCATAGTAGAAATACATAAGGTATGGTAACATAAGGTGGAATACAGTAAGATTACATGAGGTATGGAAACAAAAAGTTTCAAATTAGTAAGATGACATATGGTATGGTAACATAAGGTAGAAAAGAAAAAGATTACATAAGGTATGGTTACAGAATGTAGAACGCAGTAAGATTACATAAGGTATGGTAACATAGGGTGGAATACAGTAAGATGACATAAGGTATGGTAACATAAGGTAGAAGAGAATAAGATTACATAAGGTATGGTTACAAAATGTAGAACACAGTAAGAGTACATAAGGTATGGTAACATAAGGTGTAATACAGTAAAATTACATAAGGTATGGTAACAAAAAGTGGAACACAGTAGAAATACAAAAGGTATTGTAACATAAGGTGGAATAGAGTAAGATTACATGAGCTATGGTAACCAAAAGTACAAAACAGTAAGATAACATAAGGTATGGTAAAATAAGTTGGAATACAGTAAGATTACATGAGGTATGGTAACAAAAAGTTTCAAACCAGTATGATGACATAAGGTAGAAGGAAATAAGATTACATAAGGTATGGTTACAAAATGTAGAACGCATTAAGATTACAAGAGGTATGGTAACAAAAAGTAGAACATAGTAAGATAACATAAAGTATGGTAACAAAAAGTGGAACATTGTAGAAATACATAAGGTATGGCAATATAAGGTGGAATAGAGTAAGATTACATTAGGTATGGTAACCAAAAGTTTCAAACCAGTAAGATGACATACGGTATGGTAACATAAGGTAGAAGAAAATAAGATTACATAAGGTATGGTTACAAAATGTAGAACACAGTAATATTACATGAGGTATGGTAACCAAAAGTAGAACATAGTAAGATTATATGACTTATGGTAAGAAAAAGTAGAAGATAGTAGAAATACATAAGGTATGGTAACATAAGGTGGAATACAGTAAGATTACATGAGGTATGGTAATTCAAACCAGTAAGATGACATAAGTTATGGTAACATAATGAAGAAGAAAAAAAAGATTATATAAGGTATGGTTACAAAATGTAGAACACAGTAAGATTACATAAGGTATGGTAACAAAAAGTCGACTATAGTAGAAATATATAAGGTATGGTAACATAAGGTGGAATACAGTAAGATTACATGAGCTATGGTAACAAAAAGTTTCAAATTAGTAAGATGACATATGGTATGGTAACATAAGGTAGAAAAGAATAAGATTACATAAGGTATGGTTACAGAATGTAGAACACAGTAAGATTACATAAGGTATGGTAACATAAGGTGGAATACAGTAAAATTACATAAGGTATGGTAACAAAAAGTGGAACATAGTAGAAATACAAAATGTATTGTAACATAAGGTGGAATAGAGTAAGATTACATGAGCTATGGTAACCAAAAGTACAACACAGTAAGATAACATAAGGTATGGTAAAATAAGGTGGAATACAGTAAGATTACATGAGGTATGGTAACAAAAAGTTTCAAACCAGTATGATGACATAAGGTAGAAGGAAATAAGATTACATAAGGTATGGTTACAAAATGTAGAACGCAGTAAGATTACAAGAGGTATGGTAACAAAAAGTAGAACATAGTAAGATGACATAAACTATGGTAACTAAAAGTAGAACATTGTAGAAATACATAAGGTATGGCAACATAAGGTGGAATAGAGTAAGATTACATTAGGTATGGTAACCAAAAGTTTCAAACCAGTAAGATGACATACGGTATGGTAACATAAGGTAGAAGAAAATAAGATTACATAACGTATGGTTACAAATTGTAGAACACAGTAAAATTACATGAGGTATGGTAACAAAAAGTAGAACCTAGTAGAAATACATAAGGTATGGCAACATAGTAAGAACATAGTAAGATTACATGAGGTATGGTAACAAAAAGTAAACATAGTAGAAATACATAAGGTATTGCCACATAAGGTGGAATACAGTAAGATTACATGAGGTATGGTAACATAAGGTGGAATACAGCGAGATTACATGAGGTATGGTAACAAAAAGTACAACACAGTAAGATGACATAAGGTATGGTAACATAAGGTAGAAGAGAATAAGATTACATAAGGTATGGTAACTGAGGGTAGAAGAGAATAAGATTACATAAGGTATGGTAACATAAGGTGGAATACAGTAAGATTACATAAGGTATGGTAACAAAAAGTACAACATAGTAGAAATACATAAGGTATGGTAACATAAGGTGGAATATAGTAAGATTACATGAGCTATGGTAACAAAAAGTACAACACAGTAAGATGACATAAGGTATGGTAACATAAGGTAGAAGAGAATAAGATTACATAAGGTATGGTTACAAAATGTAGAACACAGTAATATTACATGAGGTATGGTAACAAAAAGTAGAACATAGTAAGATTATATGACTTATGGTAAGAAAAAGTAGAAGATAGTAGAAATACATAAGGTATGGTAACGTAAGGTGGAATACAGTAAGATTACATGAGGTATGGTAATTCAAACCAGTAAGATGACATAAGTTATGGTAACATAATGTAGAAGAAAAAAAAGATTATATAAGGTATGGTTACAAAATGTAGAACACAGTAAGATTACATAAGGTATGGTAACAAAAAGTCGACTATAGTAGAAATACATAAGGTATGGTAACATAAGGTGGAATACAGTAAGATTACATGAGCTATGGTAACAAAAAGTTTCAAATTAGTAAGATGACATATGGTATGGTAACATAAGGTAGAAAAGAATAAGATTACATAAGGTATGGTTACAGAATGTAGAACACAGTAAGATTACATAAGGTATGGTAACATAAGGTGGAATACAGTAAAATTACATAAGGTATGGTAACAAAAAGTGGAACATAGTAGAAATACAAAATGTATTGTAACATAAGGTGGAATAGAGTAAGATTACATGAGCTATGGTAACCAAAAGTACAACACAGTAAGATAACATAAGGTATGGTAAAATAAGGTGGAATACAGTAAGATTACATGAGGTATGGTAACAAAAAGTTTCAAACCAGTATGATGACATAAGGTAGAAGGAAATAAGATTACATAAGGTATGGTTACAAAATGTAGAACGCAGTAAGATTACAAGAGGTATGGTAACAAAAAGTAGAACATAGTAAGATGACATAAACTATGGTAACTAAAAGTAGAACATTGTAGAAATACATAAGGTATGGCAACATAAGGTGGAATAGAGTAAGATTACATTAGGTATGGTAACCAAAAGTTTCAAACCAGTAAGATGACATACGGTATGGTAACATAAGGTAGAAGAAAATAAGATTACATAACGTATGGTTACAAATTGTAGAACACAGTAAAATTACATGAGGTATGGTAACAAAAAGTAGAACCTAGTAGAAATACATAAGGTATGGCAACATAGTAAGAACATAGTAAGATTACATGAGGTATGGTAACAAAAAGTAAACATAGTAGAAATACATAAGGTATTGCCACATAAGGTGGAATACAGTAAGATTACATGAGGTATGGTAACATAAGGTGGAATACAGCGAGATTACATGAGGTATGGTAACAAAAAGTACAACACAGTAAGATGACATAAGGTATGGTAACATAAGGTAGAAGAGAATAAGATTACATAAGGTATGGTAACTGAGGGTAGAAGAGAATAAGATTACATAAGGTATGGTAACATAAGGTGGAATACAGTAAGATTACATAAGGTATGGTAACAAAAAGTACAACATAGTAGAAATACATAAGGTATGGTAACATAAGGTGGAATATAGTAAGATTACATGAGCTATGGTAACAAAAAGTACAACACAGTAAGATGACATAAGGTATGGTAACATAAGGTAGAAGAGAATAAGATTATATAAGGTATGGTTACAAAATGTAGAACACAGTAATATTACATGAGGTATGGTAACAAAAAGTAGAACATAGTAAGATTATATGACTTATGGTAAGAAAAAGTAGAAGATAGTAGAAATACATAAGGTATGGTAACGTAAGGTGGAATACAGTAAGATTACATGAGGTATGGTAATTCAAACCAGTAAGATGACATAAGTTATGGTAACATAATGTAGAAGAAAAAAAAGATTATATAAGGTATGGTTACAAAATGTAGAACACAGTAAGATTACATAAGGTATGGTAACAAAAAGTCGACTATAGTAGAAATACATAAGGTATGGTAACATAAGGTGGAATACAGTAAGATTACATGAGCTATGGTAACAAAAAGTTTCAAATTAGTAAGATGACATATGGTATGGTAACATAAGGTAGAAAAGAATAAGATTACATAAGGTATGGTTACAGAATGTAGAACACAGTAAGATTACATAAGGTATGGTAACATAAGGTGGAATACAGTAAAATTACATAAGGTATGGTAACAAAAAGTGGAACATAGTAGAAATACAAAATGTATTGTAACATAAGGTGGAATAGAGTAAGATTACATGAGCTATGGTAACCAAAAGTACAACACAGTAAGATAACATAAGCTATGGTAAAATAAGGTGGAATACAGTAAGATTACATGAGGTATGGTAACAAAAAGTTTCAAACCAGTATGATGACATAAGGTAGAAGGAAATAAGATTACATAAGGTATGGTTACAAAATGTAGAACGCAGTAAGATTACAAGAGGTATGGTAACAAAAAGTAGAACATAGTAAGATGACATAAACTATGGTAACTAAAAGTAGAACATTGTAGAAATACATAAGGTATGGCAACATAAGGTGGAATAGAGTAAGATTACATTAGGTATGGTAACCAAAAGTTTCAAACCAGTAAGATGACATACGGTATGGTAACATAAGGTAGAAGAAAATAAGATTACATAACGTATGGTTACAAATTGTAGAACACAGTAAAATTACATGAGGTATGGTAACAAAAAGTAGAACCTAGTAGAAATACATAAGGTATGGCAACATAGTAAGAACATAGTAAGATTACATGAGGTATGGTAACAAAAAGTAAACATAGTAGAAATACATAAGGTATTGCCACATAAGGTGGAATACAGTAAGATTACAAGAGATATGGTAACATAAGGTGGAATACAGCGAGATTACATGAGGTATGGTAACAAAAAGTACAACACAGTAAGATGACATAAGGTATGGTAACATAAGGTAGAAGAGAATAAGATTACATAAGGTATGGTAACTGAGGGTAGAAGAGAATAAGATTACATAAGGTATGGTAACATAAGGTGGAATACAGTAAGATTACATAAGGTATGGTAACAAAAAGTACAACATAGTAGAAATACATAAGGTATGGTAACATAAGGTGGAATATAGGAAGATTACATGAGCTATGGTAACAAAAAGTACAACACAGTAAGATGACATAAGGTATGGTAACATAAGGTAGAAGAGAATAAGATTACATAAGGTATGGTTACAAAATGTAGAACACAGTAATATTACATGAGGTATGGTAACAAAAAGTAGAACATAGTAAGATTATATGACTTATGGTAAGAAAAAGTAGAAGATAGTAGAAATACATAAGGTATGGTAACGTAAGGTGGAATACAGTAAGATTACATGAGGTATGGTAATTCAAACCAGTAAGATGACATAAGTTATGGTAACATAATGTAGAAGAAAAAAAAGATTATATAAGGTATGGTTACAAAATGTAGAACACAGTAAGATTACATAAGGTATGGTAACAAAAAGTCGACTATAGTAGAAATACATAAGGTATGGTAACATAAGGTGGAATACAGTAAGATTACATGAGCTATGGTAACAAAAAGTTTCAAATTAGTAAGATGACATATGGTATGGTAACATAAGGTAGAAAAGAATAAGATTACATAAGGTATGGTTACAGAATGTAGAACACAGTAAGATTACATAAGGTATGGTAACATAAGGTGGAATACAGTAAAATTACATAAGGTATGGTAACAAAAAGTGGAACATAGTAGAAATACAAAATGTATTGTAACATAAGGTGGAATAGAGTAAGATTACATGAGCTATGGTAACCAAAAGTACAACACAGTAAGATAACATAAGGTATGGTAAAATAAGGTGGAATACAGTAAGATTACATGAGGTATGGTAACAAAAAGTTTCAAACCAGTATGATGACATAAGGTAGAAGGAAATAAGATTACATAAGGTATGGTTACAAAATGTAGAACGCAGTAAGATTACAAGAGGTATGGTAACAAAAAGTAGAACATAGTAAGATGACATAAACTATGGTAACTAAAAGTAGAACATTGTAGAAATACATAAGGTATGGCAACATAAGGTGGAATAGAGTAAGATTACATTAGGTATGGTAACCAAAAGTTTCAAACCAGTAAGATGACATACGGTATGGTAACATAAGGTAGAAGAAAATAAGATTACATAACGTATGGTTACAAATTGTAGAACACAGTAAAATTACATGAGGTATGGTAACAAAAAGTAGAACCTAGTAGAAATACATAAGGTATGGCAACATAGTAAGAACATAGTAAGATTACATGAGGTATGGTAACAAAAAGTAAACATAGTAGAAATACATAAGGTATTGCCACATAAGGTGGAATACAGTAAGATTACAAGAGGTATGGTAACATAAGGTGGAATACAGCGAGATTACATGAGGTATGGTAACAAAAAGTACAACACAGTAAGATGACATAAGGTATGGTAACATAAGGTAGAAGAGAATAAGATTACATAAGGTATGGTAACTGAGGGTAGAAGAGAATAAGATTACATAAGGTATGGTAACATAAGGTGGAATACAGTAAGATTACATAAGGTATGGTAACAAAAAGTACAACATAGTAGAAATACATAAGGTATGGTAACATAAGGTGGAATATAGTAAGATTACATGAGCTATGGTAACAAAAAGTACAACACAGTAAGATGACATAAGGTATGGTAACATAAGGTAGAAGAGAATAAGATTACATAAGGTATGGTTACAAAATGTAGAACACAGTAATATTACATGAGGTATGGTAACAAAAAGTAGAACATAGTAAGATTATATGACTTATGGTAAGAAAAAGTAGAAGATAGTAGAAATACATAAGGTATGGTAACGTAAGGTGGAATACAGTAAGATTACATGAGGTATGGTAATTCAAACCAGTAAGATGACATAAGTTATGGTAACATAATGTAGAAGAAAAAAAAGATTATATAAGGTATGGTTACAAAATGTAGAACACAGTAAGATTACATAAGGTATGGTAACAAAAAGTCGACTATAGTAGAAATACATAAGGTATGGTAACATAAGGTGGAATACAGTAAGATTACATGAGCTATGGTAACAAAAAGTTTCAAATTAGTAAGATGACATATGGTATGGTAACATAAGGTAGAAAAGAATAAGATTACATAAGGTATGGTTACAGAATGTAGAACACAGTAAGATTACATAAGGTATGGTAACATAAGGTGGAATACAGTAAGATGACATAAGGTATGGTAACATAAGGTAGAAGAGAATAAGATTACATAAGGTATGGTTACAAAATGTAGAACACAGTAAGATTACATAAGGTATGGTAACATAAGGTGGAATACAGTAAAATTACATAAGGTATGGTAACAAAAAGTGGAACATAGTAGAAATACAAAAGGTATTGTAACATAAGGTGGAATAGAATAAGATTACATGAGCTATGGTAACCTAAAGTACAACACAGTAAGATAACATAAGGTATTGTAAAATAAGGTGGAATACAGTAAGATTACATGAGGTTTGGTAACAAAAAGTTTCAAACCAGTATGATGACATAAGGTATGGTAACATAAGGTAGAAGGAAATAAGATTACATAAGGTATGGTTACAAAATGTAGAACGCAGTAAGATTACAAGAGGTATGGTAAAAAAAAGTAGAACATAGTAAGATAACATAAACTATGGTAACTAAAAGTAGAACATTGTAGAAATACATAAGGTATGGCAACATAAGGTCGAATAGAGTAAGATTACATTAGGTATGGTAACCAAAAGTTTCAAACCAGTAAGATGACATACGGTATGGTAACATAAGGTAGAAGAGAATAAGATTACATAAGGTATGGTTACAAAATGTAGAACACAGTAAAATTACATGAGGTATGGTAACAAAAAGTAGAACACAGTAAGATTACATGAGGTATGGTAACAAAAAGTAGAACCTAGTAGAAATACATAAGGTATGGCAACATAGTAAGAACATAGTAAGATTACATGAGGTATGGTAACAAAAAGTAAACATAGTAGAAATACATAAGGTATGGCCACATAAGGTGGAATACAGTAAGATTACATGAGGTATGGTAACATAAGGTGGAATACAGCGAGATTACATGAGGTATGGTAACAAAAAGTACAACACAGTAAGATGACATAAGGTATGGTAACTGAGAGTAGAAGAGAATAAGATTACATAAGGTATGGTAACTGAGGGTAGAAGAGAATAAGATTACATGAGGTATGGTAACATAAGGTAGAAGAGAATAAGATTACTTAAGGTATAGTTACAAAATGTAGAACACAGTAAGATTACATAAGGTATGGTAACATAAGGTGGAAAACAGTAAAATTACATAAGGTATGGTAAAAAAAAGTGGAACATAGCAGAAATACAAAAGGTATTGTAACATAAGGTGGAATAGAGTAAGATTACATGAGCTATGGTAACCAAAAGTACAACACAGTAAGATGACATAAGCTATGGTAACATAAGGTAGAAGAGAATAAGATTACATAAGGTATGGTTACAAAATGTAGAACACAGTAATATTACATGAGGTATGGTAATAAAAAGTAGAACATAGTAAGATTATATGACTTATGGTAAGAAAAAGTACAAGATAGTAGAAATGCATAAGGTATGGTAACATAAAATGGAATACAGTAAGATTACACGAGGCATGGTAACAAAATGTTTAAACACAGTAAGATTACATGAGGTATGGTAACAAAAAGTAGAACATAGTTAGATAACATGAGGTATGGTAACAAAAAGTATAACATTGTAGAAATACATGAGGTATGGCAACATAAGGTGGTATACAGTAAGATTACATGAGGCATGGTAACACAAATTTTTAATACAGTAAGATGACATAAGGTATGGTAACATAAGGTAGAAGAAAATAAGATGACATAAGGTATGGCTACAAAATGTAGAACACAGTAAGATTACATAAGGTATGGTACCAAAAAGTAGACCACAGTAGAAATACATAAGGTATGGTAACATAAGGTAGAAGAGAATAAGATTACATAAGGTACGGTTACAAAAAGTAGAACACAGTAAGATTACATAAGGTATGGTAACATAAGATAGAATACAGTAATATTGCATAAGGTATGGTAACAAAAAGTAGATCATAGTAGAAATGCATAACGTTTGCTAACATAAGGTGGAATACAGTAAGATTACATGAGGTATAGTAACACAAAGTACAACACAGTAAGATGACATGAGGTATAGTACCATAAGATAGAAGAAAATAAGATTACATAAGGTATGGTTACAAAATGTAGAACACAGTAATATTACATGAGGTATGGTAACAAAAAGTAGAACATAGTAAGATTACATGAGCTGTGTTAACAAACAGTAGAAATACATAAGGTATGGTAACATAAGGTAGAAGAGAATAAGATTACATAAGGTACGGTTACAAAAAGTAGAACACAGTAAGATTACATGAGGTATGGTAACAAAAAGTAGAACATAGTAAGATTACATAAGGTATGGTAACATAAGATAGAATACAGTAATATTGCATAAGGTATGGTAACAAAAAGTAGATCATAGTAGAAATACATAACGTTTGCTAACATAAGGTGGAATACAGTAAGATTACATGAGGTACGGTAATACAAAGTACAACACATTAAGAAGTCATAAGGTATGGTAACATAAGTTAGAAGAAAATAAGATTACATAAGGTATGGATACAAAATGTAGAACACAATAATATTACATGAGGTATGGTAACAAAATGAAGAACATGGTAGAAATACATAAGGTATGGCAACATAAGGCGGAATACAGTAAGATTACATGAGGCATGGTAACACAAAGTACAACACAGTAAGATGACATAAGGTATGGTAACATAAGATAGAAGAAAATAAGATTACATAAGGTATGGTTTCAAAATGTAGAACACAGAAATGTTACATGAGGTATGGTAAGAAAAAGTAGAACATAGTAAGATTATATGACTTATGGTAAGAAAAAGTAGAAGATAGTGTAAATACATAAGGTATGGTAACATAAGGTGGAATACAGTAAGATTACATGAGGTATGGTATTTCAAACCAGTAAGATGACATAAGTTATGGTAACATAATGTAGAAGAAAAAAAAGATTACATAAGGTATGGTTACAAAATGTAGAACACAGTAAGATTACATAAGGTATGGTAACATAAGGTGGAATACAGTAAAATTACATAAGGTATGGTAACAAAAAGTGGAACATAGTAGAAATACAAAAGGTATTGTAACATAAGGTGGAATAGAGTAAGATTACATGAGCTATGGTCACCAAAAGTACAACACAGTAAGATAACATAAGGTATGGTAAAATAAGGTGGAATACAGTAAGATTACATGAGGTATGGTAACAAAAAGTTTCAAACCAGTATGATGCCATATAGTATGGTAACATAAGGTAGAAGGAAATAAGATTACATAAGGTATGGTTACAAAATGTAGAACGCAGTAAGATTACAAAGAGGTATGGTAACAAAAAGTAGAACATAGTAAGATAACGTAAACTATGGTAACTAAAAGTAGAACATTGTAGAAATACTTAAGGTATGGCAACATAAGGTGGAATAGAGTAAGATTACATTAGGTATGGTAACCAAAAGTTTCAAACCAGTAAGATGACATGCGGTATGGTAACATAAGGTAGAAGAAAATAAGATTACATAACGTATGGTTACAAATTGTAGAACACAGTAAAATTACATTAGGTATGGTAACAAAAAGAAGAACCTAGTAGAAATACATAAGGTGTGGCCGCATATGGTGGAATACAGTAAGATTACATGAGGTATGGTAAAAAGGAGAACATAAAAAGATTACATGAGATGTGTTAACAGAAAGTAGAACATAGTAGAAATTCATAAGGTATGGCCTCATATGGTGGAATACAGTAAGATTACATGAGGTATGGTAATTCAAACCAGTAAAATGACATGAGGTATGGTAACATAAGGTAGAAGAGAAAAAGATTACATAAGCTACGGTTACAAAATGTAGAACACAGTAAGATTACATAAGGCATGTTAACAAAAAGTAGAACAAAGTAGAAATTCATTAGGTATGGTAACATAAGGTGGAATACAGTAAGATTACATGAGGTATGGTAATACATAGTACAACACAGTAAGATGTCATAAGGTATGGTAACATAAGGTAGAAGAAAATAAGATTACATAAAGTATGGTTACAAAATGTAGAACACAGCAAGATTACATGAGATATGGTAACAAAAAGTAGAAAATAGTAAGATTATATGAGGTATGGTAACAAAAAGCAGAACATAGTAGTAATACATAAGGTATGGCAACATAAGGTGGAATACAGTAAGATTACATGAGGTATGGTAACAAAAGGTGGAATACAGCGAGAATACATGAGGTATGGTAACAAAAAGTACACCACAGTAAGATGACATAAGGTATGTTAACTGAAGGTAAAAGAGAATAAGATTACATAAGGTATGGTTACAAAATGTAGAAAACAGTAAGATTACATGTGGTATGGTAACATAAGGTGGAATAGAGTAATATTACATAAGGTTTGGTAACAAAAAGTAGACCATAGTAGAAATACATAAGGTATGGTAACATAAGGTGGAATACAGTAAGATTACATGAGGTATGGTAACAAAAAGTTTCAAACCAGTATGATGACATAAGGTATGGTAACATAACGTAGAAGGAAATAAGATTACATAAGGTATGGTTACAAAATGTAGAACGGAGTGAGATTACAAGAGGTATGGTAACAAAAAGTAGAACATAGTAAGATAACATAAAGTATGGTAACAAAAAGTAGAACATTGTAGAAATACATAAGGTATGGCAACATAAGGTGGAATAGAGTAAGATTACATTAGGTATGGTAACCAAAAGTTTCAAACCAGTAAGATGACATACGGTATGGTAACATAAGGTAGAAGAAAATAAGATTACATAACGTATGGTTACAAAATGTAGAACACAGTAAAATTACATGAGGTATGGTAACAAAAAGTAGAACCTAGTAGAAATACATAAGGTATGGCAACATAGTAAGAACACAGTAAGATTACATGAGGTATGGTAACAAAAAGTAAACATAGTAGAAATACATAAGGTATGGCCACATAAGGTGGAATACAGTAAGATTACATAAGGTATGGTAACAAAAAGTACAACATAGTAGAAATACATAAGGTATGGTAACTTAAGGTGGAATATAGTAAGATTACATGAGCTATGGTAACAAAAAGTACAACACAGTAAGATGACATAAGATATGGTAACATAAGGTGGAAGAGAATAAGATTACATAAGGTATGGTTACAAAATGTAGAACACAGTAATATTACATGAGGTATAGTAACAAAAAGTAGAACATAGTAAGATTATATGACTTATGGTAAGAAAAAGTAGAAGATAGTAGAAATACATAAGGTATGGTAACATAAGGTGGAATACAGTAAGATTACATGAGGTATGGTAATTCAAACCAGTAAGATGACATAAGTTATGGTAACATAATGTAGAAGAAAAAAAAGATTATATAAGGTATGGTTACAAAATGTAGAACACAGTAAGATTACATAAGGTATGGTAACAAAAAGTCGACTATAGTAGAAATACATAAGGTATGGTAACATAAGGTGGAATACAGTAAGATTACATGAGCTATGGTAACAAAAAGTTTCAAATTAGTAAGATGACATATGGTATGGTAACATAAGGTAGAAAAGAATAAGATTACATAAGGTATGGTTACAGAATGTAGAACACAGTAAGATTACATAAGGTATGGTAACATAAGGTGGAATACAGTAAAATTACATAAGGTATGGTAACAAAAAGTGGAACATAGTAGAAATACAAAAGGTATTGTAACATAAGGTGGAATAGAATAAGATTACATGAGCTATGGTAACCAAAAGTACAACACAGTAAGATAACATAAGGTATTGTAAAATAAGGTGGAATACAGTAAGATTAAATGAGGTTTGGTAACAAAAAGTTTCAAACCAGTATGATGACATAAGGTATGGTAACATAAGGTAGAAGGAAATAAGATTACATAAGGTATGGTTACAAAATGTAGAACGCAGTAAGATTACAAGAGGTATGCTAAAAAAAAGTAGAACATAGTAAGATAACATAAACTATGGTAACTAAAAGTAGAACATTGTAGAAATACATAAGGTATGGCAACATAAGGTGGAATAGAGTAAGATTACATTAGGTATGGTAACCAAAAGTTTCAAACCAGTAAGATGACATACGGTATGGTAACATAAGGTATAAGAGAATAAGATTACATAAGGTATGGTTACAAAATGTAGAACACAGTAAAATTACATGAGGTATGGTAACAAAAAGTAGAACACAGTAAGATTACATGAGGTATGGTAACAAAAAGTAAACATAGTAGAAATACATAAGGTATGGTAACATAAGGTGGAATACAGTAAGATTACATGAGGTATGGTAACAAAAAGTACAACACAGTAAGATGACATAAGGTATGGTAACATAAGGTAGAAAAGAATAAGATTACATAAGGTATGGTAACTGAGGGTAGAAGAGAATAAGATTACATGAGGTATGGTAACATAAGGTAGAAGAGAATAAGATTACTTAAGGTATAGTTACAAAATGTAGAACACAGTAAGATTACATAAGGTATGGTAACATAAGGTGGAATACAGTAAAATTACATAAGGTATGGTAACAAAAAGTGGAACATAGTAGAAATACAAAAGGTATTGTAACATAAGGTGGAATAGAGTAAGATTACATGAGCTATGGTAACCAAAAGTACAACACAGTAAGATGACATAAGGTATGGTAACATAAGGTAGAAGAGAATAAGATTACATAAGGTATGGTTACAAAATGTAGAACACAGTAATATTACATGAGGTATGATAACAAAAAGTAGAACATAGTAAGATTATATGACGTATGGTAAGAAAAAGTAGAACATAGTTAGATAACATGAGGTATGGTAACAAAAAGTAGAACATTGTAGAAATACATGAGGTATGGCAACATAAGGTGGTATACAGTAAGATTACATGAGGCATGGTAACACAAAGTTTCAATACAGTAAGATGACATAAGATATGGTAACATAAGGTAGAAGAAAATAAGATGACATAAGGTATGGCTACAAAATGTAGAACACAGTAAGATTACATAAGGTATGGTACCAAAAAGTAGACCACAGTAGAAATACATAAGGTATGGTAACATAAGGTAGAAGAGAATAAGATTACATAAGGTACGGTTACAAAAAGTAGAACACAGTAAGATTACATAAGGTATGGTAACATAAGATAGAATACAGTAATATTGCATAAGGTATGGTAACAAAAAGTAGATCATAGTAGAAATGCATAACGTTTGCTAACATAAGGTGGAATACAGTAAGATTACATGAGGTATGGTAACACAAAGTACAACACAGTAAGATGACATGAGGTATAGTACCATAAGATAGAAGAAAATAAGATTACATAAGGTATGGTTACAAAATGTAGAACACAGTAATATTACATGAGGTATGGTAACAAAAAGTAGAACATAGTAAGATTACATGAGCTGTGTTAACAAAAAGTAGAACAAAGTAGAAATACATAAGGTATGGCAACATAAGGTGGAATAAAGTAAGATTATATGAGGTATGGTAACACAAAGTACAACACAGTAAGATGACATAAGGTATGGTAACATAAGGTAGAAGAGAATAAGATTACATAAGGTATGGTAACTGAGGGTAGAAGAGAATAAGATTACATGAGGTATGGTAACAAAAGGTAGAAGAGAATAAGATTACTTAAGGTATAGTTACAAAATGTAGAAGACAGTAAGATTACATAAGGTATAGTAACAAAAAGTACAACATAGTAGAAATACATAAGGTATGGTAACATAAGGTGGAATATAGTAAGATTACATGAGCTATGGTAACAAAAAGTACAACACAGTAAGATGACATAAGGTATGGTAACATAAGGTAGAAGAGAATAAGATTACATAAGGTATGGTTACAAAATGTAGAACACAGTAATATTACATGACGTATGGTAACAAATAGTAGAACATAGTAAGATTATATGACTTATGGTAAGAAAAAGTAGAAGATAGTAGAAATACATAAGGTATGGTAACATAAGGTGGAATACAGTAAGATTACATGAGGTATGGTAATTCAAACCTGTAAGATGACATAAATTATGGTAACATAATGTAGAAGAAAAAAAAGATTACATAAGGAATGGTTACAAAAAGTCGAACATAGTAAGATTACATGAGATATGTTAACAAAAAGTAGAACATAGTAGAAATTCATTAGGTATGGTAACATAAGGTGGAATACAGTAAGATTACATGAGGCATGGTAACAAAAAGTACAACACAGTAAGATGACATAAGTTATGCTAATATAAGGTGGAAGACAATAAGATTACATAAGGATGGTAACAAAAAAGTGGAACATATTAGAAATACATAAGGTTTGGTAACATAAGGTGGAATACAGTAAGATTATATGAGGTATGGTAATACAAAGTACAACACAGTAAGATGTCATAAGGTATGGTAACATAAGGTAGAAGAAAATAAGATTACATAAAGTATGGTTACAAAATGTAGAACACAGTAAGATTACATGAGATATGGTAACAAAAATTAGAACATAGTAAGATTACATGAGGTAAGGTAACAAAAAGTAGAACATAGTAAGATTATATGAGGTATGGTAACAAAAAGCAGAACATAGTAGAAATACATAAGGTATGGCCACATAAGGTGGTATACAGTAAGATTACATGAGGTATGGTAACAAAAGATGTAATACTGCAAGATTACATGAGGTATGGTAACAAAAAGTACACAACAGTAAGATGACATAAGGTATGGTAACTGAAGGTAAAAGAGAATAAGATTACATAAGGTATGGTTACAAAATGTAGAAAACAGTAAGATTACATGTGGTATGGTAACATAAGGTGGAATACAGTAATATTACATAAGGTATGGTAACAAAAAGTAGACCATAGTAGAAATACATAAGGTATGGTAACATAAGGTGGAATACAGTAAGATTACATGAGGTATGTTAGCACAAAGTTTCAAACCAGTAAGATGACATAAGCTATAGTAACATAAGCTAGAAGAGAATAAGATTACATAAGGTATGGTTACAAAATGTAGAACGCAGTAAGATTACATGAGGTATGGTAACAAAAAGTAGAACATTGTAAGATAACATAAAGTATGGTAACAAAAAGTAGAATATTGTAGAAATACATAAGGTATGGCAACATAAGGTGGGATAGAGTAAGATTACATTAGGTATGGTAACCAAACGTTTCAAACCAGTAAGATGACATATGGTATGGTAACATAAGGTAGAAGAAAATAAGATTACATAAGGTATGGTTACAAAATGTAGAACACAATAAAATTACATGAGGTATGGTAAGAAAAAGTAGAACCTAGTAGAAATACATAAGGTATGGCAACATAGTAAGAACATAGTAAGATTACATGAGGTATGGTAACAAAAAGTACAAAACAGTAAGATGACATAAGGTATGGTAACATACGGTAGAAGAGAATAAGATTACATAAGGTATGGTAACTGAGGGTAGAAGAGAATAAGATTACATAAGGTATGGCAACATAAGGTGGAATACAGTAAGATTACATGAGGTATGGTAACACAAAGTACAACACAGTAAGATGACATAAGGTATGGTAACATAAGATAGAAGAAAATAAGATTACATAAGGTATGGTTTCAAAATGTAGAACACAGAAATGTTACATGAGGTATGGTAAGAAAAAGTAGAACATAGTAAGATTATATGACTCACGGTAAGAAAAAGTAGAAGAAAGTAGAAATACATAAGGTATGGTAACATAAGGTGGCATGCAGTAAGATTACATGAGGCATGGTAACAAAAAGTTTAAACACAGTAAGATTACATGAGGTATGGTAACAAAAAGTAGAACATAGTAAGATAACATAAAGTATGGTAACAAAAAGTAGAATATTGTAGAAATACATAAGGTATGGCAACATAAGGTGGGATAGAGTAAGATTACATTAGGTATGGTAACCAAAAGTTTCAAACCAGTAAGATGACATACGGTATGGTAACATAAGGTAGAAGAAAATAAGATTACATAAGGTATGGTTACAAAATGTAGAACACAGTAAAATTACATGAGGTATGGTAAGAAAAAGTAGAACCTAGTAGAAATACATAAGGTATGGCAACATAGTAAGAACATAGTAAGATTACATGAGGTATGGTATCAAAAAGTAAAGATTACAATACAGTAATAGAGTAAGAATACATGACGTATGGTAACATAAGGTAGAACAGAGTTCGATTACAAAACTGTATGGTAATATAAGGTAGAGCACAGTAAGATTACAAAAGGTATAGTAACATGAGGTGGAATAGAGTAAGATTAAAAAAAGTATGGTAACATAAGGTAGAACACAGTAAGATTACTAAAGATATGGTAACATAAGGTGGAATACAGCAAGATTACATAAGGCATTGAAACATAAGCTAGGATAGAATAACATTATGTAAGGTGTGTTAAAATGAAGTAGAACACAGTAATATTACCAAAAGTATGGTAACATAAGGTAGAACAAAGTAAGATTACAAAATTTATGGAAACATATAAGGTAGAATAGAGTAAGATTATATAAGGTACAGTAACAAAAGGTAGAACACAGTAAGATTACAAATGGTATGCTAACCTAGGGAGGAATACAGTAAGATTACATATTGCATGGTAACATAAGGTAGAATAAAGTAAGATTACATAATGTATTTTAACATAAGATAGAACACAGTAAAAAGAACAAAAAATGGTAACATAAGGTGAAATACAGTAAGATTACATAAGGAATGTTAACATAAGGTTGAACACAGAAAGGTTACAAAAGGTATGGTAAAATAAGGCGAAATACACTAACATTACTTAAGATATGGCAACATAAGGTAGAATAGAGTAAGATTACAAAAATGTATGGTAACATAAGGTAGAACACAGTAAGATTACAAAAGGTGGAATACAGCAAGATTACATAAGGCATTGAAACATAAGCTAGGATAGAATAACATTATGTAAGGTGTGTTAAAATGAAGTAGAACACAGTAGTATTACCAAAAGTATGTTAACATAAGGTAGAACAAAGTAAGATTACAAAATTTATGGTAACATATAAAGTAGAAAAGAGTAAGATTATATAAGGTACGGTAATAAAAGGTAGAAGACAGCAAGATTACATAAGGTATGGTAACAGAAGGTAGAACACCGTAAGATTACAAAAGGTCTAGTATATTAAGTTGAAATACAGTAAGATTATATAGGGTTTCAAAACATAAGGTAGAATAGAGTCAGATTATGTAAGGTAAGTTAACATAAGGTTGTACACAGTGAGATAAGAAAAGGTAAAGTAACATAAGGTAGAATAGAGTAAGACTGCATAAGGTATGGTAACATAAGTGAGAATAGACTAAGACTGCATGAGGGATGGTAACATAAGGTAGAACACAGTAAGATTGCAAAATGTATGGTAACATAAGGTAGAATAGAGTAAGATTACAAAAGGTATGGTAAAAAATGGTAGAACACAGTAAGATTACAAAACGTATAATAACATAAGTTGAAATACAATAAGATTATATAGGATTTAAAACCATAAGGTAGAATAGAGCAAGATAACGTAAGGTATGTTACCGAAGGGTGACCACAGTAAGATTACAAAAGGTATAGTAACATAAGGTGGGATACAGTAAGATTACAAAATGTATGGTAAAATAAGGTAGAATAGAGTACGGTTGCATAAGTTATGGTAATATAAGGTAGACACAGTAAAATTATAAAAGGTATAGCAACATAAGGTGGAATACAGTAAGATTACATAAGGTTAGCTAATATAAGGCAAAATACAGTAAGATTACATAAGGTTAGCTAACATAAGGCAGAATACAGTAAGGTTACATAAGGCATGGTAACATAAGGTAGAACACAGTAAGATTATGTAAGGTATGGTAACAGAAGGTTTAGCACAGTAAGATTACAGGAGGTATGGTAACAAGGTAGAATAAAGTAAGATTATGTAAGGTATGGTAACAGAAGGTTTAGCACAGTAAGATTAGAGTAAGATTATATAAGGTACGGTAACATAAAGTAGATCACAGTAAGATTACGAAGAGTATGGCAACATAAGGAAGAAAAGAGTAAGATTCCATAAGTTATGTTAACATAAGGAAGAACAGAGTAGTATTAAAAAAGGAGTGGTAACATAAGGTGTAATATAGTAAGACTACAAAAGGCATGGTAACATGTCGAAGACAGTAATGTTTCATAAGGCTTGGTAACATAAGGCAGAATAGATTACATAAGGTACATTAACATAAGGTAGAACAAAGTAAAAATACAAGAGAAATTGGAATATAAGGTGGAATATAATAAGATGACTAAAGCTACGGTGACATAATGTAGAATAGAGTAAGATTACATAAGGTATGATAACAGAAGGTAAAACACAGTAGGATTGAAAAAGGTATGTTAACAGTGTGGAATGCAGTAAGATTACATAAGGTGTGGAAACATAAGGTGGAAAACAGTAAGATTACATAAGGCATGTTAACATAAGGAAGAGCAGAGTATTATTAAAAAAGGTTAGGTAACATAGGGTGGAATACAGTAAAACACAGTAAGATTACATGAAGTATGGTAAAATAAGCTAGAGCACAGTAAGATTACAAAAGGTATTGTAACATATGTAGAATACAGTAAGATTATAAAATTGTATGTTAACACAGTAAGATTATGTAAGGTATGTTAACATAAGGTAGAACATAGTAGGATTACAAAAGGAATAGCAACATAAGGTGGAATATAGTAAGATTACAAAAGGTATGGTAACATAATGTAAAATCTAAAATATCACAAATACTCTGCTCCTAAGAGCTTACAATCTAAAATACCACAAATACTGTGCTTTTAAGAGCTTGCAATCTAAAATACAAAAAAAGCTCTATTTGAAATGTGACATTTTATGAACTTTTTGAGAATGGCTCCTAAGAGCTTACAATCTAATATACAAAAGAAACCCTAATTAATTCCACCTCATGTTACCATACCTTATGTAATCGTACAGTATTTTCTTTCGTTTACTGTAAGTCATCTTACTGCATTTTACCTTATGTTATCTCATCTCACCATACAATCTCAATGAACTCCTCCTTATGTTACCATACCATATCTGAGCTTAGTACATTTTACCTTATTTCAACTTGTTATCTCATCTTACCATAACTTTTCTTATCGTACAATATTCTACCTTACCTGTAATATTATTAGCATTTTACCTTATCATACTTTTGCAATCTTACTGTATTCTACATAATATAACCTAATGTTATCTTATGTATCAATACATTATTATATAATTTTATCTTACCACCCCTATTGTGATCTTCCTGTGTTCTACCTTATTTAACGCTACATAATCTTACAGTATTTTACCTCATATTACCATACCTTATGTAATCTTACTGTATTTTACCTCATGTTACCATAATTTATGTAATCATATGGTGTTCAACCTTATCACACTTTACGCAATCTTACTGTGTTCTAACATTTGTTACCAAACCTTATGTAATCTTACTGTGTTCTACGTTTTGTTAACATACCTTATGTAATCTTATTCTATTCTACCTTATGTAACAATACCTATTGTAATCTTACTGTATTCCACTTTATGTTAACAAACCTTATGTAATCTGACTGTGTTCTACTTTTCGTTACCATACCTTATGTAAGATTATACTATTCTACCTTATGTTACCATATTTTATGTAATCTTGTATTTTACCTTATGTAATCCTTCATTACCATACCTTAAGTAATCTTACAGTATTCCACCTTTTATTACCATTCTTTATGTAATCCTACTGTGTTCAACTTTTTGTTACCATACCTTATGTAATATTCTTCTATTCTACTTTATGTTACCATATTTTTTGTAATCTTATAGTATTTTACCATATGTAATCTCTCATTACCATACCTTAAGTAATCTTATTGTACTCAACCTTATATGACCTTACCTCAACTGATTATGCTTTATTTTACCTTATGTTATATTATCATACCTTATGTAATCTTACTGTAGTCTACCTTATATTACTTTATGTATTCTTACTGTATTTTACTTTATATTTTCTTGTTACCATACCTTATGTAATTTTAATGTGTTCTACCTTTTGTTACCATAACTTATGTAATCTTACTGTATTGCAACTTATGTTACCATACCTCATGTAATCACACTATGTTGTACATTTTGTTACCATACCTTATATAGTCTTACTGTATACGACCTTTTGTTACCTTATCTTATGTAATTTTACTGTGTTCTACTTTTTGTTACCATACGTTGTGTAATCTTACTGTATTTCACTTTATGTTACCATACCTTATGTAATCTTACTGTATTCCACCTTATGTTGCCATACCTTATGTATTTCTACAATTTTCTACTTTTTGTTACCATACCTCATGCTATCTTACTGTATTCCACCTTATGTTGCCATACCTTATGTATTTCTACAATGTTCTACTTTTTGTTACCATACCTCATGTTATCTTACTATGTTCTACTTTTTGTTGCCATACCTCATGTAATCTTCTTACTGTATTCCACCTTATGTTACCATACCTCATGTAATCTTACTGTGTTCTACATTTTGTAACCATACCTTATGTAATCTTACTGTATTCCACCTTATGTTACCATTCCTCATGTAATCTTACTGTGTTCTACATTTTGTAACCATACCTTATGTAATATCATCCTACTCTACCTTATGTTACCATATTTTATGTAATCTTATTGTATTTTACCTTATGTAATCTTTCATTAACATACCTTGAGTAATCTTATTGTAGTCAACCTTATGGAACCTTACCTCATCTGATTTTACTTTATTTTACCTTATGTTATCTTATCTTACCATAGCTTATGTAATTTTACATGTGTTCTACTTTTTGTTACCATACCTTATGTTATCTTACTGTATTCCACCTTATGTTACCATACCTTATGTAATCTTACTGTGTTCTACATTTTGTAACCATACCTTATGTAATCTTATTCTCTTCTACCTTATGTTACCATACCTTATGTAATCTTACTGTGTTCTACATTGTGTAACCATACCTTATGTAATCTTATTCTCTTCTACTTTATGTTACCATACCTCATGTAATCTTACTGTATACCACCTTATGTTGCCATACCTTATGTATTTCTACAATGTTCTACTTTTTGTTACCATACCTCATGTTATCTTACTATGTTCTACTTTTTGTTACCATACCTCATGTAATCTTACTGTGTTGAAACTTTTTGTTACCATGCCTCATGTTATCTTACTGTATTCCACCTTATGTTACCATACCTTATGTATTTCTATCTTCTACTTTTTCTTACTATAAGTCATATAATCTTACTATGTTCTACTTTTTGTTACCATACCTCGTAATATTACTGTGTTCTACATTTTGTAACCATACCTTATGTAATCTTATTCTCTTCTACCTTATGTTACCATACCTTATGTCATCTTACTGTGTTGTACTTTTTGTTACCATAGGTCATGTAATCTTACTATATTCCAATTTATGTTACCATACCTTATGTATTTCTACTATGTTGTACTTTTTGTTACCATACCTTATGTATTTCTACTATGTTGTACTTTTTGTTACCATTCCTTATGTAATCTTACTGTATTCCACCTTATGCTACGATACCTTATGTAATCTTATTCTCTTATACTCTCAGTTACCAAACCTTATGTCATCTTACTGTGTTGTACTTTTTGTTACCATACCTCAGATAATCTCGCTGTATTCCACCTTATGTTACCATACCTCATGTAATCTTACTGTATTCCACCTTATGTGGCCATACCTTATGTATTTCTACTATGTTTACTTTTTGTTACCATACCTCATGTAATCTTACTATGTTCTACTTTTTGTTACCATACCTCATGTAATCTTACTGTGTTCTACATTTTGTAACCATACCTTATGTAATCTTATTTTCTTCTACCTTATGTTACCATACCTTATGACAACTTACTGTGTTGTACTTTGTATTATCATACCTCATGTAATCTTACTGTATTCCACCTTATGTTACCATACCTAATGAATTTCTACTATATTCTACTTTTTGTTACCATATCTCATGTAATCTTACTGTATTCCACTTTATGTTACCATACCTCATGTAATCTTACTGTATTCCACCTTATGTTACCATACCTTATCTATTTCTACAATGTTGGACTTTTTGTTATCATACCTCATGTAATCTTACTTTGTTCTACTTTTTCTTACCGTACCTCATGTAATCTTACTGTGCTCTTCATTTTGCAAACATACCTTATATAATCTTATTTCCTTCTACCTTATGTTACCATACCTTATGTCATCTTACTGTCTTGTACTTTGTATTACCATAACTCATGTAATCTTACTGTGTTCTACATTTTGCAACCATACCTTATATAATCATACTTTCTTCTACCTTATGTCACCATAACTTATGTCATCTTCCTGTGTTGAAACTTTTTGTTACCATAGCTCATGTAATCTTACTGTATTCCACCTTATGTTACCATACCTCATGTAATCTTACTGTATTCCACCTTATGTTACCATACCTCATGTAATCTTACTGTGTTCTACATTTTGTAACCATACCTTATGTAATCTTATTCTCTTCTACCTTATGTTACCATACCTTATATCATCTTACTGTGTTTTCCTTTTTGTTACCATACCTTATGTAATCTTGCTGTATGCCACCTTATGTTGCCATACCTTATGTATTTCTACTAGGTTCTACTTTTTGTTACCATACCTCATGTAATTTTACTGCGTTCTACATTTTGTAACCATACCTTATGTAATCTTATTTCCTTCTACCTTATGTTACCATACCTTATGTAATCATACTGGTTTGAAACTTTTTGTTACCATACCTCATGTAATCTTACTGTATTCCACCTTATGTTACCATACCTTACGTTATCTTACTGTGTTGAAACTTTTTGTTACCATGCCTCATGTAATCTTACTGTATACCACTTTATGTTGCCATACCTTATGTATTTCTACAATGTTCTACTTTTTGTTACCATACCTCATGTATTCTTACTGTGTTTAAACTTTTTGTTACCATGCCTCATGTAATCTTACTGCATTCCACCTTATGTTACCATACCTTTTGTATTTCTACTATCTTCTACTTTTTCTTACCATAAGTCATATAATCTTACTATGTTCTACTTTTTGTTACCATACCTCATGTAATATTACTGTGTTCCAAATTTAGTAACAATGCCTTATGTAATCTTATTCTCTTCTACCTTATGTTATCATACCTTATGTCATCTTACTGTGTTGTACTTTTTGTTACCATACCTCATGTAATCTCGCTGTATTCCACCTTATGTTACCATACCTCATGTAATCTTACTGTATTCCACCTTATGTGGCCATACCTTATGTATTTCTACTATGTTTACTTTTTGTTACCATACCTCATGTAATCTTACTATGTTCTTACTATGTTGCCATACCTTATGTATTTCTACTAGGTTCTACTTTTTGTTACCATACCTCATGTAATTTTACTGTGTTCTACATTTTGTAACCATACCTTATGTAATCTTATTCTCTTCTACCTTATGTTACCACACCGTATGTCATCTTACTGGTTTGAAACTTTTGGTTACCATACCTAATGTAATCTTACTCTATTCCACCTTATGTTGCCATACCTTATGTATTTCTACAATGTTCTACTTTTTGTTACCATACTTTATGTTATCTTACTATGTTCTACTTTTTGTTATCATACCTCATGTAATCTTACTGCGTTCTACATTTTGTAACCATACCTTATGTTAACATACCTTACCTAATCTTACTCTATTCTACTTTGTTTTCAAACCTTACATAATCTTATTGTATTCCACCTTATATTACCATACCTTTTGTAATCTTACTGTGCTCTACCTTCTGTTACCATACCTTATGTAATCTTACTGTGTTCTTCCTTTTGCTAACACTTCTTACGTAATCTCACTCTTTTCTACCTTATGTTTCCATACCTTATGTAATCTTACTGTGTACTACGTTATTTTACCATACCTTATGCAATCTAGCTCTATTCTACCTTATATTACCATACCTTATATAATATTATTGTATTCTACCTTATGTATTCTTATTTTCTTCTACCCTATGTTACCATACCTTATGACATCTTACTGTGTTGTACTTTGTATTACCATACCTCATGTAATCTTACTGTATTCCACATTATGTTAGCAAACATTATGTATTTCTACTATGATCTACTCTTTGTTACCATACCTTATGCAATATTACTGTATTTTATCTTATGTTACCATACCTCATGTAATCTTACTGTGTTCTACATTTTGCAACCGTACCTTATGTAATCTTATTCTCTTCTACCTTATGTTACCATACCTTATGTATTTCTACTGTGTTCTACTTTTTAGTATCATACCTTATGTAATCTTACTGTGTTCTACATTTTGTAACCATACCTTATGTAATCTTATTTTCTTCTACCTTATGTTACCATACCTTATGTCATCTTACCGTATTGAAACTTTTTGTTACCATAACTCATGTAATCTTACTGTATACCACCTTATGTTGCCATACCTTATGTAATTCTACAATGCTCTACTTTTTGTTACCATACCTCATGTTATCTTACTATGTTCTACTTTTTGTTACCATACCTCATGTAATCTTACTGTGTTGAAACTTTTTGTTACCATGCCTCATGTAATCTTACTGTATTCCACCTTATGTTACCATACCTTATGTATTTCTACTATCCTTTACTTTTTCTTACCATATGTCATATAATTTTACTATGTTCTTCTTTTTGTTACCATACCTCATGTAATATTACTGTGTTCTACATTTTCTAACCATACCTTATGTAATCTTATTCTCTTCTACCTTATTTTAGCATACCTTATGTCATCTTACTGTGTTGTACTTTTTGTTACCATAGCGCATGTAATCTTACTATATTCCACCTTATGTTCGATACCTTATGTATTTCTACTATGTTGTACTTTTTATTACCATACCTTATGTAATCTTACTGTATTCCACCTTATGTTACCATACCTTATGTAATCTTATTCTCTTCTACTCTCAGTTACCATACCTTATGTCATCTTACTGTGTTGTACTTTTTGTTACCATACCTCATGTAATCTCGCTGTATTCCACCTTATGTTACCATACCCCATGTAATCTTACTATGTTCTACTTTTTGTTACCATACCTCATGTAATCTTACTGTGTTCTACATTTTGTAACCATACCTTATGTAATCTTATTTTCTTCTACCTTATGTTACCATACCTCATGTAATCTTACTGTATTGCACCTTATGTTACCATACCTTATGTATTTCTACTATGTTCTACTTTTTTGTTACCATACCTTATGTAATCTTACTGCATTCCACCTTATGTTACTCATGTAATCTTATCGTCTTCCACCTTATGTTACCATACCTAATGAATTTCTACTATATTCTACTTTCTGTTAACATATCTCATGTAATCTTACTATGTTGCACTTTTTGTTACCATACCTTATGTCATCTTACTGTATTCCACCTTATGTTACCATACCTTATCTATATCTACAATGTTGGACTTTTTGTTATCATACCGCATGTAATCTTACTATGTTCTACTTACCATACCTTTTGTCATATACTGTGTTGTACTTTGTGTTACCATAACTCATGTAATCTTACTGTGTTCTACATTTTGCAGCCATACCTTATATAATCATACTTTCTTTTACCTTATGTTACCATACCTTATGTCATCTTACTGTATTGAAACTTTTTGTTACCCTAGCTCATGTAATCTTACTGTATTCCACCTTATGTTACCATACCTTATGTATTTCCACTATGATCTACTTTTTGTTACCATACCTCATGTAATCTTACTATATTCCACCTTATTTTACCATACCTCATGTAATCTTACTGTGTTCTACATTTTGTAACCATACCTTATGTAATCTTATTCTCTTCTACCTTATGTTACCATACCTTATGTCATCTTACTGTGTTTTACTTTTTGTTACCATACCTCATGTAATTTTACTGTATGCCACCTTATGTTGCCATACCTTATGTATTTCTACTAGGTTCTACTTTTTGTTACCATACCTCATGTAATTTTACTGCGTTCTACATTTTGTAACCATACCTTATATAATCTTATTTCCTTCTACCTTATGTTACCATACCTCATGTAATCTTACTGTATTCCACCTTATGTTGCCATACCTTATGTATTTCTACAATGTTCTACATTTTGTTACCATACCTCATGTTATCTTACTATGTTCTACTTTTTGTTACCATACCTCATGTAATCTTACTGTATTCAACCTTATGTTGCCATATCTTATGTATTTCTACTATGTTCTACTTTTTGTTACCATACCTCATGTAATCTTACTGTATTCCACCTTATGTTACCAAACCTTATGTATTTCTACTATGTTCTACTTTTTTGTTACCATACCTCATGTAATTTTACTTTGTTCTACTTTTTGTTACCATACCTCATGTAATCTTACTGTGCTCTACATTTTGTAAACATACCTTATATAATCATACTTTCTTCTACCTTATGTTACCATAACTTGTCATCTTCCTGTGTTGAAACTTTTTGTTACCCTAGCTCATGTAATCTTACTGTATTCCACCTTATGTTACCATACCTTATGTATTTCCACTATGATCTTCTTTTTGTTACCATTCCTCATGTAATCTTACTATATTCCACCTTATTTTACCAAACCGCATGTAATATTATAGTGTTCTACATTTTGTAACCATACCTTATGTAATCTTATTCTCTTCTACCTTATGTTACCATACGTTATGTCATCTTACTGTGTTTTACTTTTTGTTACCATACCTCATGTAATCTTGCTGTATGCCACCTTATGTTGCCATACCTTAAGTATTTCTACTAGGTTCTACTTTTTGTTACCGTAAGTCATATAATCTTACTATGTTCTACTTTTGTTACCATACATCATGTAATATTACTGTATTCCACCTTATGTTACCATACCTTATGTAATCTTATTCTCTTCTACCTTATGTTACCATAACTTATGTTATCTTACTGTGTTTAAACTTTTTGTTACCATGCCTCATGTAATCTTACTGCATTCCACCTTATGTTACCATACCTTATGTATTTCTACTATGTTCTACTTTTTCTTACCGTAAGGCCTTAGTCACACGGGCGTTTTTTCACGCGATTTGCGCATCGCATGACGGATGCGCATGCGCAAATCGCGTGACCGGCGCCGAAAAATCGGCCCAAAAATCGCCCGAAAATCTGCTCCTAGCCGCGTTTCATTAGAAACGGGCCGGAGCTGTCCAGCGCATTGCATTCAATGGAGCCGGCAATACAGCGGCTCCATTGAATGCAAGCGCTGCGGGCGTGCGCGGGGTTAATTGTCGGGAAGGGGTTAAATATATAACCCCTTACCTGCAATGCATCCTTAAATGTGAAAAAATAAAAAAAAAGGATGTACTCACCTGCTCCCGGCAGCTGGAGATCCCGGCGGTCGGCCTGCAGTGGGTGTGAAGGAGGTGTGACTCAGGCTTGCCCCTGATTGGCTCAGCGCTGAGCCAATTAGAAGCAAGTCTCAGTCACACCCATTCATGAATTCATGAATGGGTGTGACTGAGCTCAGCCTCTGATTGGCTCAGGCTACTATGTCATCTTACTGTGTTGTACTTTTTGTTACCATAGCTCATGTAATCTTACTATATTCCAACTTATGTTACCATACCTTATGTATTTCTACTTTTTTGTACTTTTTGATACCATACCTCATGTAATCTTACTGTATTCCGCCTTATGTTACCATACCTTATGTAATCTTATTCTCTTCTACCTTATGTTACCATACCTTATGTCATCTTACTGTATTGAAACTTTTTGTTACCATACCTCATGTAATCTCGCTGTATTCCACCTTATGTTACCATACCTCATGTAATCTTACTGTATTCCACCTTATGTGGCCATACTTTATGTATTTCTACTATGTTTACTTTTTGTTACCATACCTCATGTAATCTTACTATGTTCTTACTATGTTGCCATACCTTATGTATTTCTACTAGGTTCTACTTTTTGTTACCATACCTCATGTAATTTTACTGTGTTCTACATTTTGTAGCCATACCTTATGTAATCTTGTTTTCTTCTACCTTATGTTACCATACCTCTTGTCATCTTACTGGTTTGAAACTTTTGGTTAATATACCTAATGTAATCTTACTCTATTCCACCTCATGTTGCCATACCTTATGTATTTCTACAATGTTATACTTTTTGTTACCATACCTCATGTTATCTTACTATGTTCTACTTTTTGTTACCATACCTCATGTAATCTTACTGTGTTGAAACTTTTTGTTACCATGCCTCATGTAATCTTACTGTATTCCACCTTATGTTACCATACGTTATGTATTTCTACTATCTTTTACTTTTTCTTACCATAAGTCATATAATCTTACTATGTTCTACTTTTTGTTACCATACCTCATGTAATATTACTGTCTTCTACATTTTGTAACCATACCTTATGTAATCTTATTCTCTTCTACCTTATGTTACTATACCTTATGTCATCTTACTGTGTTGTACTTTTTGTTACCATAGCTCATGTAATCTTACTATATTCCACCTTATGTTACCATACCTTATGTAATCTTACTGTATTCCACCTTATTTTACCAAAGCTTATGTATTTCTACTATGTTGTACTTTTTGTTACCATACCTCATGTAATCTTACTGTATTCCACCTTATGTTACCATACCTTATGTAATCTTATTCTCTTCTACTCAGTTACCATACGATATGTCCTCTTACTGTGTTTTACTTTTTGTTACCATACCTCATGTAATCTCGCTGTATTTCACCTTATGTTACCATACCTCATGTAATCTTACTGTATTCCACCTTATGTGGCCATACCTTATGTATTTCTACTATGTTTACTTTTTGTTACCATACCTCATGTAATCTTACTATGTTCTACTTTTTGTTTCCATACCTCATGTAATCTTACTGTATTCCACCTTATGTTACCAAACCTTATGTATTTCTAGTATGTTCTACTTTTTTGTTACCATACCTTATGTAATCTTACTGCATTCCACCTTATGTTACTCATGTAATCTTATCTTCTTCCACCTTATGTTACCATACCTAATGAATTTCTACTATATTCTACTTTTTGTTACCATATCTCATGTAATCTTACTGTATTCCACCTTACGTTACCATACCTTATCTATTTCTACAATGTTGGACTTTTTGTTATCATACCTCATGTAATCTTACTGTGTTGTACTTTGTGTTACCATAGCTCATGTAATCTTACTGTATTCCAACTTATGTTACCATACCTTTTGTATTTCTACTATGTTCTACTTTTTGTTACCATACCTTATGTAATCTTACTGTATTCCACCTTGTTACCATACCTCATGTAATCTTACTGTATTCCACCTTATGTTACCATACCTTATGTATTTCCACTATGATCTACTTTTTGTTACCATACCTTATGTCATCTTACTGTATTCCACCTTATTTTACCATACCTCATGTAATCTTACTGTGTTCTACATTTTGTAACCATACCTTATGTAATCTTATTCTCTTCTACCTTATGTTACCATACCTTATGTCATCTTACTGTGTTTTACTTTTTGTTACCATACTTCATGTAATCTTGCTGTATGCCACCTTATGTTGCCATACCTTATGTATTTCTACTCGGTTCTACTTTTTGTTACCATACCTCATGTGATCTTACTGTGTTTTACTTTTTGTTACCACACCTCATGTAATCTTACTGTATTCCACCTTATGTTACCATACCTCATGTAATTTTACTGTGTTCTACATTTTGTAACCATACCTTATGTAATCTTATTTTCTTCTACCTTTTGTTACCATACCGTATGTCATCTTACAGGTTTGAATCTTTTGGTTACCATACCTAATGTAATCCTACTTTATTCCACCTTATGTTGCCATACCTTATGTATTTCTACAATGTTCTACTTTTTGTTACCATACTTTATGTTATCTTACTATGTTCTACTTTTTGTTACCATACCTCATGTAATCTTACTGTGTTCTACATTTTGTAACCATACCTTATGTAATCTTATTCTCTTCTACCTTATGTACCATACCTTATGTCATCTTACTGTGTTTTACTTTTTGTTACCATACCTCATGTAATCTTACTGTATTCCCCCTTATGTTACCATACCTTATGTATTTCTACTATGTTCTACTTTTTGTTACCATACCTCATGTAATCCTACTGCATTCCACCTTATGTTACCATACCTTATGTAATCTTACTATGTTCTACATTTTGTAACCATACCTTATGTAATCTTATTTTCTTCTACATTATGTTACCATACCTTATGTCATCTTACTGTGTTGTACTTTGTGTTACCATACCTCATGTAATCTTACTGTATTCCACCTTATGTTACCATACCTTATGTATTTCTACTATGTTCTACTTTTTTCTTACCATAACTTATGCAAATTTTACTGTGTTCTACATTTTGTAACCATACCTTATGTAATCTTATTCTCTTCTACCTTATGTTACCATACCTTATGTTATCTAACTGCGTTATACTTTTGGTTACCATAGCTCATGTAATCTTACTCTATTCCACCTTATGTTACAATACCTTTTGTATTTCTACTATGTTCCACTTTTTGTTACCATACCTTATGTAATTTTACTGTATTCCACCTTATGCTACCATACCTTATGTAATCTTCCTGTGTTCTACATTTTGTAACCATACCTTATGTAATCTTATTCTCTTCTACCTTATTTTACCATACCTTATGTCATCTTACTGTATTCCACCTTTTGTTACCATTCCTTATGAATTTCTATTATGTTCTACCTTTTGTTATCATACCTCATGTAATCTTACTATGTTCTACTTTTCGTTACCATACCTCATGTAATCTTACTGTGTTCTACATTTTGTAACCATACCTTATTTCATCTTACTGGTTTGAAACTTTTTGTTACATGTATTACAATTATGTATTTCTACAATGATCTACTTTTTGTTACCATACCTTATGTGATATTACTGTATCCCACCTTATGTTACCATACTTCATGTAATCTTACTGTGTTCTACATTTTGTAACCATACCTTATGTAATCTTATTCTCTTCTACCCTCAGTTACTATATCTTATGTCATCTTACTGTGTTGTACTTTTGGTTACCATAGCTCATGTAATCTTACTGTATTCCACCTGTAACGTAGCATAGAATACAGTAAGATTATGTAACGTAAAATAAGGTAGACTACAGGAAGATCACATTAGGTGTTGTAAGATAAAATTTTATAATGTATAGTAGGATAAAATAATGGGATTACTTAAGCTATGGTAAGATAAGGTAGACACATTAATATTATATAAGGTATGGTAACATAAAATACCATAGGGTCAAATGAGGTAGAATACAGCACAATTACATAATGTATAGTAACCTAAGATAACATAAGGTATAGCAAGCTAAGATAACATTAGGTATAATAGACTAAGTTTACATCATGTATGCTAACTTAAGGTACAATAGAATAAGATTACATAAGGTATGATAAGGTAAAACACTACATAATATTTTAAAAGGAATGTTAACATAAGGTAGTAAACTTGCAATACCTTTTCTTATCGTACAGTAAAGATTACAAGGCAAAATAAGGTAAAATACAGTAAGCTTAGATAAGGTATGGTAAAATAAGGTAAAATTCATTGAGATGGTATGGTAAGATGAGGTTACATAAGAAATAAGAGATTACATAAGGTATGGTAACATAGTGTGAAATACAGTAAGATTACATAAGGTATGGTTACATAAGGTAGAATAAAGTTAGATTACATCAGGTATGGTAAGAAAAGGTAGAACACAGTAAGAAATAAGGTATGGTAACAAGGTAGAATAGAGTAAGATTACATAAGGCATGTTAACATAAGGCGGAACACAGTAAAAGTACAAAAAATATGGTAACATAAGGTGGAGTACAGTAAGATTACAAAAGGGATGGTAACATAAGGAGGAATACACTAACATTACAAAAGTTATGGTAACAAAAGGTAGAACACAGTAGGATTTTAAAAAGTTATGGTAACATAACGAGGAATACACTAACATTACATAAGGTATGGTAACAAAATGTGGAAAACAGTAAGATTACAAAAAGTATGGTAACATAAGGTTGAGTACAGTAAGATTACATAAGGTATGGTAACATAGGGTGGAATACAGTAAGACTACAAAAGCAATGGTAACATAAGGTCGAATATAATATGAATACAAAAGCAATAGTAACACAATGTAGAATACAGTTACATGAGAGATGGTGAAAGAAGGTAGAGCACATTAAGATTACAAACGGTATAGTAACATAAGGTGGAAAACAGTACAATTACAAAAGGCATGGAAACATAAGGTAGAATAGAGTAAGATTATGTAAGAAGTGTTGACATGAGGAAGAACACTGTAAGATTACAAAAGGTATGGTAACATAAGGTGGAATACAGTAAAATTACATAAGGTATGGTAACATAAGGTAGAGTAGAGTAGGATTACAAAAGTTATAGTAACATAAGATGAAACACAGTAAGATTACAAAAGGTTAGGTAACATAAGGTAGACTGCAGGTATGTTAACAAAGACTCATTCTTTAGAGTCGAAACGTCGCCATCTTGTGTGTTGAGGAGGCATTATTATCTGTGTATTCTCATGAATGCATAAAATACAATCGCACCAAACCTGCTGCCTGACGTCTTTCTTACTATAAACATAAGGTAGGACACAGTAAGATTACAAAAGGTATGGTAACATAAGGAGGAATACACTAACATTACATAAGGTATGGTAACATAAGGTGGAAAACAGTAAGATTACATAATGCATGGTAACATTAAGGAAGAACACAGTAGTATTAGAAAAAGTACGGTGAAACAAGGTGGAGTACAGTAAGAATAGAAAAAGTATGGTAACACTAGGTGAAATACAGTAAGATTACATAAGGTATGGTAACATAAGGCAGAATAGAGGAAGATTACGTAAGGTATGTTACATAAGGTAAAACACAGTAAGATTACAAAACAAATGGTAACATAAGGTCGAATATAGCATGAATAGAAAAGGTATTGAAACATAATATAGAATAGAGTAAGATTACATAAGGAATGGTGAAAGAAAGTAGAGCACATTCAGTTTACAAAAGGTTTAGTAACATAAGGTAGAACATAGTAAGATTACATAAGGTATGGTAACAAAAAGTACAACACAGTAAGATAACAAAAGCTATGGTAACATAAGGTGGAATACAGCAAGATTACAAAATGTTTGGTAACATAAGGTAGAATAGAGCACGATTACGTAAGCTATGGTAATAAGTTAAAAAGAAGTAAGATTACATGAAGTATGCTAATATAAGGAAGAAAACAGTAAGATTACAAAAGGTTTTGTAACATAGGGTAGAATACAGTAAGATTACAAAATGTTTGGTAACAAATGGTAGAACACAGTAAGATTACAAAACGTATAGTAACATAAGTTGAAATACAGTAAGATTATATATGATTTAAAACCATAAGGTAGAATACAGCAAGAAACGTAAGGTGAGCTAACATAAGGCAGAATGCAGAAAGGTTGCAAAAGGTATGCTAACATAAGGAGAAATAAAGTAAGATAACAAGGTATGGTAACATCAGGTAGAATAGAGTAAGATTACATAAGGTATGGTAACATAAGGTAGAATAGAGTAAGATTATGTAAGGTTAGGTAACATAAGGTAGAACATAACAAAATTACAAAAGGTATGGTAACATAAGGTGGAATACAGTAAGATTACATAAGGTATGGTAACATAAGGTAGAATAGAGTAAGATTATGTAAGGTTAGGTAACATAAGGTAGAACATAACAAAATTACAAAAGGTATGGTAACATATGGTGTAATACAGTAAGATTACAAAAGGTATGGTAACATAAGGTGGAATACAGTAAGATTACATAAGGTATGGTAACATATGGTGTAATACAGTAAGATTACAAAAGGTATGGTAACATAACGTAGAATAGAGTAAGATTACATAAGGTATAGAAATATAAGGTAGAAAAAAAATAAGAATAGGTAAGGAGAGTTAACATACGGCAAAACACAGTAAGATTACATAAGGTATGGTAACATAAGGTAGAACACAGTAAGATTACATAAGGTATGGTAACATAATTTAGAATAGAGAAATATAATGCAAGGTTAGGTAACATAAGGTAGAACACAACGAAATTACAAAAGGTATAGTAACATAAGGTGAAATACAGTAAGATTACATAAGGTATGGTAACAGAAGGTAGAGCACAGTAAGATTACAAAAGGTTTGGTAATATAAGGTGGAATACAATAAGATTACATAAGGTATGGTAATAAAAAGTACAACATAGTAGAAATACATAAGGTATCGAACATAAGGTGGAATATAGTAAGATTACATGCGCTATGGTAACAAAAAGTACAACACAGTAAGATGACATAAGGTATGCTAAAATAAGGTAGAAGAGAATAAGATTACATAAGGTATGGTTAGAAAATGTAGAACACAGTAATATTACATGAGGTATGGTAACAAAAAGAAGAACATAGTAAAATTATATGACATATGGTAAGAAAAAGTAAAGGATAGTAGAAATACATAAGGTATGGTAACATAAGGTGGAATACAGTAAGATTACATGAGGCATGGTAACAAAAAGTTTCAACACAGTAAGATTACATGAGGTATGGTAACAAAAAGTAGAACATAGTAAGATAACATGAGGTATGGTAACAAAAAGTAGAGCATTGTAGAATTACATAAGGTATGGCAACATAAGGTGGTATACAGTAAGATTACATGAGTTATGGTAACAAAAAGTTTCAATACGGTAAGATGACATAAGGTATGGTAACATAAGGTAGAAGAAAATAAGATTACATAAGGTATGGTTACAAAATGTAGAACACAGTAAGATTACATAAGGTATGATACTAAAAAGTAGAACACAGTAGAAATACATAAGGTATGGTAACATAAGGTAGAAGAGAATAAGATTACATAAGGTACGGTTGCAAAATGTAGAACACAGTAAGATTACATGAGGTATGGTAACATAAGATAAAATACAGTAATATTGCATAAGGTATGGTAACAAAGAGTAGATCATAGTAGAAATACATAATGTTTGCTAACATAATGTGGAATACAGTAAGATTACATGAGGTATGGTAATACAAAGTACAACACAGTAAGATGTCATAAGGTATGGTAACATAGGGTAGAAGAAAATAAGAATACATAAGGTAGAATACAATAATATTATATAAGGTATGGTAATATAAGGTAGAATAGAGCTAGATTGCATAAGGTATGGTAAAATAACGTAGTACACAGTAAGATTACATAAGGTATGGAAACATAAGGTAGAAAAGAGTGAGATTACGTAAGAAGTGTTAGCAAAAGGAAGAACACAGTAAGATTACATAAGGTATGGTAACAGAAGGTAGAGCACAGTAAGATTACAAAAGGTATGGTAATATAAGGTGGAATACAATAAGATTATGTAAGGTTTGAAAACAAAGTAGAATAGAGTAAGATTAGGTAAGGTATGTTAACATAAGGTTGAACACAGTAAGATTACAAAATGTATGGCAACAAAAGGTGGAACACAGTAAGATTACAAAATGTATGGTAACATAAGGTAGAATAGAGTAAGATTGCATAAGGTATGGTAACATGAAGTGGGATATAGTAAGATTACATAAGGTTCAGAAACATAAGGTAGAATACAGTAAGATTACATAAGGTATGGTCACATTAGGTAGAACACAGTGAGATTACAAAAGATATGGCAACATAAGGAGGAATACAGTGATATGGCATTAGATATGGTAACATTAGGTATCAGAGTAAAATTACAAAAATGTATGGTAACATAAGGTGGAATACAATAAGCTTACAAAAAAGTATGGTAAGATAAATTGGAATACCGTAACATTATGTAAGGCTTGAAAACATGTGGTAGAATATAGTAAGGTATGTTCAATTTAAATTTAAGTTGAACACAGTAAGATTACAAAAGGTATAGCAACATAAGGTGGAATACAGTAAGATTGCATAAGGTATGGTAACATAAGGTAGAACACAGTAAAAAGAACAAAAAAAATGGTAACATAAGGTGAAATACATTAAGACTACATAAGGAATGTTAACATAATACAGTAAGATTACAGTATTATCAGTAGAATACAGTAAGATTACATAAGGCATGTTAATATAAGGTTGAACACAGTAAGATTACATAAGGTACGGTAAAATAAGGCAGAATACACTAACATTACATAAGATATGGCAACATAAGGTAGAATAGAGTAAGAATACATGACGTATGGTAACATAAGGTAGAACAGAGTAAGATTACAAAAATGTATGGTAACATAAGGTAGAGCACAGTAAGATTGCAAAAGGTATAGTAACATAAGGTGGAATACAGCAAGATTACATAAGGCATTGAAACATAAGCTAGGATAGAATAACATTATGTAAGGTGTGTTAAAATGAAGTAGAACACAGTAATATTACCAAAAGTATGGTAACATAAGGTAGAACACAGTAAGATTACAAAATTTATGCTAACATATAAAGTAGAATAGAGTAAGATTATATAAGGTACGGTAATAAAAGGTAGAAGACAGCGAGATTACATAAGGTATGGTAATAGAAGGTAGAACACCGTAAGATTACAAAAGGTCTTGTATATTAAGTTGAAATACAGTAAGATTATATAGGGTTTGAAAACATAAGGTAGAATAGAGTCACATTATGTAAGGTAAGTTAACATAAGGTTGTACACAGTGAGATAAGAAAAGGTAAAGTAACATAAGGTAGAATAGAGTAAGACTGCATAAGGTATGGTAACATAAGTGAGAATAGACTAAGACTGCATAAGGTATGGTAACATAAGGTAGAACACAGTAAGATTACAAAAGGTTTGGTAACAAATGGTAGAACACAGTAAGATTACAAAACGTATAGTAACATAAGTTGAAATACAATAAGATTATATAGGATTTAAAACCATAAGGTAGAATAGAGCAAGATAACGTAAGGTATGCTACCGAAGGGTGACCACAGTAAGATTACAAAAGGTATAGTAACATAAGGTGGGATACAGTAAGATTACAAAATGTATGGTAAAATAAGGTAGAATAGAGTAAGATTGCATAAGTTATGGTAATATAAGGTAGACACAGTAAAATTATAAAAGGTATAGCAACATAAGGTGAAATACAGTAAGATTACATAAGGTTAGCTAACATAAGGCAGAATACAGTAAGATTACATAAGGCATGGTAACATAAGGTAGAGCACAGTAAGATTATGTAAGGTATGGTAACAGAAGGTTTAGCACAGTAAGATTACAGGAGGTATGGTAACAAGGTAGAATAAAGTAAGATTATGTAAGGTATGGTAACAGAAGGTTTAGCACAGTAAGATTAGAGTAAGATTATATAAGGTACGGTAACATAAAGTAGATCACAGTAAGATTACGAAGAGTATGGCAACATAAGGAAGAAAAGAGTAAGATTCCATAAGTTATGTTAACATAAGGAAGAACAGAGTAGTATTAAAAAAGGTGTGGTAACATAAGGTGTAATATAGTAAGACTACAAAAGGCATGGTAACATGTCGAAGACAGTAATGTTACATAAGGCTTGGTAACATAAGGCAGAATAGATTACATAAGATACATTAACATAAGGTAGAACAAAGTAAAAATACAAGAGAAATTGGAACATAAGGTGGAATATAATAAGATGACTAAAGCTACGGTGACATAATGTAGAATAGAGTAAGATTACATAAGGTATGATAACAGAAGGTAAAACACAGTAGGATTGAAAAAGGTATGTTAACAGTGTGGAATGCAGTAAGATTACATAAGGTGTGGAAACATAAGGTGGAAAACAGTAAGATTACATAAGGTATGTTAACATAAGGAAGAGCAGAGTATTATTAAAAAAGGTTAGGTAACATAGGGTGGAATACAGTAAAATTACAAAACATATGGTTAAATCAGGTAGAATGGAGAATGATTACTTGATGTATGGTAACATAAGGTAGAACACAGTAAGATTACGAACGGTATGGTAATAACGTAAAACACAGTAAGATTACATGAAGTATGGTAACATAAATTTACATAAGCTAGAGCACAGTAAGATTACAAAAGGTATTGTAACATATATAGAATAGAGTAAGATTATAAATTTGTATGTTAACACAGTAAGATTATATAAAGTATGTTAACATAAGGTAGAACATAGTAGGATTACAAAAGGAATAGCAACATAAGGTGGAATATAGTAAGATTACAAAAGGTATGGTAACATAATGTACAATCTAAAATATCACAAATACTCTGTTGTTAAGAGCTTGCAATCTAAAATACAAACAAAGCTCCGTTTGAAATGTGACATTTTATAAACTGTGTGAGAATGGCTCCTAAGAGCTTACAATCTAATATACAAAAGAAAGTCTGGTCCAAAGAGCTTACAATCTAATATATAACAAATGCCCTGCTTCTAGGAATTTACAATCTAATATACAACGGAAACCCTGCACTTTCAAAAGAGCTTACAATCTAATATATTTTAAATGCCGTGCTCCTAAGAGTTTACAAGCCTATACTTATTTTATCAAACCATATGTAATCTTACTGCATTCTACGGTATTGTTGGATGAAGAAACCGAGCGTCATCTCCCCTGGTCTTAGATATACGAGTCTCCTCCTGTTCTCCTCCGTTATTCTTCATCTTCTTCGGGGCGTTTCATTATTTGGAGCTTCTCTGACCTTTCAGACCTGGAGTAGAGCGAACAAGTGAATTTCTTCCAGTGGTTCAACTAAGTTATAGAATGTGATGATTATGACATCATCATCATTGTGAGGTCACAGCTCAGGTATTCTACAAATTCTTAAAGAGACAGTACAGGATTAAAAATAGATGACTGATATCTTCCAGAAACAGCTCCAGATCTGTCAAAGGATCGTGTCTGGTATTTCAGCTGCGCTTTATTGAAGTGAATAGAGCTGAGCTGCAATACCACTCACAGCCTGTGGAAAAGTGTGATGTGGTTTTTCTGAAGAAAACAACTGTACTTATTCTAATCCTGGTGTCAGATATACGAGTCTCCTCCTGCTCTCCTCTGTTATTCTTCATCTTCTTCAGGAGGGGGTGTGGTGGTGGTGGGGTGTTCTTTCATTCTTTGGAATCTCTGACCTTTCAGACCTGGAATACAGAGAAAGTGATTTTCTTCAAGTTGTTCAATCAAGTTATAGAATGTGCTGATTATGACATCATCACCATTGTGAGGTCATAGCTCCAATATTCCACAAGTGCTGAAAGAGACAGTACAGGATATATAATACATGGCTGCTGTCTTCCAGAAACAGCTCCACATTTGTCAGAGGATTTGGTCTGGTATTTGAGCTGAGTTGCATTGAAGTGAATACATTTGAGCTTCAATACCATTCACAGCCAAGTTGGACATGTGGGGTGCTATTTTCTTAAGAAAGCAACTGCATTTATTCTAATCCTGGACAACGCCTTTAAAAGTTCTTCATGTCAGTCAAACAGTGGATGGTGAAGGAGAAGGAATTATCTGCAAAACTGATCTACTACAGACTGCCTCATGTATGGCATAAGTGGGAAATAATTAGTACAAAATACTATACAAGTACAACATGGTGATAATAGGGGTACAGGAGCTGTACCGGCGCTATCCCTGTGGGAGCTCTGATGTGACTGACAACTGGGTCGTGTTGCAATTGTCAGGATTGGAGAGAGTTTACAAAGGGCGGGGGCGCCCTCCATCACAGGATCAGTCTCCCTACGACCCATTCACTTGGTGCAGATTGTTCCAAGGTGGAGGCTAAACAATGACCCCCCCCCAGGCCTAAGTTATGGTGCTGTGCGGGGAGGCAGGGCATGTGCTTTTTATACTCACCTGCGTCCCGATTCCCATGGTGTCCACCCATGAAGTTTATGCACTGTCTGAAAGATTGCCTCTTTTCAGATCACTGTGCAAGTACTCTCCCATAGACTTCTATAGGAGAACAAGCTCACAGTGGTGTAAAAAGGGTAAGAACGCACATGGACTTCTCCAGGGAACACAACGGGAACCAGGGAGCAGGCGATTATAAAAACAAATACCCTGGTCACCTTCCAGAACAGCACTATAAGTTTATGGTGCTGTTTCATGCTGACAGTATCCCTTTAAATGGGGCCATATAGGGGATTAGTATAGCCAAATTGACCACATAAAATGAATATCATTTCCAATAAGGGTAACATCTTTATATATGTACTGTAACACATGACCACAATCTGCAATACAAGCTTCTGTAATGAGGTTAAGGCCATATGGACCAACTAGCTGCAGCAAGTCAGACCATGCCTACTCGAAGTGGCGAAAAACCTAATGATTTTGAGGTAAAATCGTGCATCTGTTGGCCCCCCAGTGTGGGCAGGGTTTTGACTGCCTATGGGCAAGGACTATATGTACCCTACCGGACCAATGCCACCATGTATTTGGCTAGAAAATACTCCAATGCTCCATTACAACCTAGTGAATAATTAGCGGGTACACGAAAATAGCAGGAAGAGGGGAACCACAAGCTAAATGGATTATATTCTGTCTGCACTTGTAATGCAGTTCATAATATAATTGTTCTACCATGTTAGACATTTCATATGTTTCTGTCCTTCTGTTGGGCGACTGTTTAAGTGGCCATCTTAAGTATATGTAGAAGTTGTTCTTCTCATGTATCAGGTGGCTCAGGATGCCATGTGATATATAAAAATAAAGTGCAAATTCAATCAGAAGGCAATGCTGAACCAGGAAATTATACTGGCGCTTTAAAGGGCTGTATGTCTACATGGGCCATAAACACTGCAGAAAATACGCTCTGTGTGGGGGGAGATATCCATGCAACATTTTTTCTGGAAAGGTTGTTACTATAGAGGAACATAGGAGAAGTCATACTCCCCTCACTGCCTGCTGCTTCCATTCTAACCATACCCATATTTCCGCTGCTCTCTGCTTCATGCTGCAGTGCCGACAACATCCCAACAACGGGGCTTGTCACCACTGCAGTTAATCACTAGTTGAAGGGAGCTGGTGATTGGCTGCAGTGGTCACATTTCCCATTCGCTTGTGACATCATGAGGCATTACACGCAGCACCATATGACAGACCATAGAGTTCTTTAAGGAAGTCCATGTTCCATCATACAGCCTCCCCCACGTGGCAATGCAATGCAATGTCTTATCTTATTGGCCTTTGAGTTTGCCAACTGCATCTAATGCCCTGTATTATCTAAGTCCATAGCAAAAATATAGATAAAACACAGATATAATTAGGAAACTTTATTACTTTTTCTTTGTAGAGACACAGATCGGCACCAGAACATGTGCGGTATACATTCCTGAATCACAGATTAAACTACAAGACACTTGACAAGCACTTTTTACCCTGTTATCACGTTATATTAAGACCTGGTACCTTCTTATACATATAGTTCCATCATCTCCATAAATACACTTGAAGATTTAATCACATATTTAATATCATACTAATTCAACGTAGCAAATAGAATTTTTCCCACTATAATCACAAATGAAAGGTTTTGCCACCAAGATAAAACAGAAAGAAGAAAAAAAAATGACGACGACATTGTTTGGATGCCATCAATGTTTTATCGATTCGAGTCTTAACAAAAAAAAAACAAACTGCTTTTTTCTACTTGGCTCATTGATGGTACATCTGAATTGATATGCTATCAATATTTATTGTGGAAATCCCCTTTAACCCAGGTAGATATAGAAAAAAACAATATGAACTTAAGAAGATTAGAACAGTTTGAGCAATGAACGCTCCATAATAAATGGTTACTACCTCACCTGTCCACTAGATGGTAGTAATGAGTGCACCATATATTGGTCCTATAGCATTTACACTGAGGTAACGCACGTTTTGGATGCTTCCCAGTAGTAAGTCATATTTTCTATTAATATCCTGAGAAGGTGACGTTAATTGGCCAGTAAAGAGAGGTTTAGGAATCTTTCGTTGTTTGTCCTATGCTCTAGAAAAGTCCCTGTAATGTACTGGGAAAAAGGAAGTATAGGAAGTTTTCAAGTTTTGAATTAAGTAGGGGACACTAGAAGGAGTCACAGTGATCACCATCAAGTCATCCATAATGTACATGCTTGTAGCAAAAAAAAAATACATCAAAATTAGAGAACCAGAAGTTCGTTGCATGGGGCTAATTGATGTGGACAAGTCTTAAATATGCTCAGAGTTTAGATAAGACTATACATTACTATAGAGCGTTGTATATGGAGTTAAGCTCTTTAACGTAGTTTTAAGTGTTAGGCAGCAAACACGCACAGCTATTCCAATGGCTTCCTCAAAGTCTGATCCCTGGGACCCCCAGTGAATGGAGTGAGACATTCTCAACCGCTGTTCCATTCATTCCTATGGGATGGCTGGAGATCAATGCACTTGGTGATCTCTCTTGGTCCCATAGAAGTGAATGGAGCTGCAGTGGAGCATTTGCACCGTCACTCCAGTCAGTCAGGGTGCACCATACTCAAGATAATCGGGGGGGGGGGGGCACAGCAATTAGACATTTATCACCAATCTTGCGGAATACCCCTTTCAAGTAGGAGTTTGCAGCAGGTGCAGTGTGACAGCAAGATGAAGAATCCCTTCCATCCGTCTATGAATTACAAGAGGAGATACGCTTTAATCGATATAATATATGGCCTGTGAGGTATAATAAATGTTTATAGAAAATGTAGGCTTCAAAGAGTTAAAGAATACTATGATTATGCAGAAAAAGAACAGCAGAAGGAAATAAAAGGACCAGTTTTAGGGCCCTTAAGGGGAACCAATCACCAGTTTGGAGCAGGATATACTAATGGCAGCTAGAGAACAAAAGATTAGAGAGAATTCCAAAGGTTGCCTTGTTACCGCGCTTAATGCCCTCATACCTTGTAAAAATTGAGATTTGATAGTTCCTGCTTTGTATGTTGATTCGGCCCGTCCAGTGGGCGGCTCAGGACCACTTCTGCAGCCTACAGTGCTCTTCCATTCACAGACATTCCTTCTGAGCGACATGTGACATGGATGACGTCTCCCAAGTCATCCACCAGCCCATCGAATCTTGCGCATTGCACAGAGCAACTATGCATTGGCGCATGTGCAGAAGAGCCAGTTGTTGCTGCCCACAATTGGTCTAAATAATCTACACATGTGCCGGCTCATGGTTACACAAGATTTGCACAGGGTTGCGGACAACTAGGAAAGGACCTTAGTGTCACAGAGAAAATGGTTTTGGGCAAGGCACACCCGACATAATTCTCACTTTGTATTAAAACTCAATTTTACAAGGTTTGAGGACATTAGGCACGGTATCAAGAAAACCTTTGGAATGCTGGGTAGTTTTTGATGCTGGTCAGTGGTTGACTTAAGGGATATCATCCATGTCGCTTATAGAGAGAATGGCGTGCACTGTAGGCAGCAGAACTGGTCTAGTCTTGTCTACTAGACTGTTCAAGCGAAATTAGGAAACCGCGCGAGAATTACTACAAGGTATGAGGGCATTCGATGTTGTAACAAGAAAACCTTTCCGCTCTAATTGTTTAACTTCCTCCAGACTGGTGACAGGCTCCCTGTAAAGGGGGTTGTCCGGGACCTTTTTTATTGATGACCAGTCCCCAGGACAGGTCATCAATGGATGATTAATTAGCTGAGGGCCACCACTTCGGACCACGCTGAGCAGTTTAGTCCCAGCGACTCTTTTATTACAGAGAGTGCAGAAAGGAGATTGCCCTGACCATAGTGCAGTGGCCCGAGATGGTACTGCAGGCGCAGCTTCTATTTAATTCAATGTGAGCTATGTATGTAGTACCAAACCAGGCCACTCTGCTACAGTCAGTGTGATCGGCTTCCTGAGCTGTCCGTATTCAAAGCAGTGCCGGGAATCAGCTGATTGACAAGGCTCCTGAGCGACGGCCCTCCTCCTATCATTACCCTATGAATGACCTGTCTTGACAGGCCATTAATAGAAAAAGTCAAAAAAGTCCCAGACAACCCCTTTAAGAAAGTGTAAAAGAAACAGATGTGCAAAATTAGGTCTCTGGTGTATTTACACACAAGGGCTTCGATTTCACAAACATTGAAAGACCAACCGCCCTAAAGGGAAAATAAAAATGGGTGCATTTAAAGAAGTTTTTGTTTTTTCCACTGCTATTTTGGTGGCGGTGGTAAAGCTGTTGGCGATTTTCCATTTAGATGTTGGGATTATGAAAACAGGCCCAAAAACTACTCATGTAAATCCTCCCATTATTTTTTCTTATGGTGCGTTTACACGAAGGGGAGGTTGGCCGACCCCGCAAATTCCAATTTCCTCCAGCAATCGCTCTTGTGTGTAAATGACCTGCAGCAGCGGTTTTGAGGACCGTTGATGTCATAATCTTAATAAATCTGAAATTTGGGTTAGACAGTTCAGTTCCTGCAAGTTGTACATTGTAAACATCACATCCAATTGAGATAATCTGATCACTAACTGGATCCTCATACATCTCAGTCATATCCCCCTCTGAGAAAGCTGACTAAAATATGCCCCTTGTTACATCCCCAAAGGGCTGTCACTCAGCTTTTCTGAAAAAGGCCACTTTATTACAGACACTAGACTGTTCACCATTGGAGCTTCCCTGAATTGAAATTAGACATGCATCCCTTGACTACATCATATAATCTGCTATCTGAGTGACTGCCGATGCCCGGTCATTGGGGCTAGACAAGTATGGCCAATATTTCATACAATGCCAACCTTGTGGGGCTTTCTTGTGCAACCACATCAGAAATACACCAAGAATGGTGTGATCAAGGAAAAACAAAGTGGAAGGGGATCTTGTGGGCATAACTCATCAATGAAAGGTCTGAATAGAATGTCAAGAATCATTCGAATGTACAGCTATGAACCAGTCAAGCATATTGAAGCTCCAACTAACGTGTCCAACTGCACGACTCATCGTTCCTTCGTTCAGATGTGCTATAGCAGCAAACAAGTTCTAGAGCCGTGGTTGTCGAAAAGAAACAGTAAGGTGGGACTCCAGTGGACAAAAAGGGCACAAAATTGGATCACTGAGCAGTAGATAAGAATCACCGGTCAGATGAATCCAGATTTGTATTGCATGGCTGATGGGATGGTCAGAGTTTGTTGGATGCAGCAGGAATAGGCAAATGCTTCCTGTCCGCTGTTAAGAGCGGGTCGGTGCGTCCATCCAATTTTTAGCAACTACCAAAAGCTGATCTAGTTTCCATGAGCCAATATTCCTACAATTTCAACACCTAGTAAAATCTATGCCGTGATGAATTGCTGCAGTTTTATACGCCCAACGTGCTACTAGATGGGGATCTCTAATAAAATGGCCAATCAGTAAAGCCTAGTTATGCAGCATACAGGACAGAGAATGTGAGGACCAATCAATCTGTACACACAATAAAATAATTATATTGACATATAAAAACAGTCTTTCCCATTTGTACCATAATAACTTTTCATAAACATTCATTTTTCCAACAAGTGCTTTAAAACAATTTAACATTTGTCTCATCAGAACTTAGAAAGTTCCTGTCGTGGCATGAAAGTTTTCGGTGCCCTCAGAATCTGAAGAGATAAATAAAGTGTTGAGGGGAGACGGGGGTAAGGCAGCTTTGTGGATCGTTGGATGTTCCACTTTTCATTACCATACCTCATGTAATCTTACTGTCTTCTACATTTTGTAACCATACCTTATGTAATCTTATTCTCTTCTACCTTATGTTACCATACCTTATGTCATCTTACTGCATTGAAACTTTTTGTTACCATACCTCATGTAATCTTACCGTATTCCACCTTATGTTACAATACCTTATGTATTTCTACTACGCTCTACTTTTTGTTACCATACCTTATGTAATCTTACAGTATTCCACCTTATGTTACCATACCTTATGTAATCTTACTGTGTTCTACATTTTGTAACCATACCTTATATAACCTTATTCTTTTCTACCTTATGTTACCATACCTTATGTCATCTTACTGGTTTGAAACTTTTTCTTACCATACCTCATGTAATCATACTGTATTCCACCTTATGTTACCATACCATATGTATTTCTACTATGATCTACTTTTTATTACCATACCTTATGTAATATTACTGTATTCCACCTTATGTTACCATACCGTATGTAATCTTACTGTATTCCTCCTTATGTTACCATACCTTATGTCATCTTATTGTGTTGTACTTTGTATTACCATACCTCATGTAATCTTACTGTATTCCTCCTTATGTTACCATACCTTATGTATTTCTACTGTGTTCTACTTTTTGTTACCATACCTTATGTAATCTTACTGTATTCCACCTTACGTTGTCATACCTTATATATTTCTAAAATGTTCTACTTTTTGCTACCATACCTTATGTAATCTTACTGTGTTCTACATTTTGTAACAATACCTTATGTAATCTTATTCTCTTCTACCTTATGTTACCATACCTTATGTCATCTTACTGTATTGAAACTTTTTGTTACCATACCTCATGTAATCTTACTGTATTCCATCTTATGTTGCCATACCTTATGTATTTCTACTATGTTCTACTTTTTGTTCCATAACTCATGTAATCTTACTATGTTCTCTTTTTGTTACTATACCTCATGTAATCTTACTGTGTTCTACATTATGTAACCATACCTTATATAATCTTATTTTCTTCTACCTTATGTTACCAAAACTTATGTCATCTTACTGTGTTGAAACTTTTTGTTACCGTACCTCATGTAATCTTACTGTATTCCACCTTATGTTACCATTCCTTATGTATTTCTACTGTGTTCTACTTTTTGTTACCATACCTCATGTAATCTTACTGTATTCCGCATTTTTTAACACCTTATGCAATCTTATTCTCTTCTACGTTATGTTACCATACCTTATGTCATCTCACTGTGTGGTAATTTTGTTACCATACCTTATGTAATCTTAGTGTATTCCACCTTATGTTACCATACCTTATGTATTTCTACTGTGTTCTACTTTTTGTAACCATACCTTATGTAACCTTACTGTGTTCTACATTTTGTAACCATACCTTATGTAATCTTATTCTCATCTACCTTATCTTACCATAATTTTTGTCATCTTACTGTGTTGTGCTTTTTGTTACCATACCTCATGTAATCTTACTGTATTCCACCTTATGTTACCATACCTTATGTATTTCTACGGTGTTCTACTTTTTGTTACCATACCTTATGTAATCTTACTGTGTACTACATTTTGTAACCATACCTTATGTATTTCTACTATGCTCTAATTTTTGTTACCATACCTTTTGTAATCTTACTGTATTCCACCTTATGTTACCGTACCTCATGTAATCTTACTGTGTTCTACATTTTGTAACCATACCTTAAATAATCTTATTCTCTTCTACCTTATTTTACTATACCTTATGTCATCATACTGGTTTGAAACTTTTTGTTACCATACCTCATGTAATCTTACTGTATTCCACCTTATGTTACCATACCTTATGTATTTCTACTATGATCTAATTTTTGTTACCATACCATATGTAATCTTAGTGTATTCCACCTTATGTTACCATACCTTATGTATTTTTACTGTGTTCTATTTTTTGTTACCATACCTCATGTAATTTTACTGTGTTCTACATTTTGTAACCATACCTTATGTAAGCTTATTCTCTTCTACCTTATGTTACCATACCTTATGTCATACTACTGAGTTGTACTTTATATTACCAGACCTCATGTAATCTTACCGTATTCCACCTTATGTTACCATACCTTATGTATTTCTACTACGCTCTACTTTTTATTACCATACCTTATGTAATCTTACAGTATTCCACCTTATGTTACCATACCTTATGTAATCTTACTGTGTTCTACATTTTGTAACCATACCTTATATAGCCTTATTGTTTTCTACCTTATGTTACCATACCTTATGTCATCTTACTGGTTTGAAACTTTTTCTTACCATACCTCATTTAATCTTACTGTATTCCACCTTATGTTACCATACCATATGTATTTCTACTATGATCTACTTTTTGTTACCATACCTTACGTAATATTACTGTATTCCACCTTATGTTACCATACCTCATGTAATCTTACTGTGTTCTACATTTTGTAACCGTACCTTATGTAATCTTATTCTCTTCTACCTTGTTACCATACCTTTTGTCATCTTACTGTGTTGTACTTTTTGTTACCATACCTCATGTAATCTTACTGTATTCCTCCTTATGTTACCATACCTTATGTATTTCTATTGTGTTCTACTTTTTGTTACCATACCTTATGTAATCTTACTGTATTCCACCTTACGTTGTCATACCTTATATATTTCTAAAATGTTCTACTTTTTGCTACCATACCTTATGTAATCTTACTGTGTTCTACATTTTGTAACAATACCTTATGTAATCTTATTCTCTTCTACCTTATGTTACCATACCTTATGTCATCTTACTGTATTGAAACGTTTTGTTACCATACCTCATGTAATCTTACTGTATTCCATCTTATGTTGCCATACCTTATGTATTTCTACTATGTTCTACTTTTTGTTCCATAACTCATGTAATCTTACTATGTTCTCTTTTTGTTACTATACCTCATGTAATCTTACTGTGTTCTACATTATGTAACCATTCCTCATATAATCTTATTTTCTTCTACCTTATGTTACCAAAACTTATGTCATCTTACTGTGTTGAAACTTTTTGTTACCGTACCTCATGTAATCTTACTATGTTCTACTTTTTGTTACCATACCTCATGTAATCTTACTATGTTCTACATTTTGTTACCATACCTCATGTAATCTTACTGTATTCCACCTTATGTTACCATTCCTTATGTATTTCTACTGTGTTCTACTTTTTGTTACCATACCTCATGTAATCTTACTGTATTCCGCTTTTTTTAATCATACCTTATGTAATCTTATTCTCTTCTACGTTATGTTACCATACCTTATGTCATCTCACTGTGTGGTACTTTTTGTTACCATACCTTATGTAATCTTAGTGTATTCCACCTTATGTTACCATACCTTATGTATTTCTACTGTGTTCTACTTTTTGTAACCATACCTTACGTAACCTTACTGTGTTCTACATTTTGTAACCATACCTAATGTAATCTTATTCTCATCTACCTTATCTTACCATACTTTTTGTCATCTTACTGTGTTCTACTTTTTGTTACCATAGCTCATGTAATCTTACGGTATTCCACCTTATGTTACCATACCTTATGTATTTATACTGTGTTCTACATTTTGTAACCATACCTTATGTATTTCTACTATGCTCTAATTTTTGTTACCATACCTTATGTAATCTTATTTTCTTCTACCTTATGTTATCATACCTTATGTCATCTTACTGCGTTGTACTTTGTATTACCATACCTCATGTAATCTTACGGTATTCCACCTTATGTTACCATACCTTATGTATTTATACTGTGTTCTACATTTTGTAACCATACCTTATGTATTTCTACTATGCTCTAATTTTTGTTACCATACCTTTTGTAATCTTACTGTATTCCACCTTATGTTACCGTACCTCATGTAATCTTACTGTGTTCTACATTTTGTAACCATACCTTAAATAATCTTATTCTCTTCTACCTTATGTTACCATACCTTATGTCATCTTACTGGTTTGAAACTTTTTGTTACCATACCTCAAGTAATCTTACTGTATTCCACCTTATGTTACCATACCTCATGTAATCTTACTGTGTTCTACATTTTGTAACCGTACCTAATGTAATCTTATTCTCTTCTACCTTATGTTATCATACCTTATGTAATCTTGCTGCGTTGTACTTTGTATTACCATACCTCATGTAATCTTACGGTATTCCACCTTATGTTACCATACCTTATGTATTTATACTGTGTTCTATTTTTTGTTACCATACCTTATATAATCTTACTGTGTTCTACGTTTTGTAACCATACCTTATGTAATCTTATTCAGTTCTACATTATGTAACCATACCTTAAGTCATCTTACTGTGTTGTACTTTTTGTTACCATACCTTTTGTAATTTTACTGTATTCCACCTTATGTTACCATACCTTATGTATTTCTACTTTGTTCTACTTTTTGTTACCATACCTTATGTAATCTTACTGTGTTCTACATTTTTAACCATAGCTTATATAATATTATTCTCTTCTACCTTATGTTACCATACCTTACGTCATCTTATTGTGTTGAACTTTTTGTTACCATATCTTATGTAATCTTACTGTATTCCACCTTCTGTTACCATACCTTATGTATTTCTACTGTGATCTACTTTTTGTTACCATACCTTAAGTAATATTACTGTATTGCACTATATGTTACCATACCGTATGTATTTCTACTTTGTTCTACTTTTTGTTACCATACCTTATGTAATCTTACTGTATTCCACCTTCTGTTACCATACCTTATGTATTTCTACTGTGATCTACTTTTTGTTACCATACCTTATGTAATCTTACTGTGTTCCACATTTTGTAACCATACCTTATGTAATCTTATTTGCTTCTACCTCATGTTACCATAACTTATGTCATCTTCCGGTGTTGAAACTTTTTGTTACCGTACCTCATGTAATCTTTCTGTATTCCACCTTATGTTACCATTCCTTATGTATTTCTACTGTGTTCTATTTTATGTTACCAAACCTTATATAATCTTTCTGTGTTCTACATTTTGTAACAATAGTTTATGTAATCTTAATCTCTTCTAGCTTAGGTTACCATACCTTATGTCGTCTTACTGTGTTGTACTTTTTGTTACCATACCTTATTTACCTTGTGTTACCATTCCTTATGTATTTCTACTATGTTCTACCTTTTGTTACCATACCTCATGCAATTTTACTGTATTCCACCTTATGTTAAGATACCTTATTTATTTCTACTATGTTCTACCTTTTGTTACCATACCTCATGTAATCTTACTATGTTCTACTTTTTTTTACCATACCTCATGTGATAGTACTGTTTTCCTTTTTGTAACCATACCATATGTAATCTTATTTTCTGCTACCTTATGTTACCATACCTTATGTCATCTTACTGTGTTGTACTTTGTGTTACCATACCTCACGTAATCTTACTGTATTCCACCTTATGTTACTATTCCTTATGTAGTTCTACTATGTTTTACCTTTTGTTACCATACCTTATGTAATCTTACTGTGTTCTACATTTTGTAACCATACCTTATGTAATCTTATTCTCTTCTACCTTATGTTACAATACCTTATGTCATCTTATTGTGTTGTACTTTTTGTTACCATACCTTATGTAATCTTACTGTATTCCACCTTATGTTACCATACCTTATGTATTTCTACAGTGATCTACTTTTTGTTACCATACCTTATGTAAAATTACTATCTTCCACCTTATCTTACCATACCTCATGTAATCTTACTGTGTTCTACATTTTGTAACCGTACCTTATGTAATCTCATTCTCTTCTACCTTCAGTTACCATACCTCTTGTCATCCTACTGTGTTGTACTTTTTGTTACCATACCTTATGTAATCTTACTGTATTCCACCTTATGTTACCATACCTCATGTCATGTTACTGTATACCACCTTATGTTGCCATACCTTATGTATTTCTAAAATGTTCCACTTTTTGTTACCATACCTCATGTAATCTTACTATGTTCCACTTTTTGTTACCATACCTCATGTAATCTTATTCTCTTCTACCTTATGTTACCATACCTTATGTCATCTTACTGTATTGAAACTTTTTGTTACCATACCTCTTGTAATCTTACTGTATTCCACCTTATGTTGCCATACCTTATGCCTTTCTACTATGTTCTACTTTTTGTTACCATACCTCATGTAATGTTACTATGTTCTCTTTTTGTTACCATACCTCATGTAATCTTACTGTGTTCTACATTTTGTAAGCATACCTTATGTAATCTTATTTTCTTCTACCTTATGTTACCATACCTTATGTCATCTTACTGTATTGAAACTTTTTGTTACCATACCTCTTGTAATCTTACTGTATTCCACCTTATGTTGCCATACCTTATGCCTTTCTACTATGTTCTACTTTTTGTTACCATACCTCATGTAATGTTACTATGTTCTCTTTTTGTTACCATACCTCATGTAATCTTACTGTGTTCTACATTTTGTAAGCATACCTTATGTAATCTTATTTTCTTCTACTTTACATTACCATAACTTATGTCATCTTACTGTGTTGTACTTTTTGTTACCGTATATCACGTAATCTTACTGTATTCCACCTTATGTTACCTTTCCTTATGTATTTCTTCTGTGTTCTACTTTTTGTTACCATACCTTATGTAATCTTACTGTGTTCTACATTTTGTAACCATACCTTATGTAATCTTATTCTCTTCTACCTTATGTTACAATACCTTATGTCATCTTATTGTGTTGTACTTTTTGTTACCATACCTTATGTAATCTTACTGTATTCCACCTTATTTTACCGTACCTCATGTCATGTTACTGTATACCACCTTATGTTGCCATACCTTATGTATTTCTAAAATGTTCCACTTTTTGTTACCATACCTCATTTAATCTTACTATGTTCCACTTTTTGTTACCATACCTTATGTAATCTTACTATGTTCTACTTTTTGTTACCATACCTTATGTAATCTTATTCTCTTCTACCTTATGTTACCATACCTTATGTCATCTTACTGTATTGAAACTTTTTGTTACCATACCTCTTGTAATCTTACTGTATTCCACCTTATGTTGCCATACCTTAAGCCTTTCTACTATGTTCTACTTTTTGTTACCATACCTCATGTAATGTTACTATGTTCTCTTTTTGTTACCATACCTCATGTAATCTTACTGTGTTCTACATTTTGTAAGCATACCTTATGTAATCTTATTTTCTTCTACTTTACATTACCATAACTTATGTCATCTTACTGTGTTGTACTTTTTGTTACCGTATATTACGTAATCTTACTGTATTCCACCTTATGTTACCTTTCCTTATGTATTTCTTCTGTGTTCTACCTTTTGTTACCATACCTTATGTAATCTTACTGTATTCCACCTTATGTTACCATAACGTATGTATTTCTTCTGTGTTCTACTTTTTGTTACCATACCTGATGTAATCTTACTGTGTTCTGCATATTGTAACCATACCTTATGTAATCTTATTCTCTTCTACATTATGTTACCATACCTTATGTCATCTTACTGTGTTCTACTTTTTGTTACCATACCTTTTGTAATTTTACTGTATTCCACCTTATCTTACCAAACCTTATGTATTTCTACTGTGTTCTACTTTTTGTTACCATACCTTATGTAATCTTACTGTGTTCTACATTTTGTAATCATACATTATATGATCTTATTCTCTTCTACCTTATGTTACCATACCTTATGACATCCTATTGTGTTGTACTTTTTCTTACCATACCTTATGTAATCTTATTGTATTCCACTTTATGTTGTCATACCTTATGTATTGCTAAAATGCTCTACTTTTTGTTACCATACCTCATGTAATCTTACTGTGTTCTACATTTTGTAACCATACCTTATGTAATCTTATTTTCTTCTACCTTATGTTACCATAACTTATGTCATCTTACTGTGTTGAAACTTTTTGTTACCATACCTCATGTAATCTTACTGTGTTCTACATTTTGTAACCATACCTTATGTAATCTTATTTTCTTCTACCTTATGTTACCATAACTTATGTCATCAAACTGTGTTGTACTTTTTGTTACTATACCTCATGTAATCTTACTATATTCCACCTTATGTTAACATTACTTATGTATTTTCTACTGTGTTCAACTTTTTGTTACCATACCTTCTGTAATCTTACTGTGTTCTACATTTTGTAACCATACCTTTAGTAATCTTATTCTCTTCTACCTTATTTTACCATACCTTATGTCATCTTACTGTATTGAAACTTTTTGTTACCATACCTCATGTAATCCTACTGTATTCCACCTTATGTTGCCATACCTTATGTATTTCTACTATGTTCTACTTCTTCTTACCATACCTCATGTAATCTTACTATGTTCTCTTTTTGTTACCATAAATCATGTAATCTTACTGTGTTCTACATTTTGTAACCATACCTTATGTAATCTTATTTTCTTCTACCTCATGTTACCATAACTTATGTCATCTTCCCTTGTTGAAACTTTTTGTTACCATACCTCATGTAATCTTACTGTATTCCACCTTATGTTACCATTCCTTATGTATTTCTACTGTGTTCTATTTTTTGTTACCAAACCTTATGTAATCTTACTGTGTTCTACATTTTGTAACAATAGCTTATGTAATCTTAATCTCTTCTACCTTAGGTTACCATACCTTATGTCGTCTTACTGTGTTGTACTTTTTGTTACCATACCTTATTTACCTTGTGTTACCATTCCTTATGTATTTCTACTATATTCTACCTTTTGTTACCATACCTCATGCAATTTTACTGTATTCCACCTTATGTTAACATACCTTATTTATTTCTACTATGTTCTACCTTTTGTTACCATACCTCATGTAATCTTACTATGTTCTACTTTTTTTTACCATACCTCATGTGATAGTACTGTTTTCCTTTTTGTAACCATACCATATATAATCTTATTTTCTGCTACCTTATGTTACCATACCTTATGTCATCTTACTGTGTTGTACTTTGTGTTACCATACCTCACGTAATCTTACTGTATTCCACCTTATGTTACTATTCCTTATGTAGTTCTACTATGTTTTACCTTTTGTTACCATACCTTATGTAATCTTACTGTATTCCACCTTATGTTAGCATACCTTATGTATTTCTACAGTGATCTACTTTTTGTTACCATACCTTATGTAATATTACTATCTTCCACCTTATCTTACCATACCTCATGTAATCTTACTGTGTTCTACATTTTGTAACCGTACCTTATGTAATCTCATTCTCTTCTACCTTCAGTTACCATACCTCTTGTCATCCTACTGTGTTGTACTTTTTGTTACCATACCTTATGTAATCTTACTGTATTCCACCTTATGTTACCATACCTTATGTATTTCTACAGTGATCTACTTTTTGTTACCATACCTTATGTAATATTACTATCTTCCACCTTATCTTACCATACCTCATGTAATCTTACTGTGTTCTACATTTTGTAACCGTACCTTATGTAATCTCATTCTCTTCTACCTTCAGTTACCATACCTCTTGTCATCCTACTGTGTTGTACTTTTTGTTACCATACCTTATGTAATCTTACTGTATTCCACCTTATGTTACATACATACCTCATGTCATGTTACTGTATACCACCTTATGTTGCCATACCTTATGTATTTCTAAAATGTTCCACTTTTTGTTACCATACCTCATGTAATCTTACTATGTTCCACTTTTTGTTACCATACCTTATGTAATCTTACTGTGTTCTACATTTTGTAACAATAGCTTATGTAATCTTAATCTCTTCTACCTTAGGTTACCATACCTTATGTCGTCTTACTGTGTTGTACTTTTTGTTACCATACCTTATTTACCTTGTGTTACCATTCCTTATGTATTTCTACTATGTTCTACCTTTTGTTACCATACCTCATGCAATTTTACTGTATTCCACCTTATGTTAACATACCTTATTTATTTCTACTATGTTCTACCTTTTGTTACCATACCTCATGTAATCTTACTATGTTCTACTTTTTTTTACCATACCTCATGTAATAGTACTGTTTTCCTTTTTGTAACTATACCATATGTAATCTTATTTTCTGCTACCTTATGTTACCATACCTTATGTCATCTTACTGTGTTGTACTTTGTGTTACCATACCTCACGTAATCTTACTGTATTCCACCTTATGTTACTATTCCTTATGTAGTTCTACTATGTTTTACCTTTTGTTACCATACCTTATGTAATCTTACTGTGTTCTACATTTTGTAACCATACCTTATGTAATCTTATTCTCTTCTACCTTATGTTACAATACCTTATGTCATCTTATTGTGTTGTACTTTTTGTTACCATACCTTATGTAATCTTACTGTATTCCACCTTATGTTACCATACCTTATGTATTTCTACAGTGATCTACTTTTTGTTACCATACCTAATGTAATATAACTATCTTCCACCTTATCTTACCATACCTCATGTAATCTTACTGTGTTCTACATTTTGTAACCGTACCTTATGTAATCTCATTCTCTTCTACCTTCAGTTACCATATCTCTTGTCATCTTACTGTGTTGTACTTTTTGTTACCATACCTTATGTAATCTTACTGTATTCCACCTTATGTTACCATACCTCATGTCATGTTACTGTATACCACCTTATGTTGCCATACCTTATGTATTTCTAAAATGTTCCACTTTTTGTTACCATACCTCATGTAATCTTACTATGTTCCACTTTTTGTTACCATACCTTATGTAATCTTATTCTCTTCTACCTTATGTTACCATACCTTATGTCATCTTACTGTATTGAAACTTTTTGTTACCATACCTCTTGTAATCTTACTGTATTCCACCTTATGTTGCCATACCTTATGCCTTTCTACTATGTTCTACTTTTTGTTACCATACCTCATGTAATGTTACTATTTTCTCTTTTTGTTACCATACCTCATGTAATCTTACTGTGTTCTACATTTTGTAAGCATACCTTATGTAATCTTATTTTCTTCTACCTTATGTTACCATACCTTATGTCATCTTACTGTATTGAAACTTTTTGTTACCATACCTCTTGTAATCTCACTGTATTCCACCTTATGTTGCCATACCTTATGCCTTTCTACTATGTTCTACTTTTTGTTACCATACCTCATGTAATGTTACTATGTTCTCTTTTTGTTACCATACCTCATGTAATCTTACTGTGTTCTACATTTTGTAAGCATACCTAATGTAATCTTATTTTCTTCTATTTTACATTACCATAACTTATGTCATCTTACTGTGTTGTACTTTTTGTTACCGTATATCACGTAATCTTACTGTATTCCACCTTATGTTACCTTTCCTTATGTATTTCTACTATGTTCTACTTTTTGTTACCATACCTTATGTAATCTTACTGTGTTCTACATTTTGTAACCATACCTTATGTAATCTTATTCTCTTCTACCTTATGTTACAATACCTTATGTCATCTTATTGTGTTGTACTTTTTGTTACCATACCTTATGTAATCTTACTGTATTCCACCTTATGTTACCATACCTTATGTATTTCTACAGTGATCTACTTTTTGTTACCATACCTTATGTAATATTACTGTGTTCTACATTTTGTAATCTTACATTATATGATCTTATTCTCTTCTACCTTATGTTACCATACCTTATGACATCTTATTGTGTTGTACTTTTTCTTACCATACCTTATGTAATCTTATTGTATTCCACTTTATGTTGTCATACCTTATGTATTGCTAAAATGTTCTACTTTTTGTTACCATGCCTCATGTAATCTTACTGTGTTCTACATTTTGTAACCATACCTTATGTAATCTTATTCTCTTCTACCTTATGTTACAATACCTTATGTCATCTTATTGTGTTGTACTTTTTGTTACCATACCTTATGTAATCTTACTGTATTCCACCTTATTTTACCGTACCTCATGTCATGTTACTGTATACCACCTTATGTTGCCATACCTTATGTATTTCTAAAATGTTCCACTTTTTGTTACCATACCTCATTTAATCTTACTATGTTCCACTTTTTGTTACCATACCTTATGTAATCTTACTATGTTCTACTTTTTGTTACCATACCTTATATAATCTTATTCTCTTCTACCTTATGTTACCATACCTTATGTCATCTTACTGTATTGAAACTTTTTGTTACCATACCTCTTGTAATCTTACTGTATTCCACCTTATGTTGCCATACCTTATGCCTTTCTACTATGTTCTACTTTTTGTTACCATACCTCATGTAATGTTACTATGTTTTCTTTTTGTTACCATACCTCATGTAATCTTACTGTGTTCTACATTTTGTAAGCATACCTTATGTAATCTTATTTTCTTCTACCTTATGTTACCATACCTTATGTCATCTTACTGTATTGAAACTTTTTGTTACCATACCTCTTGTAATCTTACTGTATTCCACCTTATGTTGCCATACCTTATGCCTTTCTACTATGTTCTACTTTTTGTTACCATACCTCATGTAATGTTACTATGTTCTCTTTTTGTTACCATACCTCATGTAATCTTACTGTGTTCTACATTTTGTAAGCATACCTTATGTAATCTTATTTTCTTCTACTTTACATTACCATAACTTATGTCATCTTACTGTGTTGTACTTTTTGTTACCGTATATCACGTAATCTTACTGTATTCCACCTTATGTTACCTTTCCTTATGTATTTCTTCTGTGTTCTACTTTTTGTTACCATACCTTATGTAATCTTACTGTGTTCTACATTTTGTAACCATACCTTATGTAATCTTATTCTCTTCTACCTTATGTTACAATACCTTATGTCATCTTATTGTGTTGTACTTTTTGTTACCATACCTTATGTAATCTTACTGTATTCCACCTTATTTTACCGTACCTCATGTCATGTTACTGTATACCACCTTATGTTGCCATACCTTATGTATTTCTAAAATGTTCCACTTTTTGTTACCATACCTCATTTAATCTTACTATGTTCCACTTTTTGTTACCATACCTTATGTAATCTTACTATGTTCTACTTTTTGTTACCATACCTTATGTAATCTTATTCTCTTCTACCTTATGTTACCATACCTTATGTCATCTTACTGTATTGAAACTTTTTGTTACCATACCTCTTGTAATCTTACTGTATTCCACCTTATGTTGCCATACCTTATGCCTTTCTACTATGTTCTACTTTTTGTTACCATACCTCATGTAATGTTACTATGTTCTCTTTTTGTTACCATACCTCATGTAATCTTACTGTGTTCTACATTTTGTAAGCATACCTTATGTAATCTTATTTTCTTCTACTTTACATTACCATAACTTATGTCATCTTACTGTGTTGTACTTTTTGTTACCGTATATTACGTAATCTTACTGTATTCCACCTTATGTTACTATCCTTATGTATTTCTTCTGTGTTCTACCTTTTGTTACCATACCTTATGTAATCTTACTGTATTCCACCTTATGTTACCATAACGTATGTATTTCTTCTGTGTTCTACTTTTTGTTACCATACCTTATGTAATTTTACTGTATTCCACCTTATCTTGCCATACCTTATGTATTTCTAAAATGTTCTACTTTTTGTTACCATACCTGATGTAATCTTACTGTGTTCTGCATATTGTAACCATACCTTATGTAATCGTATTCTCTTCTACATTATGTTACCATACCTTATGTCATCTTACTGTGTTCTACTTTTTGTTACCATACCTTTTGTAATTTTACTGTATTCCACCTTATCTTACCAAACCTTATGTATTTCTACTGTGTTCTACTTTTTGTTACCATACCTTATGTAATCTTACTGTGTTCTACATTTTGTAATCATACATTATATGATCTTATTCTCTTCTACCTTATGTTACCATACCTTATGACATCCTATTGTGTTGTACTTTTTCTTACCATACCTTATGTAATCTTATTGTATTCCACTTTATGTTGTCATACCTTATGTATTGCTAAAATGCTCTACTTTGTGTTACCATACCTCATGTAATCTTACTGTGTTCTACATTTTGTAACCATACCTTATGTAATCTTATTTTCTTCTACCTTATGTTACCATAACTTATGTCATCTTACTGTGTTGAAACTTTTTGTTACCATACCTCATGTAATCTTACTGTGTTCTACATTTTGTAACCATACCTTATGTAATCTTATTTTCTTCTACCTTATGTTACCATAACTTATGTCATCAAACTGTGTTGTACTTTTTGTTACTATACCTCATGTAATCTTACTATATTCCACCTTATGTTAACATTACTTATGTATTTTCTACTGTGTTCAACTTTTTGTTACCATACCTTCTGTAATCTTACTGTGTTCTACATTTTGTAACCATACCTTTAGTAATCTTATTCTCTTCTACCTTATTTTACCATACCTTATGTCATCTTACTGTATTGAAACTTTTTGTTACCATACCTCATGTAATCCTACTGTATTCCACCTTATGTTGCCATACCTTATGTATTTCTACTATGTTCTACTTCTTGTTACCATACCTCATGTAATCTTACTATGTTCTCTTTTTGTTACCATAAATCATGTAATCTTACTGTGTTCTACATTTTGTAACCATACCTTATGTAATCTTATTTTCTTCTACCTCATGTTACCATAACTTATGTCATCTTCCGGTGTTGAAACTTTTTGTTACCATACCTCATGTAATCTTACTGTATTCCACCTTATGTTACCATTCCTTATGTATTTCTACTGTGTTCTATTTTTTGTTACCAAACCTTATGTAATCTTACTGTGTTCTACATTTTGTAACAATAGTTTATGTAATCTTAATCTCTTCTACCTTAGGTTACCATACCTTATGTCGTCTTACTGTGTTGTACTTTTTGTTACCATACCTTATTTACCTTGTGTTACCATTCCTTATGTATTTCTACTATGTTCTACCTTTTGTTACCATACCTCATGCAATTTTACTGTATTCCACCTTATGTTAACATACCTTATTTATTTCTACTATGTTCTACCTTTTGTTACCATACCTCATGTAATCTTACTATGTTCTACTTTTTTTTACCATACCTCATGTGATAGTACTGTTTTCCTTTTTGTAACCATACCATATATAATCTTATTTTCTGCTACCTTATGTTACCATACCTTATGTCATCTTACTGTGTTGTACTTTGTGTTACCATACCTCACGTAATCTTACTGTATTCCACCTTATGTTACTATTCCTTATATAGTTCTACTATGTTTTACCTTTTGTTACCATACCTTATGTAATCTTACTGTATTCCACCTTATGTTAGCATACCTTATGTATTTCAACAGTGATCTACTTTTTGTTACCATACCTTATGTAATATTACTATCTTCCACCTTATCTTACCATACCTCATGTAATCTTACTGTGTTCTACATTTTGTAACCGTACCTTATGTAATCTCATTCTCTTCTACCTTCAGTTACCATACCTCTTGTCATCTTACTGTGTTGTACTTTTTGTTACCATACCTTATGTAATATTACTGTATTCCACCTTATGTTACCATACCTCATGTCATGTTACTGTATACCACCTTATGTTGCCATACCTTATGTATTTCTAAAATGTTCCACTTTTTGTTACCATACCTCGTGTAATCTTACTATGTTCCACTTTTTGTTACCATACCTTATGTAATCTTATTCTCTTCTACCTTATGTTACCATACCTTATGTCATCTTACTGTATTGAAACTTTTTGTTACCATACCTCTTGTAATCTTACTGTATTCCACCTTATGTTGCCATACCTTATGCCTTTCTACTATGTTCTACTTTTTGTTACCATACCTCATGTAATGTTACTATGTTCTCTTTTTGTTATCATACCTCATGTAATCTTACTGTGTTCTACATTTTGTAAGCATACCTTATGTAATCTTATTTTCTTCTACCTTATGTTACCATACCTTATGTCATCTTACTGTATTGAAACTTTTTGTTACCATACCTCTTGTAATCTTACTGTATTCCACCTTATGTTGCCATACCTTATGCCTTTCTACTATGTTCTACTTTTTGTTACCATACCTCATGTAATGTTACTATGTTCTCTTTTTGTTACCATACCTCATGTAATCTTACTGTGTTCTACATTTTGTAAGCATACCTTATGTAATCTTATTTCCTCTACTTTACATTACCATAACTTATGTCATCTTACTGTGTTGTACTTTTTGTTACCGTATATCACGTAATCTTACTGTATTCCACCTTATGTTACCATCCTTATGTATTTCTTCTGTGTTCTACTTTTTGTTACCATACCTTATGTAATCTTACTGTATTCCACCTTATGTTACCATAACGTATGTATTTCTTCTGTGTTCTACTTTTTGTTACCATACCTTATGTAATTTTACTGTATTCCACCTTATCTTGCCATACCTTATGTATTTCTAAAATGTTCTACTTTTTGTTACCATACCTGATGTAATCTTACTGTGTTCTGCATATTGTAACCATACCTTATGTAATCTTATTCTCTTCTACATTATGTTACCATACCTTATGTCATCTTACTGTGTTCTACTTTTTGTTACCATACCTTTTGTAATTATACTGTATTCCACCTTATCTTACCAAACCTTATGTATTTCTACTGTGTTCTACTTTTTGTTACCATACCTTATGTAATCTTACTGTGTTCTACATTTTGTAATCATACATTATATGATCTTATTCTCTTCTACCTTATGTTACCATACCTTATGACATCCTATTGTGTTGTATTTTTTCTTACCATACCTTATGTAATCTTATTGTATTCCACTTTATGTTGTCATACCTTATGTATTGCTAAAATGTTCTACTTTTTGTTACCATACCTCATGTAATCTTACTGTGTTCTACATTTTGTAACCATACCTTATGTAATCTTATTTTCTTCTACCTTATGTTACCATAACTTATGTCATCTTACTGTGTTGAAACTTTTTGTTACCATACCTCATGTAATCTTACTGTGTTCTACATTTTGTAACCATACCTTATGTAATCTTATTTTCTTCTACCTTATGTTACCATAACTTATGTCATCAAACTGTGTTGTACTTTTTGTTACTATACCTCATGTAATCTTACTATATTCCACCTTATGTTAACATTACTTATGTATTTTCTACTGTGTTCAACTTTTTGTTACCATACCTTCTGTAATCTTACTGTGTTCTACATTTTGTAACCATACCTTTAGTAATCTTATTCTCTTCTACCTTATTTTACCATACCTTATGTCATCTTACTGTATTGAAACTTTTTGTTACCATACCTCATGTAATCCTACTGTATTCCACCTTATGTTGCCATACCTTATGTATTTCTACTATGTTCTACTTCTTGTTACCATACCTCATGTAATCTTACTATGTTCTCTTTTTGTTACCATAAATCATGTAATCTTACTGTGTTCTACATTTTGTAACCATACCTTATGTAATCTTATTTTCTTCTACCTCATGTTACCATAACTTATGTCATCTTCCGGTGTTGAAACTTTTTGTTACCATACCTCATGTAATCTTACTGTATTCCACCTTATGTTACCATTCCTTATGTATTTCTACTGTGTTCTATTTTTTGTTACCAAACCTTATGTAATCTTACTGTGTTCTACATTTTGTAACAATAGTTTATGTAATCTTAATCTCTTCTACCTTAGGTTACCATACCTTATGTCGTCTTACTGTGTTGTATTTTTTGTACCATACCTTATTTACCTTGTGTTACCATTCCTTATGTATTTATACTATGTTCTACCTTTTGTTACCATACCTCATGCAATTTTACTGTATTCCACCTTACGTTAACATACCTTATTTATTTCTACTATGTTCTACCTTTTGTTACCATACCTCATGTAATCTTACTATGTTCTACTTTTTTTTACCATACCTCATGTGATAGTACTGTTTTCCTTTTTGTAACCATACCATATATAATCTTATTTTCTGCTACCTTATGTTACCATACCTTATGTCATCTTACTGTGTTGTACTTTGTGTTACCATACCTCACGTAATCTTACTGTATTCCACCTTATGTTACTATTCCTTATGTAGTTCTACTATGTTTTACCTTTTGTTACCATACCTTATGTAATCTTACTGTATTCCACCTTATGTTAGCATACCTTATGTATTTCTACAGTGATCTACTTTTTGTTACCATACCTTATGTAATATTACTATCTTCCACCTTATCTTACCATACCTCATGTAATCTTACTGTGTTCTACATTTTGTAACCGTACCTTATGTAATCTCATTCTCTTCTACCTTCAGTTACCATACCTCTTGTCATCCTACTGTGTTGTACTTTTTGTTACCATACCTTATGTAATCTTACTGTATTCCACCTTATGTTACCATACCTTATGTATTTCTACAGTGATCTACTTTTTGTTACCATACCTTATGTAATATTACTATCTTCCACCTTATCTTACCATACCTCATGTAATCTTACTGTGTTCTACATTTTGTAACCGTACCTTATGTAATCTCATTCTCTTCTACCTTCAGTTACCATACCTCTTGTCATCCTACTGTGTTGTACTTTTTGTTACCATACCTTATGTAATCTTACTGTATTCCACCTTATGTTACATACATACCTCATGTCATGTTACTGTATACCACCTTATGTTGCCATACCTTATGTATTTCTAAAATGTTCCACTTTTTGTTACCATACCTCATGTAATCTTACTATGTTCCGCTTTTTGTTACCATACCTTATGTAATCTTACTGTGTTCTACATTTTGTAACAATAGCTTATGTAATCTTAATCTCTTCTACCTTAGGTTACCATACCTTATGTCGTCTTACTGTGTTGTACTTTTTGTTACCATACCTTATTTACCTTGTGTTACCATTCCTTATGTATTTCTACTATGTTCTACCTTTTGTTACCATACCTCATGCAATTTTACTGTATTCCACCTTATGTTAACATACCTTATTTATTTCTACTATGTTCTACCTTTTGTTACCATACCTCATGTAATCTTACTATGTTCTACTTTTTTTTACCATACCTCATGTAATAGTACTGTTTTCCTTTTTGTAACTATACCATATGTAATCTTATTTTCTGCTACCTTATGTTACCATACCTTATGTCATCTTACTGTGTTGTACTTTGTGTTACCATACCTCACGTAATCTTACTGTATTCCACCTTATGTTACTATTCCTTATGTAGTTCTACTATGTTTTACCTTTTGTTACCATACCTTATGTAATCTTACTGTGTTCTACATTTTGTAACCATACCTTATGTAATCTTATTCTCTTCTACCTTATGTTACAATACCTTATGTCATCTTATTGTGTTGTACTTTTTGTTACCATACCTTATGTAATCTTACTGTATTCCACCTTATGTTACCATACCTTATGTATTTCTACAGTGATCTACTTTTTGTTACCATACCTAATGTAATATAACTATCTTCCACCTTATCTTACCATACCTCATGTAATCTTACTGTGTTCTACATTTTGTAACCGTACCTTATGTAATCTCATTCTCTTCTACCTTCAGTTACCATATCTCTTGTCATCTTACTGTGTTGTACTTTTTGTTACCATACCTTATGTAATCTTACTGTATTCCACCTTATGTTACCATACCTCATGTCATGTTACTGTATACCACCTTATGTTGCCATACCTTATGTATTTCTAAAATGTTCCACTTTTTGTTACCATACCTCATGTAATCTTACTATGTTCCACTTTTTGTTACCATACCTTATGTAATCTTATTCTCTTCTACCTTATGTTACCATACCTTATGTCATCTTACTGTATTGAAACTTTTTGTTACCATACCTCTTGTAATCTTACTGTATTCCACCTTATGTTGCCATACCTTATGCCTTTCTACTATGTTCTACTTTTTGTTACCATACCTCATGTAATGTTACTATTTTCTCTTTTTGTTACCATACCTCATGTAATCTTACTGTGTTCTACATTTTGTAAGCATACCTTATGTAATCTTATTTTCTTCTACCTTATGTTACCATACCTTATGTCATCTTACTGTATTGAAACTTTTTGTTACCATACCTCTTGTAATCTCACTGTATTCCACCTTATGTTGCCATACCTTATGCCTTTCTACTATGTTCTACTTTTTGTTACCATACCTCATGTAATGTTACTATGTTCTCTTTTTGTTACCATACCTCATGTAATCTTACTGTGTTCTACATTTTGTAAGCATACCTAATGTAATCTTATTTTCTTCTATTTTACATTACCATAACTTATGTCATCTTACTGTGTTGTACTTTTTGTTACCGTATATCACGTAATCTTACTGTATTCCACCTTATGTTACCTTTCCTTATGTATTTCTTCTGTGTTCTACTTTTTGTTACCATACCTTATGTAATCTTACTGTATTCCACCTTATGGTAACATAACTTATGTATTTCTACTATGTTCTACTTTTTGTTACCATACCTTATGTAATCTTACTGTGTTCTACATTTTGTAACCATACCTTATGTAATCTTATTCTCTTCTACCTTATGTTACAATACCTTATGTCATCTTATTGTGTTGTACTTTTTGTTACCATACCTTATGTAATCTTACTGTATTCCACCTTATGTTACCATACCTTATGTATTTCTACAGTGATCTACTTTTTGTTACCATACCTTATGTAATATTACTGTGTTCTACATTTTGTAATCTTACATTATATGATCTTATTCTCTTCTACCTTATGTTACCATACCTTATGACATCTTATTGTGTTGTACTTTTTCTTACCATACCTTATGTAATCTTATTGTATTCCACTTTATGTTGTCATACCTTATGTATTGCTAAAATGTTCTACTTTTTGTTACCATGCCTCATGTAATCTTACTGTGTTCTACATTTTGTAACCATACCTTATGTAATCTTATTCTCTTCTACCTTATGTTACAATACCTTATGTCATCTTATTGTGTTGTACTTTTTGTTACCATACCTTATGTAATCTTACTGTATTCCACCTTATTTTACCGTACCTCATGTCATGTTACTGTATACCACCTTATGTTGCCATACCTTATGTATTTCTAAAATGTTCCACTTTTTGTTACCATACCTCATTTAATCTTACTATGTTCCACTTTTTGTTACCATACCTTATGTAATCTTACTATGTTCTACTTTTTGTTACCATACCTTATATAATCTTATTCTCTTCTACCTTATGTTACCATACCTTATGTCATCTTACTGTATTGAAACTTTTTGTTACCATACCTCTTGTAATCTTACTGTATTCCACCTTATGTTGCCATACCTTATGCCTTTCTACTATGTTCTACTTTTTGTTACCATACCTCATGTAATGTTACTATGTTTTCTTTTTGTTACCATACCTCATGTAATCTTACTGTGTTCTACATTTTGTAAGCATACCTTATGTAATCTTATTTTCTTCTACCTTATGTTACCATACCTTATGTCATCTTACTGTATTGAAACTTTTTGTTACCATACCTCTTGTAATCTTACTGTATTCCACCTTATGTTGCCATACCTTATGCCTTTCTACTATGTTCTACTTTTTGTTACCATACCTCATGTAATGTTACTATGTTCTCTTTTTGTTACCATACCTCATGTAATCTTACTGTGTTCTACATTTTGTAAGCATACCTTATGTAATCTTATTTTCTTCTACTTTACATTACCATAACTTATGTCATCTTACTGTGTTGTACTTTTTGTTACCGTATATCACGTAATCTTACTGTATTCCACCTTATGTTACCTTTCCTTATGTATTTCTTCTGTGTTCTACTTTTTGTTACCATACCTTATGTAATCTTACTGTGTTCTACATTTTGTAACCATACCTTATGTAATCTTATTCTCTTCTACCTTATGTTACAATACCTTATGTCATCTTATTGTGTTGTACTTTTTGTTACCATACCTTATGTAATCTTACTGTATTCCACCTTATTTTACCGTACCTCATGTCATGTTACTGTATACCACCTTATGTTGCCATACCTTATGTATTTCTAAAATGTTCCACTTTTTGTTACCATACCTCATTTAATCTTACTATGTTCCACTTTTTGTTACCATACCTTATGTAATCTTACTATGTTCTACTTTTTGTTACCATACCTTATGTAATCTTATTCTCTTCTACCTTATGTTACCATACCTTATGTCATCTTACTGTATTGAAACTTTTTGTTACCATACCTCTTGTAATCTTACTGTATTCCACCTTATGTTGCCATACCTTATGCCTTTCTACTATGTTCTACTTTTTGTTACCATACCTCATGTAATGTTACTATGTTCTCTTTTTGTTACCATACCTCATGAAATCTTACTGTGTTCTACATTTTGTAAGCATACCTTATGTAATCTTATTTTCTTCTACTTTACATTACCATAACTTATGTCATCTTACTGTGTTGTACTTTTTGTTACCGTATATTACGTAATCTTACTGTATTCCACCTTATGTTACTATCCTTATGTATTTCTTCTGTGTTCTACCTTTTGTTACCATACCTTATGTAATCTTACTGTATTCCACCTTATGTTACCATAACGTATGTATTTCTTCTGTGTTCTACTTTTTGTTACCATACCTTATGTAATTTTACTGTATTCCACCTTATCTTGCCATACCTTATGTATTTCTAAAATGTTCTACTTTTTGTTACCATACCTGATGTAATCTTACTGTGTTCTGCATATTGTAACCATACCTTATGTAATCTTATTCTCTTCTACATTATGTTACCATACCTTATGTCATCTTACTGTGTTCTACTTTTTGTTACCATACCTTTTGTAATTTTACTGTATTCCACCTTATCTTACCAAACCTTATGTATTTCTACTGTGTTCTACTTTTTGTTACCATACCTTATGTAATCTTACTGTGTTCTACATTTTGTAATCATACATTATATGATCTTATTCTCTTCTACCTTATGTTACCATACCTTATGACATCCTATTGTGTTGTACTTTTTCTTACCATACCTTATGTAATCTTATTGTATTCCACTTTATGTTGTCATACCTTATGTATTGCTAAAATGCTCTACTTTGTGTTACCATACCTCATGTAATCTTACTGTGTTCTACATTTTGTAACCATACCTTATGTAATCTTATTTTCTTCTACCTTATGTTACCATAACTTATGTCATCTTACTGTGTTGAAACTTTTTGTTACCATACCTCATGTAATCTTACTGTGTTCTACATTTTGTAACCATACCTTATGTAATCTTATTTTCTTCTACCTTATGTTACCATAACTTATGTCATCAAACTGTGTTGTACTTTTTGTTACTATACCTCATGTAATCTTACTATATTCCACCTTATGTTAACATTACTTATGTATTTTCTACTGTGTTCAACTTTTTGTTACCATACCTTCTGTAATCTTACTGTGTTCTACATTTTGTAACCATACCTTTAGTAATCTTATTCTCTTCTACCTTATTTTACCATACCTTATGTCATCTTACTGTATTGAAACTTTTTGTTACCATACCTCATGTAATCCTACTGTATTCCACCTTATGTTGCCATACCTTATGTATTTCTACTATGTTCTACTTCTTGTTACCATACCTCATGTAATCTTACTATGTTCTCTTTTTGTTACCATAAATCATGTAATCTTACTGTGTTCTACATTTTGTAACCATACCTTATGTAATCTTATTTTCTTCTACCTCATGTTACCATAACTTATGTCATCTTCCGGTGTTGAAACTTTTTGTTACCATACCTCATGTAATCTTACTGTATTCCACCTTATGTTACCATTCCTTATGTATTTCTACTGTGTTCTATTTTTTGTTACCAAACCTTATGTAATCTTACTGTGTTCTACATTTTGTAACAATAGTTTATGTAATCTTAATCTCTTCTACCTTAGGTTACCATACCTTATGTCGTCTTACTGTCTTGTACTTTTTGTTACCATACCTTATTTACCTTGTGTTACCATTCCTTATGTATTTCTACTATGTTCTACCTTTTGTTACCATACCTCATGCAATTTTACTGTATTCCACCTTATGTTAACATACCTTATTTATTTCTACTATGTTCTACCTTTTGTTACCATACCTCATGTAATCTTACTATGTTCTACTTTTTTTTACCATACCTCATGTGATAGTACTGTTTTCCTTTTTGTAACCATACCATATATAATCTTATTTTCTGCTACCTTATGTTACCATACCTTATGTCATCTTACTGTGTTGTACTTTGTGTTACCATACCTCACGTAATCTTACTGTATTCCACCTTATGTTACTATTCCTTATATAGTTCTACTATGTTTTACCTTTTGTTACCATACCTTATGTAATCTTACTGTATTCCACCTTATGTTAGCATACCTTATGTATTTCAACAGTGATCTACTTTTTGTTACCATACCTTATGTAATATTACTATCTTCCACCTTATCTTACCATACCTCATGTAATCTTACTGTGTTCTACATTTTGTAACCGTACCTTATGTAATCTCATTCTCTTCTACCTTCAGTTACCATACCTCTTGTCATCTTACTGTGTTGTACTTTTTGTTACCATACCTTATGTAATATTACTGTATTCCACCTTATGTTACCATACCTCATGTCATGTTACTGTATACCACCTTATGTTGCCATACCTTATGTATTTCTAAAATGTTCCACTTTTTGTTACCATACCTCGTGTAATCTTACTATGTTCCACTTTTTGTTACCATACCTTATGTAATCTTATTCTCTTCTACCTTATGTTACCATACCTTATGTCATCTTACTGTATTGAAACTTTTTGTTACCATACCTCTTGTAATCTTACTGTATTCCACCTTATGTTGCCATACCTTATGCCTTTCTACTATGTTCTACTTTTTGTTACCATACCTCATGTAATGTTACTATGTTCTCTTTTTGTTATCATACCTCATGTAATCTTACTGTGTTCTACATTTTGTAAGCATACCTTATGTAATCTTATTTTCTTCTACCTTATGTTACCATACCTTATGTCATCTTACTGTATTGAAACTTTTTGTTACCATACCTCTTGTAATCTTACTGTATTCCACCTTATGTTGCCATACCTTATGCCTTTCTACTATGTTCTACTTTTTGTTACCATACCTCATGTAATGTTACTATGTTCTCTTTTTGTTACCATACCTCATGTAATCTTACTGTGTTCTACATTTTGTAAGCATACCTTATGTAATCTTATTTTCTTCTACTTTACATTACCATAACTTATGTCATCTTACTGTGTTGTACTTTTTGTTACCGCATATCACGTAATCTTACTGTATTCCACCTTATGTTACCTTTCCTTATGTATTTCTTCTGTGTTCTACTTTTTGTTACCATACCTTATGTACTCTTACTGTGTTCTACATTTTGTAACCATACCTTATGTACTCTTATTCTCTTCTACCTTATGTTACAATACCTTATGTCATCTTATTGTGTTGTACTTTTTGTTACCATACCTTATGTAATCTTACTGTATTCCACCTTATTTTACCGTACCTCATGTCATGTTACTGTATACCACCTTATGTTGCCATACCTTATGTATTTCTAAAATGTTCCACTTTTTGTTACCATACCTCATGTAATCTTACTATGTTCCACTTTTTGTTACCATACCTTATGTAATCTTACTATGTTCTACTTTTTGTTACCATACCTTATGTAATCTTATTCTCTTCTACCTTATGTTACCATACCTTATGTCATCTTGCTGTATTGAAACTTTTTGTTACCATACCTTTTGTAATCTTACTGTATTCCACCTTATGTTGCCATACCTTATGCCTTTCTACTATGTTCTACTTTTTGTTACCATACCTCATGTAATGTTACTATGTTCTCTTTTTGTTACCATACCTCATGTAATCTTACTGTGTTCTACATTTTGTAAGCATACCTTATGTAATCTTATTTCCTCTACTTTACATTACCATAACTTATGTCATCTTACTGTGTTGTACTTTTTGTTACCGTATATCACGTAATCTTACTGTATTCCACCTTATGTTACCATCCTTATGTATTTCTTCTGTGTTCTACTTTTTGTTACCATACCTTATGTAATCTTACTGTATTCCACCTTATGTTACCATAACGTATGTATTTCTTCTGTGTTCTACTTTTTGTTACCATACCTTATGTAATTTTACTGTATTCCACCTTATCTTGCCATACCTTATGTATTTCTAAAATGTTCTACTTTTTGTTACCATACCTGATGTAATCTTACTGTGTTCTGCATATTGTAACCATACCTTATGTAATCTTATTCTCTTCTACATTATGTTACCATACCTTATGTCATCTTACTGTGTTCTACTTTTTGTTACCATACCTTTTGTAATTATACTGTATTCCACCTTATCTTACCAAACCTTATGTATTTCTACTGTGTTCTACTTTTTGTTACCATACCTTATGTAATCTTACTGTGTTCTACATTTTGTAATCATACATTATATGATCTTATTCTCTTCTACCTTATGTTACCATACCTTATGACATCCTATTGTGTTGTATTTTTTCTTACCATACCTTATGTAATCTTATTGTATTCCACTTTATGTTGTCATACCTTATGTATTGCTAAAATGTTCTACTTTTTGTTACCATACCTCATGTAATCTTACTGTGTTCTACATTTTGTAACCATACCTTATGTAATCTTATTTTCTTCTACCTTATGTTACCATAACTTATGTCATCTTACTGTGTTGAAACTTTTTGTTACCATACCTCATGTAATCTTACTGTGTTCTACATTTTGTAACCATACCTTATGTAATCTTATTTTCTTCTACCTTATGTTACCATAACTTATGTCATCAAACTGTGTTGTACTTTTTGTTACTATACCTCATGTAATCTTACTATATTCCACCTTATGTTAACATTACTTATGTATTTTCTACTGTGTTCAACTTTTTGTTACCATACCTTCTGTAATCTTACTGTGTTCTACATTTTGTAACCATACCTTTAGTAATCTTATTCTCTTCTACCTTATTTTACCATACCTTATGTCATCTTACTGTATTGAAACTTTTTGTTACCATACCTCATGTAATCCTACTGTATTCCACCTTATGTTGCCATACCTTATGTATTTCTACTATGTTCTACTTCTTGTTACCATACCTCATGTAATCTTACTATGTTCTCTTTTTGTTACCATAAATCATGTAATCTTACTGTGTTCTACATTTTGTAACCATACCTTATGTAATCTTATTTTCTTCTACCTCATGTTACCATAACTTATGTCATCTTCCGGTGTTGAAACTTTTTGTTACCATACCTCATGTAATCTTACTGTATTCCACCTTATGTTACCATTCCTTATGTATTTCTACTGTGTTCTATTTTTTGTTACCAAACCTTATGTAATCTTACTGTGTTCTACATTTTGTAACAATAGTTTATGTAATCTTAATCTCTTCTACCTTAGGTTACCATACCTTATGTCGTCTTACTGTGTTGTATTTTTTGTACCATACCTTATTTACCTTGTGTTACCATTCCTTATGTATTTATACTATGTTCTACCTTTTGTTACCATACCTCATGCAATTTTACTGTATTCCACCTTACGTTAACATACCTTATTTATTTCTACTATGTTCTACCTTTTGTTACCATACCTCATGTAATCTTACTATGTTCTACTTTTTTTTACCATACCTCATGTGATAGTACTGTTTTCCTTTTTGTAACCATACCATATGTAATCTTATTTTCTGCTACCTTATGTTACCATACCTTATGTCATCTTACTGTGTTGTACTTTGTGTTACCATACCTCACGTAATCTTACTGTATTCCACCTTATGTTACTATTCCTTATGTAGTTCTACTACGTTTTACCTTTTGTTACCATACCTTATGTAATCTTACTGTGTTCTACATTTTGTAACCATACCTTATGTAATCTTATTCTCTTCTACCTTATGTTACAATACCTTATGTCATCTTATTGTGTTGTACTTTTTGTTACCATACCTTATGTAATCTTACTGTATTCCACCTTATGTTACCATACCTTATGTATTTCTACAGTGATCTACTTTTTGTTACCATACCTTATGTAATATTACTATCTTCCACCTTATCTTACCATACCTCATGTAATCTTACTGTGTTCTACATTTTGTAACCGTACCTTATGTAATCTCATTCTCTTCTACCTTCAGTTACCATACCTCTTGTCATCTTACTGTGTTGTACTTTTTGTTACCATACCTTATGTAATATTACTGTATTCCACCTTATGTTACCATACCTCATGTCATGTTACTGTATACCACCTTATGTTGCCATACCTTATGTATTTCTAAAATGTTCCACTTTTTGTTACCATACCTCATGTAATCTTACTATGTTCCACTTTTTGTTACCATACCTTATGTAATCTTATTCTCTTCTACCTTATGTTACCATACCTTATGTCATCTTACTGTATTGAAACTTTTTGTTACCATACCTCTTGTAATCTTACTGTATTCCACCTTATGTTGCCATACCTTATGCCTTTCTACTATGTTCTTCTTTTTGTTACCATACCTCATGTAATGTTACTATGTTCTCTTTTTGTTACCATACCTCATGTAATCTTACTGTGTTCTACATTTTGTAAGCATACCTTATGTAATCTTATTTTCTTCTACCTTATGTTACCATACCTTATGTCATCTTACTGTATTGAAACTTTTTGTTACCATACCTCTTGTAATCTTATTGTATTCCACCTTATGTTGCCATACCTTATGCCTTTCTACTATGTTCTACTTTTTGTTACCATACCTCATGTAATGTTACTATGTTCTCTTTTTGTTACCATACCTCATGTAATCTTACTGTGTTCTACATTTTGTAAGCATACCTAATGTAATCTTATTTTCTTCTATTTTACATTACCATAACTTATGTCATCTTACTGTGTTGTACTTTTTGTTACCGTATATCACGTAATCTTACTGTATTCCACCTTATGTTACCTTTCCTTATGTATTTCTTCTGTGTTCTACTTTTTGTTACCATACCTTATGTAATCTTACTGTATTCCACCTTATGGTAACATAACTTATGTATTTCTACTATGTTCTACTTTTTGTTACCATACCTTATGTAATCTTACTGTGTTCTACATTTTGTAACCATACCTTATGTAATCTTATTCTCTTCTACCTTATGTTACAATACCTTATGTCATCTTATTGTGTTGTACTTTTTGTTACCATACCTTATGTAATCTTACTGTATTCCACCTTATGTTACCATACCTTATGTATTTCTACAGTGATCTACTTTTTGTTACCATACCTTATGTAATATTACTGTGTTCTACATTTTGTAATCTTACATTATATGATCTTATTCTCTTCTACCTTATGTTACCATACCTTATGACATCTTATTGTGTTGTACTTTTTCTTACCATACCTTATGTAATCTTATTGTATTCCACTTTATGTTGTCATACCTTATGTATTGCTAAAATGTTCTACTTTTTGTTACCATGCCTCATGTAATCTTACTGTGTTCTACATTTTGTAACCATACCTTATGTAATCTTATTCTCTTCTACCTTATGTTACAATACCTTATGTCATCTTATTGTGTTGTACTTTTTGTTACCATACCTTATGTAATCTTACTGTATTCCACCTTATTTTACCGTACCTCATGTCATGTTACTGTATACCACCTTATGTTGCCATACCTTATGTATTTCTAAAATGTTCCACTTTTTGTTACCATACCTCATTTAATCTTACTATGTTCCACTTTTTGTTACCATACCTTATGTAATCTTACTATGTTCTACTTTTTGTTACCATACCTTATATAATCTTATTCTCTTCTACCTTATGTTACCATACCTTATGTCATCTTACTGTATTGAAACTTTTTGTTACCATACCTCTTGTAATCTTACTGTATTCCACCTTATGTTGCCATACCTTATGCCTTTCTACTATGTTCTACTTTTTGTTACCATACCTCATGTAATGTTACTATGTTTTCTTTTTGTTACCATACCTCATGTAATCTAACTGTGTTCTACATTTTGTAAGCATACCTTATGTAATCTTATTTTCTTCTACCTTATGTTACCATACCTTATGTCATCTTACTGTATTGAAACTTTTTGTTACCATACCTCTTGTAATCTTACTGTATTCCACCTTATGTTGCCATACCTTATGCCTTTCTACTATGTTCTACTTTTTGTTACCATACCTCATGTAATGTTACTATGTTCTCTTTTTGTTACCATACCTCATGTAATCTTACTGTGTTCTACATTTTGTAAGCATACCTTATGTAATCTTATTTTCTTCTACTTTACATTACCATAACTTATGTCATCTTACTGTGTTGTACTTTTTGTTACCGTATATCACGTAATCTTACTGTATTCCACCTTATGTTACCTTTCCTTATGTATTTCTTCTGTGTTCTACTTTTTGTTACCATACCTTATGTAATCTTACTGTGTTCTACATTTTGTAACCATACCTTATGTAATCTTATTCTCTTCTACCTTATGTTACAATACCTTATGTCATCTTATTGTGTTGTACTTTTTGTTACCATACCTTATGTAATCTTACTGTATTCCACCTTATTTTACCGTACCTCATGTCATGTTACTGTATACCACCTTATGTTGCCATACCTTATGTATTTCTAAAATGTTCCACTTTTTGTTACCATACCTCATTTAATCTTACTATGTTCCACTTTTTGTTACCATACCTTATGTAATCTTACTATGTTCTACTTTTTGTTACCATACCTTATGTAATCTTATTCTCTTCTACCTTATGTTACCATACCTTATGTCATCTTACTGTATTGAAACTTTTTGTTACCATACCTCTTGTAATCTTACTGTATTCCACCTTATGTTGCCATACCTTATGCCTTTCTACTATGTTCTACTTTTTGTTACCATACCTCATGTAATGTTACTATGTTCTCTTTTTGTTACCATACCTCATGTAATCTTACTGTGTTCTACATTTTGTAAGCATACCTTATGTAATCTTATTTTCTTCTACTTTACATTACCATAACTTATGTCATCTTACTGTGTTGTACTTTTTGTTACCGTATATTACGTAATCTTACTGTATTCCACCTTATGTTACTATCCTTATGTATTTCTTCTGTGTTCTACCTTTTGTTACCATACCTTATGTAATCTTACTGTATTCCACCTTATGTTACCATAACGTATGTATTTCTTCTGTGTTCTACTTTTTGTTACCATACCTTATGTAATTTTACTGTATTCCACCTTATCTTGCCATACCTTATGTATTTCTAAAATGTTCTACTTTTTGTTACCATACCTGATGTAATCTTACTGTGTTCTGCATATTGTAACCATACCTTATGTAATCTTATTCTCTTCTACATTATGTTACCATACCTTATGTCATCTTACTGTGTTCTACTTTTTGTTACCATACCTTTTGTAATTTTACTGTATTCCACCTTATCTTACCAAACCTTATGTATTTCTACTGTGTTCTACTTTTTGTTACCATACCTTATGTAATCTTACTGTGTTCTACATTTTGTAATCATACATTATATGATCTTATTCTCTTCTACCTTATGTTACCATACCTTATGACATCCTATTGTGTTGTACTTTTTCTTACCATACCTTATGTAATCTTATTGTATTCCACTTTATGTTGTCATACCTTATGTATTGCTAAAATGCTCTACTTTGTGTTACCATACCTCATGTAATCTTACTGTGTTCTACATTTTGTAACCATACCTTATGTAATCTTATTTTCTTCTACCTTATGTTACCATAACTTATGTCATCTTACTGTGTTGAAACTTTTTGTTACCATACCTCATGTAATCTTACTGTGTTCTACATTTTGTAACCATACCTTATGTAATCTTATTTTCTTCTACCTTATGTTACCATAACTTATGTCATCAAACTGTGTTGTACTTTTTGTTACTATACCTCATGTAATCTTACTATATTCCACCTTATGTTAACATTACTTATGTATTTTCTACTGTGTTCAACTTTTTGTTACCATACCTTCTGTAATCTTACTGTGTTCTACATTTTGTAACCATACCTTTAGTAATCTTATTCTCTTCTACCTTATTTTACCATACCTTATGTCATCTTACTGTATTGAAACTTTTTGTTACCATACCTCATGTAATCCTACTGTATTCCACCTTATGTTGCCATACCTTATGTATTTCTACTATGTTCTACTTCTTGTTACCATACCTCATGTAATCTTACTATGTTCTCTTTTTGTTACCATAAATCATGTAATCTTACTGTGTTCTACATTTTGTAACCATACCTTATGTAATCTTATTTTCTTCTACCTCATGTTACCATAACTTATGTCATCTTCCGGTGTTGAAACTTTTTGTTACCATACCTCATGTAATCTTACTGTATTCCACCTTATGTTACCATTCCTTATGTATTTCTACTGTGTTCTATTTTTTGTTACCAAACCTTATGTAATCTTACTGTGTTCTACATTTTGTAACAATAGTTTATGTAATCTTAATCTCTTCTACCTTAGGTTACCATACCTTATGTCGTCTTACTGTGTTGTACTTTTTGTTACCATACCTTATTTACCTTGTGTTACCATTCCTTATGTATTTCTACTATGTTCTACCTTTTGTTACCATACCTCATGCAATTTTACTGTATTCCACCTTATGTTAACATACCTTATTTATTTCTACTATGTTCTACCTTTTGTTACCATACCTCATGTAATCTTACTATGTTCTACTTTTTTTTACCATACCTCATGTGATAGTACTGTTTTCCTTTTTGTAACCATACCATATATGATCTTATTTTCTGCTACCTTATGTTACCATACCTTATGTCATCTTACTGTGTTGTACTTTGTGTTACCATACCTCACGTAATCTTACTGTATTCCACCTTATGTTACTATTCCTTATGTAGTTCTACTATGTTTTACCTTTTGTTACCATACCTTATGTAATCTTACTGTGTTCTACATTTTGTAACCATACCTTATGTAATCTTATTCTCTTCTACCTTATGTTACAATACCTTATGTCATCTTATTGTGTTGTACTTTTTGTTACCATACCTTATGTAATCTTACTGTATTCCACCTTATGTTACCATACCTTATGTATTTCTACAGTGATCTACTTTTTGTTACCATACCTTATGTAATATTACTATCTTCCACCTTATCTTACCATACCTCATGTAATCTTACTGTGTTCTACATTTTGTAACCGTACCTTATGTAATCTCATTCTCTTCTACCTTCAGTTACCATACCTCTTGTCATCTTACTGTGTTGTACTTTTTGTTACCATACCTTATGTAATATTACTGTATTCCACCTTATGTTACCATACCTCATGTCATGTTACTGTATACCACCTTATGTTGCCATACCTTATGTATTTCTAAAATGTTCCACTTTTTGTTACCATACCTCATGTAATCTTACTATGTTCCACTTTTTGTTACCATACCTTATGTAATCTTATTCTCTTCTACCTAATGTTACCATACCTTATGTCATCTTACTGTATTGAAACTTTTTGTTACCATACCTCTTGTAATCTTACTGTATTCCACCTTATGTTGCCATACCTTATGCCTTTCTACTATGTTCTACTTTTTGTTACCATACCTCATGTAATGTTACTATGTTCTCATTTTGTTACCATACCTCATGTAATCTTACTGTGTTCTACATTTTGTAAGCATACCTTATGTAATCTTATGTTCTTCTACCTTATGTTACCATACCTTATGTCATCTTACTGTATTGAAACTTTTTGTTACCATACCTCTTGTAATCTTACTGTATTCCACCTTATGTTGCCATACCTTATGCCTTTCTACTATGTTCTACTTTTTGTTACCATACCTCATGTAATGTTACTATGTTCTCTTTTTGTTACCATACCTCATGTAATCTTACTGTGTTCTACATTTTGTAAGCATACCTTATGTAATCTTATTTTCTTCTACTTTACATTACCATAACTTATGTCATCTTACTGTGTTGTACTTTTTGTTACCGTATATCACGTAATCTTACTGTATTCCACCTTATGTTACCTTTCCTTATGTATTTCTTCTGTGTTCTACTTTTTGTTACCATACCTTATGTAATCTTACTGTGTTCTACATTTTGTAACCATACCTTATGTAATCTTACTCTCTTCTACCTTATGTTACAATACCTTATGTCATCTTATTGTGCTGTACTTTTTGTTACCATACCTTATGTAATCTTACTGTATTCCACCTTATTTTACCGTACCTCATGTCATGTTACTGTATACCACCTTATGTTGCCATACCTTATGTATTTCTAAAATGTTCCACTTTTTGTTACCATACCTCATGTAATCTTACTATGTTCCACTTTTTGTTACCATACCTTATGTAATCTTACTATGTTCTACTTTTTGTTACCATACCTTATGTAATCTTATTCTCTTCTACCTTATGTTACCATACCTTATGTCATCTTACTGTATTGAAACTTTTTGTTACCATACCTCTTGTAATCTTACTGTATTCCACCTTATGTTGCCATACCTTATGCCTTTCTACTATGTTCTACTTTTTGTTACCATACCTCATGTAATGTTACTATGTTCTCTTTTTGTTACCATACCTCATGTAATCTTACTGTGTTCTACATTTTGTAAGCATACCTTATGTAATCTTATTTTCTTCTACTTTACATTACCATAACTTATGTCATCTTACTGTGTTGTACTTTTTGTTACCGTATATCACGTAATCTTACTGTATTCCACCTTATGTTACCATCCTTATGTATTTCTTCTGTGTTCTACTTTTTGTTACCATACCTTATGTAATCTTACTGTATTCCACCTTATGTTACCATAACGTATGTATTTCTTCTGTGTTCTACTTTTTGTTACCATACCTTATGTAATCTTATTCTCTTCTACCTTATGTTACAATACCTTATGTCATCTTATTGTGTTGTACTTTTTGTTACCATACCTTATGTAATCTTACTGTATTCCACCTTATGTTACCATACCTTATGTATTTCTACAGTGATCTACTTTTTGTTACCATACCTTATGTAATATTACTATCTTCCACCTTATCTTACCATACCTCATGTAATCTTACTGTGTTCTACATTTTGTAACCGTACCTTATGTAATCTCATTCTCTTCTACCTTCAGTTACCATACCTCTTGTCATCTTACTGTGTTGTACTTTTTGTTACCATACCTTATGTAATATTACTGTATTCCACCTTATGTTACCATACCTCATGTCATGTTACTGTATACCACCTTATGTTGCCATACCTTATGTATTTCTAAAATGTTCCACTTTTTGTTACCATACCTCATGTAATCTTACTATGTTCCACTTTTTGTTACCATACCTTATGTAATCTTATTCTCTTCTACCTAATGTTACCATACCTTATGTCATCTTACTGTATTGAAACTTTTTGTTACCATACCTCTTGTAATCTTACTGTATTCCACCTTATGTTGCCATACCTTATGCCTTTCTACTATGTTCTACTTTTTGTTACCATACCTCATGTAATGTTACTATGTTCTCATTTTGTTACCATACCTCATGTAATCTTACTGTGTTCTACATTTTGTAAGCATACCTTATGTAATCTTATGTTCTTCTACCTTATGTTACCATACCTTATGTCATCTTACTGTATTGAAACTTTTTGTTACCATACCTCTTGTAATCTTACTGTATTCCACCTTATGTTGCCATACCTTATGCCTTTCTACTATGTTCTACTTTTTGTTACCATACCTCATGTAATGTTACTATGTTCTCTTTTTGTTACCATACCTCATGTAATCTTACTGTGTTCTACATTTTGTAAGCATACCTTATGTAATCTTATTTTCTTCTACTTTACATTACCATAACTTATGTCATCTTACTGTGTTGTACTTTTTGTTACCGTATATCACGTAATCTTACTGTATTCCACCTTATGTTACCTTTCCTTATGTATTTCTTCTGTGTTCTACTTTTTGTTACCATACCTTATGTAATCTTACTGTGTTCTACATTTTGTAACCATACCTTATGTAATCTTACTCTCTTCTACCTTATGTTACAATACCTTATGTCATCTTATTGTGCTGTACTTTTTGTTACCATACCTTATGTAATCTTACTGTATTCCACCTTATTTTACCGTACCTCATGTCATGTTACTGTATACCACCTTATGTTGCCATACCTTATGTATTTCTAAAATGTTCCACTTTTTGTTACCATACCTCATGTAATCTTACTATGTTCCACTTTTTGTTACCATACCTTATGTAATCTTACTATGTTCTACTTTTTGTTACCATACCTTATGTAATCTTATTCTCTTCTACCTTATGTTACCATACCTTATGTCATCTTACTGTATTGAAACTTTTTGTTACCATACCTCTTGTAATCTTACTGTATTCCACCTTATGTTGCCATACCTTATGCCTTTCTACTATGTTCTACTTTTTGTTACCATACCTCATGTAATGTTACTATGTTCTCTTTTTGTTACCATACCTCATGTAATCTTACTGTGTTCTACATTTTGTAAGCATACCTTATGTAATCTTATTTTCTTCTACTTTACATTACCATAACTTATGTCATCTTACTGTGTTGTACTTTTTGTTACCGTATATCACGTAATCTTACTGTATTCCACCTTATGTTACCATCCTTATGTATTTCTTCTGTGTTCTACTTTTTGTTACCATACCTTATGTAATCTTACTGTATTCCACCTTATGTTACCATAACGTATGTATTTCTTCTGTGTTCTACTTTTTGTTACCATACCTTATGTAATTTTACTGTTTTCCACCTTATCTTGCCATACCTTATGTATTTCTAAAATGTTCTACTTTTTGTTACCATACCTGATGTAATCTTACTGTGTTCTGCATATTGTAACCATACCTTATGTAATCTTATTCTCTTCTACATTATGTTACCATACCTTATGTCATCTTACTGTGTTCAACTTTTTGTTACCATACCTTTTGTAATTATACTGTATTCCACCTTATCTTACCAAACCTTATGTATTTCTACTGTGTTCTACTTTTTGTTACCATACCTTATGTAATCTTACTGTGTTCTACATTTTGTAATCATACATTATATGATCTTATTCTCTTCTACCTTATGTTACCATACCTTATGACATCCTATTGTGTTGTACTTTTTCTTACCATACCTTATGTAATCTTATTGTATTCCACTTTATGTTGTCATACCTTATGTATTGCTAAAATGCTCTACTTTTTGTTACCATACCTCATGTAATCTTACTGTGTTCTACATTTTGTAACCATACCTTATGTAATCTTATTTTCTTCTACCTTATGTTACCATAACTTATGTCATCTTACTGTGTTGAAACTTTTTGTTACCATACCTCATGTAATCTTACTGTGTTCTACATTTTGTAACCATACCTTATGTAATCTTATTTTCTTCTACCTTATGTTACCATAACTTATGTCATCAAACTGTGTTGTACTTTTTGTTACTATACCTCATGTAATCTTACTATATTCCACCTTATGTTAACATTACTTATGTATTTTCTACTGTGTTCAACTTTTTGTTACCATACCTTCTGTAATCTTACTGTGTTCTACATTTTGTAACCATACCTTTAGTAATCTTATTCTCTTCTACCTTATTTTACCATACCTTATGTCATCTTACTGTATTGAAACTTTTTGTTACCATACCTCATGTAATCCTACTGTATTCCACCTTATGTTGCCATACCTTATGTATTTCTACTATGTTCTACTTCTTGTTACCATACCTCATGTAATCTTACTATGTTCTCTTTTTGTTACCATAAATCATGTAATCTTACTGTGTTCTACATTTTGTAACCATACCTTATGTAATCTTATTTTCTTCTACCTCATGTTACCATAACTTATGTCATCTTCCGGTGTTGAAACTTTTTGTTACCATACCTCATGTAATCTTACTGTATTCCACCTTATGTTACCATTCCTTATGTATTTTTACTGTGTTCTATTTTTTGTTACCAAACCTTATGTAATCTTACTGTGTTCTACATTTTGTAACAATAGCTTATGTAATCTTAATCTCTTCTACCTTAGGTTACCATACCTTATGTCGTCTTACTGTGTTGTACTTTTTGTTACCATACCTTATTTACCTTGTGTTACCATTCCTTATGTATTTATACTATGTTCTACCTTTTGTTACCATACCTCATGCAATTTTACTGTATTCCACCTTATGTTAACATACCTTATTTATTTCTACTATGTTCTACCTTTTGTTACCATACCTCATGTAATCTTACTATGTTCTACTTTTTTTTACGATACCTCATGTGATAGTACTGTTTTCCTTTTTGTAACCATACCATATGTAATCTTATTTTCTGCTACCTTATGTTACCATACCTTATGTCATCTTACTGTGTTGTACTTTGTGTTACCATACCTCACGTAATCTTACTGTATTCCACCTTATGTTACTATTCCTTATGTAGTTCTACTATGTTTTACCTTTTGTTACCATACCTTATGTAATCTTATTCTCTTCTACCTTATGTTACAATACCTTATGTCATCTTATTGTGTTGTACTTTTTGTTACCATACCTTATGTAATCTTACTGTATTCCACCTTATGTTACCATACCTTATGTATTTCTACAGTGATCTACTTTTTGTTACCATACCTTATGTAATATTACTATCTTCCACCTTATCTTACATACCTCATGTAATCTTACTGTGTTCTACATTTTGTAACCGTACCTTATGTAATCTCATTCTCTTCTACCTTCAGTTACCATACCTCTTGTCATCTTACTGTGTTGTACTTTTTGTTACCATACCTTATGTAATATTACTGTATTCCACCTTATGTTACCATACCTCATGTCATGTTACTGTATACCACCTTATGTTGCCATACCTTATGTATTTCTAAAATGTTCCACTTTTTGTTACCATACCTCATGTAATCTTACTATGTTCCACTTTTTGTTACCATACCTTATGTAATCTTATTCTCTTCTACCTTATGTTACCATACCTTATGTCATCTTACTGTATTGAAACTTTTTGTTACCATACCTCTTGTAATCTTACTGTATTCCACCTTATGTTGCCATACCTTATGCCTTTCTACTATGTTCTACTTTTTGTTACCATACCTCATGTAATGTTACTATGTTCTCTTTTTGTTACCATACCTCATGTAATCTTACTGTGTTCTACATTTTGTAAGCATACCTTATGTAATCTTATTTTCTTCTACCTTATGTTACCATACCTTATGTCATCTTACTGTATTGAAACTTTTTGTTACCATACCTTATGTAATTTTACTGTATTCCACCTTATCTTGCCATACCTTATGTATTTCTAAAATGTTCTACTTTTTGTTACCATACCTGATGTAATCTTACTGTGTTCTGCATATTGTAACCATACCTTATGTAATCTTATTCTCTTCTACATTATGTTACCATACCTTATGTCATCTTACTGTGTTCTACTTTTTGTTACCATACCTTTTGTAATTTTACTGTATTCCACCTTATCTTACCAAACCTTATGTATTTCTACTGTGTTCTACTTTTTGTTACCATACCTTATGTAATCTTACTGTGTTCTACATTTTGTAATCATACATTTTATGATCTTATTCTCTTCTACCTTATGTTACCATACCTTATGACATCTTATTGTGTTGTACTTTTTCTTACCATACCTTATGTAATCTTATTGTATTCCACTTTATGTTGTCATACCTTATGTATTGCTAAAATGTTCTACTTTTTGTTACCATACCTCATGTAATCTTACTGTGTTCTACATTTTGTAACCATACCTTATGTAATCTTATTTTCTTCTACCTTATGTTACCATAACTTATGTCATTTTACTGTGTTGAAACTTTTTGTTACCATACCTCATGTAATCTTACTGTGTTCTACATTTTGTAACCATACCTTATGTAATCTTATTTTCTTCTACCTTATGTTACCATAACTTATGTCATCAAACTGTGTGGTACTTTTTGTTACTATACCTCATGTAATCTTACTATATTCCACCTTATGTTAACATTACTTATGTATTTTCTACTGTGTTCAACTTTTTGTTACCATACCTTCTGTAATCTTACTGTGTTCTACATTTTGTAACCATACCTTATGTAATCTTATTTTCTTCTACCTCATGTTACCATAACTTATGTCATCTTCCGGTGTTGAAACTTTTTGTTACCATACCTCATGTAATCTTACTGTATCCCACCTTATGTTACCATTCCTTATGTATTTCTACTGTGTTCTATTTTTTGTTACCAAACCTTATGTAATCTTACTGTGTTCTACATTTTGTAACAATAGTTTATGTAATCTTAATCTCTTCTACCTTAGGTTACCATACCTTATGTCGTCTTACTGTGTTGTACTTTTTGTTACCATACCTTATTTACCTTGTGTTACCATTCCTTATGTATTTCTACTATGTTCTACCTTTTGTTACCATACCTCATGCAATTTTACTGTATTCCACCTTATGTTAACATACCTTATTTATTTCTACTATGTTCTACCTTTTGTTACCATACCTCATGTAATCTTACTATGTTCTACTTTTTTTTACCATACCTCATGTGATAGTACTGTTTTCCTTTTTGTAACCATACCATATATGATCTTATTTTCTGCTACCTTATGTTACCATACCTTATGTCATCTTACTGTGTTGTACTTTGTGTTACCATACCTCACGTAATCTTACTGTCTTCCACCTTATGTTACTATTCCTTATGTAGTTCTACTATGTTTTACCTTTTGTTACCATACCTTATGTAATCTTACTGTGTTCTACATTTTGTAACCATACCTTATGTAATCTTATTCTCTTCTACCTTATGTTACAATACCTTATGTCATCTTATTGTGTTGTACTTTTTGTTACCATACCTTATGTAATCTTACTGTATTCCACCTTATGTTACCATACCTTATGTATTTCTACAGTGATCTACTTTTTGTTACCATACCTTATGTAATATTACTATCTTCCACCTTATCTTACCATACCTCATGTAATCTTACTGTGTTCTACATTTTGTAACCGTACCTTATGTAATCTCATTCTCTTCTACCTTCAGTTACCATACCTCTTGTCATCTTACTGTGTTGTACTTTTTGTTACCATACCTTATGTAATATTACTGTATTCCACCTTATGTTACCATACCTCATGTCATGTTACTGTATACCACCTTATGTTGCCATACCTTATGTATTTCTAAAATGTTCCACTTTTTGTTACCATACCTCATGTAATCTTACTATGTTCCACTTTTTGTTACCATACCTTATGTAATCTTATTCTCTTCTACCTTATGTTACCATACCTTATGTCATCTTACTGTATTGAAACTTTTTGTTACCATACCTCTTGTAATCTTACTGTATTCCACCTTATGTTGCCATACCTTATGCCTTTCTACTATGTTCTACTTTTTGTTACCATACCTCATGTAATGTTACTATGTTCTCTTTTTGTTACCATACCTCATGTAATCTTACTGTGTTCTACATTTTGTAAGCATACCTTATGTAATCTTATTTTCTTCTACCTTATGTTACCATACCTTATGTCATCTTACTGTATTGAAACTTTTTGTTACCATACCTCTTGTAATCTTACTGTATTCCACCTTATGTTGCCATACCTTATGCCTTTCTACTATGTTCTACTTTTTGTTACCATACCTCATGTAATGTTACTATGTTGTCTTTTTGTTACCATACCTCATGTAATCTTACTGTGTTCTACATTTTGTAAGCATACCTTATGTAATCTTATTTTCTTCTACTTTACATTACCATAACTTATGTCATCTTACTGTGTTGTACTTTTTGTTACCGTATATCTTGTAATCTTACTGTATTCCACCTTATGTTACCTTTCCTTATGTATTTCTTCTGTGTTCTACTTTTTGTTACCGTACCTTATGTAATCTTACTGTGTTCTACATTTTGTAACCATACCTTATGTAATCTTACTCTCTTCTACCTTATGTTACAATACCTTATGTCATCTTATTGTGTTGTACTTTTTGTTACCATACCTTATGTAATCTTACTGTATTCCACCTTATTTTACCGTACCTCATGTCATGTTACTGTATACCACCTTATGTTGCCATACCTTATGTATTTCTAAAATGTTCCACTTTTTGTTACCATACCTCATGTAATCTTACTATGTTCCACTTTTTGTTACCATACCTTATGTAATCTTACTATGTTCTACTTTTTGTTACCATACCTTATGTAATCTTATTCTCTTCTACCTTATGTTACCATACCTTATGTCATCTTACTGTATTGAAACTTTTTGTTACCATACCTCTTGTAATCTTACTGTATTCCACCTTATGTTGCCATACCTTATGCCTTTCTACTATGTTCTACTTTTTGTTACCATACCTCATGTAATGTTACTATGTTCTCTTTTTGTTACCATACCTCATGTAATCTTACTGTGTTCTACATTTTGTAAGCATACCTTATGTAATCTTATTTTCTTCTACTTTACATTACCATAACTTATGTCATCTTACTGTGTTGTACTTTTTGTTACCGTATATCACGTAATCTTACTGTATTCCACCTTATGTTACCATCCTTATGTATTTCTTCTGTGTTCTACTTTTTGTTACCATACCTTATGTAATCTTACTGTATTCCACCTCATGTTACCATAACGTATGTATTTCTTCTGTGTTCTACTTTTTGTTACCATACCTTATGTAATTTTACTGTACTCCACCTTATCTGGCCATACCTTATGCATTTCTAAAATGTTCTACTTTTTGTTACCATACCTGATGTAATCTTACTGTGTTCTGCATATTGTAACCATACCTTATGTAATCTTATTCTCTTCTACATTATGTTACCATACCTTATGTCATCTTACTGTGTTCTACTTTTTGTTACCATACCTTTTGTAATTATACTGTATTCCACCTTATCTTACCAAACCTTATGTATTTCTACTGTGTTCTACTTTTTGTTACCATACCTTATGTAATCTTACTGTGTTCTACATTTTGTAATCATACATTATATGATCTTATTCTCTTCTACCTTATGTTACCATACCTTATGACATCCTATTGTGTTGTACTTTTTCTTACCATACCTTATGTAATCTTATTGTATTCCACTTTATGTTGTCATACCTTATGTATTGCTAAAATGCTCTACTTTTTGTTACCATACCTCATGTAATCTTACTGTGTTCTACATTTTGTAACCATACCTTATGTAATCTTATTTTCTTCTACCTTATGTTACCATAACTTATGTCATCTTACTGTGTTGAAACTTTTTGTTACCATACCTCATGTAATCTTACTGTGTTCTACATTTTGTAACCATACCTTATGTAATCTTATTTTCTTCTACCTTATGTTACCATAACTTATGTCATCAAACTGTGTTGTACTTTTTGTTACTATACCTCATGTAATCTTACTATATTCCACCTTATGTTAACATTACTTATGTATTTTCTACTGTGTTCAACTTTTTGTTACCATACCTTCTGTAATCTTACTGTGTTCTACATTTTGTAACCATACCTTTAGTAATCTTATTCTCTTCTACCTTATTTTACCATACCTTATGTCATCTTACTGTATTGAAACTTTTTGTTACCATACCTCATGTAATCCTACTGTATTCCACCTTATGTTGCCATACCTTATGTATTTCTACTATGTTCTACTTCTTGTTACCATACCTCATGTAATCTTACTATGTTGTCTTTTTGTTACCATAAATCATGTAATCTTACTGTGTTCTACATTTTGTAACCATACCTTATGTAATCTTATTTTCTTCTACCTCATGTTACCATAACTTATGTCATCTTCCGGTGTTGAAACTTTTTGTTACCATACCTCATGTAATCTTACTGTATTCCACCTTATGTTACCATTCCTTATGTATTTCTACTGTGTTCTATTTTTTGTTACCAAACCTTATGTAATCTTACTGTGTTCTACATTTTGTAACAATAGTTTATGTAATCTTAATCTCTTCTACCTTAGGTTACCATACCTTATGTCGTCTTACTGTGTTGTACTTTTTGTTACCATACCTTATTTACCTTGTGTTACCATTCCTTATGTATTTATACTATGTTCTACCTTTTGTTACCATACCTCATGCAATTTTACTGTATTCCACCTTATGTTAACATACCTTATTTATTTCTACTATGTTCTACCTTTTGTTACCATACCTCATGTAATCTTACTATGTTCTACTTTTTTTTACGATACCTCATGTGATAGTACTGTTTTCCTTTTTGTAACCATACCATATGTAATCTTATTTTCTGCTACCTTATGTTACCATACCTTATGTCATCTTACTGTGTTGTACTTTGTGTTACCATACCTCACGTAATCTTACTGTATTCCACCTTATGTTACTATTCCTTATGTAGTTCTACTATGTTTTACCTTTTGTTACCATACCTTATGTAATCTTACTGTGTTCTACATTTTGTAACCATACCTTATGTAATCTTATTCTCTTCTACCTTATGTTACAATACCTTATGTCATCTTATTGTGTTGTACTTTTTGTTACCATACCTTATGTAATCTTACTGTATTCCACCTTATGTTACCATACCTTATGTATTTCTACAGTGATCTACTTTTTGTTACCATACCTTATGTAATATTACTATCTTCCACCTTATCTTACCATACCTCATGTAATCTTACTGTGTTCTACATTTTGTAACCGTACCTTATGTAATCTCATTCTCTTCTACCTTCAGTTACCATACCTCTTGTCATCTTACTGTGTTGTACTTTTTGTTACCATACCTTATGTAATATTACTGTATTCCACCTTATGTTACCATACCTCATGTCATGTTACTGTATACCACCTTATGTTGCCATACCTTATGTATTTCTAAAATGTTCCACTTTTTGTTACCATACCTCATGTAATCTTACTATGTTCCACTTTTTGTTACCATACCTTATGTAATCTTATTCTCTTCTACCTTATGTTACCATACCTTATGTCATCTTACTGTATTGAAACTTTTTGTTACCATACCTCTTGTAATCTTACTGTATTCCACCTTATGTTGCCATACCTTATGCCTTTCTACTATGTTCTACTTTTTGTTACCATACCTCATGTAATGTTACTATGTTCTCTTTTTGTTACCATACCTCATGTAATCTTACTGTGTTCTACATTTTGTAAGCATACCTTATGTAATCTTATTTTCTTCTACCTTATGTTACCATACCTTATGTCATCTTACTGTATTGAAACTTTTTGTTACCATACCTTATGTAATTTTACTGTATTCCACCTTATCTTGCCATACCTTATGTATTTCTAAAATGTTCTACTTTTTGTTACCATACCTGATGTAATCTTACTGTGTTCTGCATATTGTAACCATACCTTATGTAATCTTATTCTCTTCTACATTATGTTACCATACCTTATGTCATCTTACTGTGTTCTACTTTTTGTTACCATACCTTTTGTAATTTTACTGTATTCCACCTTATCTTACCAAACCTTATGTATTTCTACTGTGTTCTACTTTTTGTTACCATACCTTATGTAATCTTACTGTGTTCTACATTTTGTAATCATACATTTTATGATCTTATTCTCTTCTACCTTATGTTACCATACCTTATGACATCTTATTGTGTTGTACTTTTTCTTACCATACCTTATGTAATCTTATTGTATTCCACTTTATGTTGTCATACCTTATGTATTGCTAAAATGTTCTACTTTTTGTTACCATACCTCATGTAATCTTACTGTGTTCTACATTTTGTAACCATACCTTATGTAATCTTATTTTCTTCTACCTTATGTTACCATAACTTATGTCATTTTACTGTGTTGAAACTTTTTGTTACCATACCTCATGTAATCTTACTGTGTTCTACATTTTGTAACCATACCTTATGTAATCTTATTTTCTTCTACCTTATGTTACCATAACTTATGTCATCAAACTGTGTGGTACTTTTTGTTACTATACCTCATGTAATCTTACTATATTCCACCTTATGTTAACATTACTTATGTATTTTCTACTGTGTTCAACTTTTTGTTACCATACCTTCTGTAATCTTACTGTGTTCTACATTTTGTAACCATACCTTTAGTAATCTTATTCTCTTCTACCTTATTTTACCATACCTTATGTCATCTTACTGTATTGAAACTTTTTGTTACCATACCTCATGTAATCCTACTGTATTCCACCTTATGTTGCCAAGCCTTATGTATTTCTACTATGTTCTACTTCTTGTTACCATACCTCATGTAATCTTACTATGTTGTCTTTTTGTTACCATAAATCATGTAATCTTACTGTGTTCTACATTTTGTAACCATACCTTATGTAATCTTATTTTCTTCTACCTCATCTTACCATAACTTATGTCATCTTCCGGTGTTGAAACTTTTTGTTACCATACCTCATGTAATCTTACTGTATCCCACCTTATGTTACCATTCCTTATGTATTTCTACTGTGTTCTATTTTTTGTTACCAAACCCTATGTAATCTTACTGTGTTCTACATTTTGTAACAATAGTTTATGTAATCTTAATCTCTTCTACCTTAGGTTACCATACCTTATGTCGTCTTACTGTGTTGTACTTTTTGTTACCATACCTTATTTACCTTGTGTTACCATTCCTTATGTATTTCTACTATGTTCTACCTTTTGTTACCATACCTCATGCAATTTTACTGTATTCCACCTTATGTTAACATACCTTATTTATTTCTACTATGTTCTACCTTTTGTTACCATACCTCATGTAATCTTACTATGTTCTACTTTTTTTTACCATACCTCATGTGATAGTACTGTTTTCCTTTTTGTAACCATACCATATATGATCTTATTTTCTGCTACCTTATGTTACCATACCTTATGTCATCTTACTGTGTTGTACTTTGTGCTACCATACCTCACGTAATCTTACTGTATTCCACCTTATGTTACTATTCCTTATGTAGTTCTACTATGTTTTACCTTTTGTTACCATACCTTATGTAATCTTACTGTGTTCTACATTTTGTAACCATACCTTATGTAATCTTATTCTCTTCTACCTTATGTTACAATACCTTATGTCATCTTATTGTGTTGTACTTTTTGTTACCATACCTTATGTAATCTTACTGTATTCCACCTTATGTTACCATACCTTATGTATTTCTACAGTGATCTACTTTTTGTTACCATACCTTATGTAATATTACTATCTTCCACCTTATCTTACCATACCTCATGTAATCTTACTGTGTTCTACATTTTGTAACCGTACCTTATGTAATCTCATTCTCTTCTACCTTCAGTTACCATACCTCTTGTCATCTTACTGTGTTGTACTTTTTGTTACCATACCTTATGTAATATTACTGTATTCCACCTTATGTTACCATACCTCATGTCATGTTACTGTATACCACCTTATGTTGCCATACCTTATGTATTTCTAAAATGTTCCACTTTTTGTTACCATACCTCATGTAATCTTACTATGTTCCACTTTTTGTTACCATACCTTATGTAATCTTATTCTCTTCTACCTTATGTTACCATACCTTATGTCATCTTACTGTATTGAAACTTTTTGTTACCATACCTCTTGTAATCTTACTGTATTCCACCTTATGTTGCCATACCTTATGCCTTTCTACTATGTTCTACTTTTTGTTACCATACCTCATGTAATGTTACTATGTTCTCTTTTTGTTACCATACCTCATGTAATCTTACTGTGTTCTACATTTTGTAAGCATACCTTATGTAATCTTATTTTCTTCTACCTTATGTTACCATACCTTATGTCATCTTACTGTATTGAAACTTTTTGTTACCATACCTCTTGTAATCTTACTGTATTCCACCTTATGTTGCCATACCTTATGCCTTTCTACTATGTTCTACTTTTTGTTACCATACCTCATGTAATGTTACTATGTTCTCTTTTTGTTACCATACCTCATGTAATCTTACTGTGTTCTACATTTTGTAAGCATACCTTATGTAATCTTATTTTCTTCTACTTTACATTACCATAACTTATGTCATCTTACTGTGTTGTACTTTTTGTTACCGTATATCTTGTAATCTTACTGTATTCCACCTTATGTTACCTTTCCTTATGTATTTCTTCTGTGTTCTACTTTTTGTTACCGTACCTTATGTAATCTTACTGTGTTCTACATTTTGAAACCATACCTTATGTAATCTTACTCTCTTCTACCTTATGTTACAATACCTTATGTCATCTTATTGTGTTGTACTTTTTGTTACCATACCTTATGTAATCTTACTGTATTCCACCTTATTTTACCGTACCTCATGTCATGTTACTGTATACCACCTTATGTTGCCATACCTTATGTATTTCTAAAATGTTCCACTTTTTGTTACCATACCTCATGTAATCTTACTATGTTCCACTTTTTGTTACCATACCTTATGTAATCTTACTATGTTCTACTTTTTGTTACCATACCTTATGTAATCTTATTCTCTTCTACCTTATGTTACCATACCTTATGTCATCTTACTGTATTGAAACTTTTTGTTACCATACCTCTTGTAATCTTACTGTATTCCACCTTATGTTGCCATACCTTATGCCTTTCTACTATGTTCTACTTTTTGTTACCATACCTCATGTAATGTTACTATGTTCTCTTTTTGTTACCATACCTCATGTAATCTTACTGTGTTCTACATTTTGTAAGCATACCTAATGTAATCTTATTTTCTTCTACTTTACATTACCATAACTTATGTCATCTTACTGTGTTGTACTTTTTGTTACCGTATATCACGTAATCTTACTGTATTCCACCTTATGTTACCATCCTTATGTATTTCTTCTGTGTTCTACTTTTTGTTACCATACCTTATGTAATCTTACTGTATTCCACCTTATGTTACCATAACGTATGTATTTCTTCTGTGTTCTACTTTTTGTTACCATACCTTATGTAATTTTACTGTACTCCACCTTATCTGGCCATACCTTATGCATTTCTAAAATGTTCTACTTTTTGTTACCATACCTGATGTAATCTTACTGTGTTCTGCATATTGTAACCATACCTTATGTAATCTTATTCTCTTCTACATTATGTTACCATACCTTATGTCATCTTACTGTGTTCTACTTTTTGTTACCATACCTTTTGTAATTATACTGTATTCCACCTTATCTTACCAAACCTTATGTATTTCTACTGTGTTCTACTTTTTGTTACCATACCTTATGTAATCTTACTGTGTTCTACATTTTGTAATCATACATTATATGATCTTATTCTCTTCTACCTTATGTTACCATACCTTATGACATCCTATTGTGTTGTACTTTTTCTTACCATACCTTATGTAATCTTATTGTATTCCACTTTATGTTGTCATACCTTATGTATTGCTAAAATGCTCTATTTTTTGTTACCATACCTCATGTAATCTTACTGTGTTCTACATTTTGTAACCATACCTTATGTAATCTTATTTTCTTCTACCTTATGTTACCATAACTTATGTCATTTTACTGTGTTGAAACTTTTTGTTACCATACCTCATGTAATCTTACTGTGTTCTACATTTTGTAACCATACCTTATGTAATCTTATTTTCTTCTACCTTATGTTACCATAACTTATGTCATCAAACTGTGTTGTACTTTTTGTTACTATACCTCATGTAATCTTACTATATTCCACCTTATGTTAACATTACTTATGTATTTTCTACTGTGTTCAACTTTTTGTTACCATACCTTCTGTAATCTTACTGTGTTCTACATTTTGTAACCATACCTTTAGTAATCTTATTCTCTTCTACCTTATTTTACCATACCTTATGTCATCTTACTGTATTGAAACTTTTTGTTACCATACCTCATGTAATCCTACTGTATTCCACCTTATGTTGCCATACCTTATGTATTTCTACTATGTTCTACTTCTTGTTACCATACCTCATGTAATCTTACTATGTTGTCTTTTTGTTACCATAAATCATGTAATCTTACTGTGTTCTACATTTTGTAACCATACCTTATGTAATCTTATTTTCTTCTACCTCATGTTACCATAACTTATGTCATCTTCCGGTGTTGAAACTTTTTGTTACCATACCTCATGTAATCTTACTGTATTCCACCTTATGTTACCATTCCTTATGTATTTCTACTGTGTTCTATTTTTTGTTACCAAACCTTATGTAATCTTACTGTGTTCTACATTTTGTAACAATAGCTTATGTAATCTTAATCTCTTCTACCTTATGTTACCATACCTTATGTCGTCTTACTGTGTTGTACTTTTTGTTACCATACCTTATTTACCTTGTGTTACCATTCCTTATGTATTTATACTATGTTCTACCTTTTGTTACCATACCTCATGCAATTTTACTGTATTCCACCTTATGTTAACATACCTTATTTATTTCTACTATGTTCTACCTTTTGTTACCATACCTCATGTAATCTTACTATGTTCTACTTTTTTTTACGATACCTCATGTGATAGTACTGTTTTCCTTTTTGTAACCATACCATATGTAATCTTATTTTCTGCTACCTTATGTTACCATACCTTATGTCATCTTACTGTGTTGTACTTTGTGTTACCATACCTCACGTAATCTTACTGTATTCCACCTTATGTTACTATTCCTTATGTAGTTCTACTATGTTTTACCTTTTGTTACTATACCTTATGTAATCTTACTGTGTTCTACATTTTGTAACCATACCTTATGTAATCTTATTCTCTTCTACCTTATGTTACAATACCTTATGTCATCTTATTGTGTTGTACTTTTTGTTACCATACCTTATGTAATCTTACTGTATTCCACCTTATGTTACCATACCTTATGTATTTCTACAGTGATCTACTTTTTGTTACCATACCTTATGTAATATTACTATCTTCCACCTTATCTTACCATACCTCATGTAATCTTACTGTGTTCTACATTTTGTAACCGTACCTTATGTAATCTCATTCTCTTCTACCTTCAGTTACTATACCTCTTGTCATCTTACTGTGTTGTACTTTTTGTTACCATACCTTATGTAATATTACTGTATTCCACCTTATGTTACCATACCTCATGTCATGTTACTGTATACCACCTTATGTTGCCATACCTTATGTATTTCTAAAATGTTCCACTTTTTGTTACCATACCTCATGTAATCTTACTATGTTCCACTTTTTGTTACCATACCTTATGTAATCTTATTCTCTTCTACCTTATGTTACCATACCTTATGTCATCTTACTGTATTGAAACTTTTTGTTACCATACCTCTTGTAATCTTACTGTATTCCACCTTATGTTGCCATACCTTATGCCTTTCTACTATGTTCTACTTTTTGTTACCATACCTCATGTAATGTTACTATGTTCTCTTTTTGTTACCATACCTCATGTAATCTTACTGTGTTCTACATTTTGTAAGCATACCTTATGTAATCTTATTTTCTTCTACCTTATGTTACCATACCTTATGTCATCTTACTGTATTGAAACTTTTTGTTACCATACCTCTTGTAATCTTACTGTATTCCACCTTATGTTGCCATACCTTATGCCTTTCTACTATGTTCTACTTTTTGTTACCATACCTCATGTAATGATACTATGTTCTCATTTTGTTACCATAGCTCATGTAATCTTACTGTGTTCTACATTTTGTAAGCATACCTTATGTAATCTTATTTTCTTCTACTTTACATTACCATAACTTATGTCATCTTACTGTGTTGTACTTTTTGTTACCGTATATCACGTAATCTTACTGTATTCCACCTTATGTTACCATCCTTATGTATTTCTTCTGTGTTCTACTTTTTGTTACCATACCTTATGTAATCTTACTGTGTTCTACATTTTGTAACCATACCTTATGTAATCTTATTTTCTTCTACCTCATGTTACCATAACTTATGTCATCTTCCGGTGTTGAAACTTTTTGTTACCATACCTCATGTAATCTTACTGTATTCCACCTTATGTTACCATTCCTTATGTATTTCTACTGTGTTCTATTTTTTGTTACCAAACCTTATGTAATCTTACTGTGTTCTACATTTTGTAACAATAGCTTATGTAATCTTAATCTCTTCTACCTTAGGTTACCATACCTTATGTCGTCTTACTGTGTTGTACTTTTTGTTACCATACCTTATTTACCTTGTGTTACCATTCCTTATGTATTTATACTATGTTCTACCTTTTGTTACCATACCTCATGCAATTTTACTGTATTCCACCTTATGTTAACATACCTTATTTATTTCTACTATGTTCTACCTTTTGTTACCATACCTCATGTAATCTTACTATGTTCTACTTTTTTTTACGATACCTCATGTGATAGTACTGTTTTCCTTTTTGTAACCATACCATATGTAATCTTATTTTCTGCTACCTTATGTTACCATACCTTATGTCATCTTACTGTGTTGTACTTTGTGTTACCATACCTCACGTAATCTTACTGTATTCCACCTTATGTTACTATTCCTTATGTAGTTCTACTATGTTTTACCTTTTGTTACCATACCTTATGTAATCTTACTGTGTTCTACATTTTGTAACCATACCTTATGTAATCTTATTCTCTTCTACCTTATGTTACAATACCTTATGTCATCTTATTGTGTTGTACTTTTTGTTACCATACCTTATGTAATCTTACTGTATTCCACCTTATGTTACCATACCTTATGTATTTCTACAGTGATCTACTTTTTGTTACCATACCTTATGTAATATTACTATCTTCCACCTTATCTTACCATACCTCATGTAATCTTACTGTGTTCTACATTTTGTAACCGTACCTTATGTAATCTCATTCTCTTCTACCTTCAGTTACTATACCTCTTGTCATCTTACTGTGTTGTACTTTTTGTTACCATACCTTATGTAATATTACTGTATTCCACCTTATGTTACCATACCTCATGTCATGTTACTGTATACCACCTTATGTTGCCATACCTTATGTATTTCTAAAATGTTCCACTTTTTGTTACCATACCTCATGTAATCTTACTATGTTCCACTTTTTGTTACCATACCTTATGTAATCTTATTCTCTTCTACCTTATGTTACCATACCTTATGTCATCTTACTGTATTGAAACTTTTTGTTACCATACCTCTTGTAATCTTACTGTATTCCACCTTATGTTGCCATACCTTATGCCTTTCTACTATGTTCTACTTTTTGTTACCATACCTCATGTAATGTTACTATGTTCTCTTTTTGTTACCATACCTCATGTAATCTTACTGTGTTCTACATTTTGTAAGCATACCTTATGTAATCTTATTTTCTTCTACCTTATGTTACCATACCTTATGTCATCTTACTGTATTGAAACTTTTTGTTACCATACCTCTTGTAATCTTACTGTATTCCACCTTATGTTGCCATACCTTATGCCTTTCTACTATGTTCTACTTTTTGTTACCATACCTCATGTAATGATACTATGTTCTCATTTTGTTACCATAGCTCATGTAATCTTACTGTGTTCTACATTTTGTAAGCATACCTTATGTAATCTTATTTTCTTCTACTTTACATTACCATAACTTATGTCATCTTACTGTGTTGTACTTTTTGTTACCGTATATCACGTAATCTTACTGTATTCCACCTTATGTTACCATCCTTATGTATTTCTTCTGTGTTCTACTTTTTGTTACCATACCTTATGTAATCTTACTGTGTTCTACATTTTGTAACCATACCTTATGTAATCTTACTCTCTTCTACCTTATGTTACAATACCTTATGTCATCTTATTGTGTGGTACTTTTTGTTACCATACCTTATGTAATCTTACAGTATTCCACCTTATGTTACCGTACCTCATGTCATGTTACTGTATACCACCTTATGTTGCCATACCTTATGTATTTCTAAAATGTTCCACTTTTTGTTACCATACCTCATGTAATCTTACTATGTTCCACTTTTTGTTACCATACCTTATGTAATCTTACTATGTTCTACTTTTTGTTACCATACCTTATGTAATCTTATTCTCTTCTACCTTATGTTACCATACCTTATGTCATCTTACTGTATTGAAACTTTTTGTTACCATACCTCTTGTAATCTTACTGTATTCCACCTTATGTTGCCATACCTTATGCCTTTCTACTATGTTCTACTTTTTGTTACCATACCTCATGTAATGTTACTATGTTCTCTTTTTGTTACCATACCTCATGTAATCTTACTGTGTTCTACATTTTGTAAGCATACCTTATGTAATCTTATTTTCTTCTACTTTACATTACCATAACTTATGTCATCTTACTGTGTTGTACTTTTTGTTACCGTATATCACGTAATCTTACTGTATTCCACCTTATGTTACCATCCTTATGTATTTCTTCTGTGTTCTACTTTTTGTTACCATACCTTATGTAATCTTACTGTATTCCACCTTATGTTACCATAACGTATGTATTTCTTCTGTGTTCTACTTTTTGTTACCATACCTTATGTAATTTTACTGTATTCCACCTTATCTTGCCATACCTTATGTATTTCTAAAATGTGCTACTTTTTGTTACCATACCTGATGTAATCTTACTGTGTTCTGCATATTGTAACCATACCTTATGTAATCTTATTCTCTTCTACATTATGTTACCATACCTTATGTCATCTTACTGTGTTCTACTTTTTGTTACCATACCTTTTGTAATTTTACTGTATTCCACCTTATCTTACCAAACCTTATGTATTTCTACTGTGTTCTACTTTTTGTTACCATACCTTATGTAATCTTACTGTGTTCTACATTTTGTAATCATACATTTTATGATCTTATTCTCTTCTACCTTATGTTACCATACCTTATGACATCTTATTGTGTTGTACTTTTTCTTACCATACCTTATGTAATCTTATTGTATTCCACTTTATGTTGTCATACCTTATGTATTGCTAAAATGTTCTACTTTTTGTTACCATACCTCATGTAATCTTACTGTGTTCTACATTTTGTAACCATACCTTATGTAATCTTATTTTCTTCTACCTTATGTTACCATAACTTATGTCATCTTACTGTGTTGAAACTTTTTGTTACCATACCTCATGTAATCTTACTGTGTTCTACATTTTGTAACCATACCTTATGTAATCTTATTTTCTTCTACCTTATGTTACCATAACTTATGTCATCAAACTGTGTTGTACTTTTTGTTACTATACCTCATGTAATCTTACTATATTCCACCTTATGTTAACATTACTTATGTATTTTCTACTGTGTTCAACTTTTTGTTACCATACCTTCTGTAATCTTACTGTGTTCTACATTTTGTAACCATACCTTTAGTAATCTTATTCTCTTCTACCTTATTTTACCCTTCCTTATGTCATCTTACTGTATTGAAACTTTTTGTTACCATACCTCATGTAATCCTACTGTATTCCACCTTATGTTGCCATACCTTATGTATTTCTACTATGTTCTACTTCTTGTTACCATACCTCATGTAATCTTACTATGTTGTCTTTTTGTTACCATAAATCATGTAATCTTACTGTGTTCTACATTTTGTAACCATACCTTATGTGATCTTATTTTCTTCTACCTCATGTTACCATAACTTATGTCATCTTCCGGTGTTGAAACTTTTTGTTACCATACCTCATGTAATCTTACTGTATTCCACCTTATGTTACCATTCCTTATGTATTTCTACTGTGTTCTATTTTTTGTTACCAAACCTTATGTAATCTTACTGTGTTCTACATTTTGTAACAATAGCTTATGTAATCTTAATCTCTTCTACCTTAGGTTACCATACCTTATGTCGTCTTACTGTGTTGTACTTTTTGTTACCATACCTTATTTACCTTGTGTTACCATTCCTTATGTATTTCTACTATGTTCTACCTTTTGTTACCATACCTCATGCAATTTTACTGTATTCCACCTTATGTTAACATACCTTATTTATTTCTACTATGTTCTACCTTTTGTTACCATACCTCATGTAATCTTACTATGTTCTACTTTTTTTTACCATACCTCATGTGATAGTACTGTTTTCCTTTTTGTAACCATACCATATGTAATCTTATTTTCTGCTACCTTATGTTACCATACCTTATGTCATCTTACTGTGTTGTACTTTGTGTTACCATACCTCACGTAATCTTACTGTCTTCCACCTTATGTTACTATTCCTTATGTAGTTCTACTATGTTTTACCTTTTGTTACCATACCTTATGTAATCTTACTGTGTTCTACATTTTGTAACCATACCTTATGTAATCTTATTCTCTTCTACCTTATGTTACAATACCTTATGTCATCTTATTGTGTTGTACTTTTTGTTACCATACCTTATGTAATCTTACTGTATTCCACCTTATGTTACCATACCTTATGTATTTCTACAGTGATCTACTTTTTGTTACCATACCTTATGTAATATTACTATCTTCCACCTTATCTTACCATACCTCATGTAATCTTACTGTGTTCTACATTTTGTAACCGTACCTTATGTAATCTCATTCTCTTCTACCTTCAGTTACCATACCTCTTGTCATCTTACTGTGTTGTACTTTTTGTTACCATACCTTATGTAATATTACTGTATTCCACCTTATGTTACCATACCTCATGTCATGTTACTGTATACCACCTTATGTTGCCATACCTTATGTATTTCTAAAATGTTCCACTTTTTGTTACCATACCTCATGTAATCTTACTATGTTCCACTTTTTGTTACCATACCTTATGTAATCTTATTCTCTTCTACCTTATGTTACCATACCTTATGTCATCTTACTGTATTGAAACTTTTTGTTACCATACCTCTTGTAATCTTACTGTATTCCACCTTATGTTGCCATACCTTATGCCTTTCTACTATGTTCTACTTTTTGTTACCATACCTCATGTAATGTTACTATGTTCTCTTTTTGTTACCATACCTCATGTAATCTTACTGTGTTCTACATTTTGTAACCATACCTTATGTAATCTTATTTTCTTCTACCTTATGTTACCATAACTTATGTCATCTTACTCTGTTGAAACTTTTTGTTACCATACCTCATGTAATCTTACTGTGTTCTACATTTTGTAACCATACCTTATGTAATCTTATTTTCTTCTACCTTATGTTACCATAACTTATGTCATCAAACTGTGTTGTACTTTTTGTTACTATACCTCATGTAATCTTACTATATTCCACCTTATGTTAACATTACTTATGTATTTTCTACTGTGTTCAACGTTTTGTTACCATACCTCTTGTCATCTTACTGTGTTGTACTTTTTGTTACCATACCTTATGTAATCTTACTGTATTCCACCTTATGTTACCATACCTCATGTCATGTTACTGTATACCACCTTATGTTGCCATACCTTATGTATTTCTAAAATGTTCCACTTTTTGTTACCATACCTTATGTAATCTTATTCTCTTCTACCTTATGTTACCATACCTTATGTCATCTTACTGTATTGAAACTTTTTTTTACCATACCTCTTGTAATCTTACTGTATTCCACCTTATGTTGCCATACCTTATGCCTTTCTACTATGTTCTACTTTTTGTTACCATACCTCATGTAATGTTACTATGTTCTCTTTTTGTTACCATACCTCATGTAATCTTACTGTGTTCTACATTTTGTAAGCATACCTTATGTAATCTTATTTTCTTCTACCTTATGTTACCATACCTTATGTCATCTTACTGTATTGAAACTTTTTGTTACCATAGCTCTTGTAATCTTACTGTATTCCACCATATGTTGCCATACCTTATGCCTTTCTACTATGTTCTACTTTTTGTTACCATACCTCATGTAATGTTACTATGTTCTCTTTTTGTTACCATAACTTATGTCATCTTACTGTGTTGTACTTTTTGTTACCGTATATCACGTAATCTTACTGTATTCCACCTTATGTTACCTTTCCTTATGTATTTCTTCTGTGTTCTACTTTTTGTTACCATACCTAATGTAATCTTACTGTATTCCACCTTATGGTAACATAACTTATGTATTTCTACTATGTTCTACTTTTTGTTACCATACCTTATGTAATCTTACTGTGTTCTACATTTTGTAACCATACCTTATGTAATCTTATTCTCTTCTACCTTATGTTACAATACCTTATGTCATCTTATTGTGTTGTACTTTTTGTTACCATACCTTATGTAATCTTACTGTATTCCACCTTATGTTACCATACCTTATGTATTTCTACAGTGATCTACTTTTTGTTACCATACCTTATGTAATATTACTATCTTCCACCTTATCTTACCATACCTCATGTAATCTTACTGTGTTCTACATTTTGTAACCGTACCTTATGTAATCTCATTCTCTTCTACCTTCAGTTACCATACCTCTTGTTATCTTACTGTGTTGTACTTTTTGTTACCATACCTTATGTAATCTTACTGTATTCCACCTTATGTTACCATACGTCATGTCATGTTACTGTATACCACCTTATGTTGCCATACCTTATGTATTTCTAAAATGTTCCACTTTTTGTTACCATACCTCATGTAATCTTACTATGTTCCACTTTTTGTTACCATACCTTATGTAATCTTACTATGTTCTACTTTTTGTTACCATACCTTATGTAATCTTATTCTTTTCTACCTTATGTTACCATACCTTATGTCATCTTACTGTATTGAAACTTTTTTTTACCATACCTCTTGTAATCTTACTGTATTCCACCTTATGTTGCCATACCTTATGCCTTTCTACTATGTTCTACTTTTTGTTACCATACCTCATGTAATGTTACTATGTTCTCTTTTTGTTACCATACCTCATGTAATCTTACTGTGTTCTACATTTTGTAAGCATACCTTATGTAATCTTATTTTCTTCTACCTTATGTTACCATACCTTATGTCATCTTACTGTATTGAAACTTTTTGTTACCATAGCTCTTGTAATCTTACTGTATTCCACCATATGTTGCCATACCTTATGCCTTTCTACTATGTTCTACTTTTTGTTACCATACCTCATGTAATGTTACTATGTTCTCTTTTTGTTACCATAACTTATGTCATCTTACTGTGTTGTACTTTTTGTTACCGTATATCACGTAATCTTACTGTATTCCACCTTATGTTACCTTTCCTTATGTATTTCTTCTGTGTTCTACTTTTTGTTACCATACCTAATGTAATCTTACTGTATTCCACCTTATGGTAACATAACTTATGTATTTCTACTATGTTCTACTTTTTGTTACCATACCTTATGTAATCTTACTGTGTTCTACATTTTGTAACCATACCTTATGTAATCTTATTCTCTTCTACCTTATGTTACAATACCTTATGTCATCTTATTGTGTTGTACTTTTTGTTACCATACCTTATGTAATCTTACTGTATTCCACCTTATGTTACCATACCTTATGTATTTCTACAGTGATCTACTTTTTGTTACCATACCTTATGTAATATTACTATCTTCCACCTTATCTTACCATACCTCATGTAATCTTACTGTGTTCTACATTTTGTAACCGTACCTTATGTAATCTCATTCTCTTCTACCTTCAGTTACCATACCTCTTGTTATCTTACTGTGTTGTACTTTTTGTTACCATACCTTATGTAATCTTACTGTATTCCACCTTATGTTACCATACGTCATGTCATGTTACTGTATACCACCTTATGTTGCCATACCTTATGTATTTCTAAAATGTTCCACTTTTTGTTACCATACCTCATGTAATCTTACTATGTTCCACTTTTTGTTACCATACCTTATGTAATCTTACTATGTTCTACTTTTTGTTACCATACCTTATGTAATCTTATTCTTTTCTACCTTATGTTACCATACCTTATGTCATCTTACTGTATTGAAACTTTTTGTTACCATACCTCTTGTAATCTTACTGTATTCCACCTTATGTTGCCATACCTTATGCCTTTCTACTATGTTCTACTTTTTGTTACCATACCTCATGTAATGTTACTATGTTCTCTTTTTGTTACCATACCTCATGTAATCTTACTGTGTTCTACATTTTGTAAGCATACCTTATGTAATCTTATTTTCTTCTACTTTACATTACCATAACTTATGTCATCTTACTGTGTTGTACTTTTTGTTACCGTATATCACGTAATCTTACTGTATTCCACCTTATGTTACCATCCTTATGTATTTCTTCTGTGTTCTACTTTTTGTTACCATACCTTATGTAATCTTACTGTATTCCACCTTATGTTACCATAACGTATGTATTTCTTCTGTGTTCTACTTTTTGTTACCATACCTTATGTAATTTTACTGTATTCCACCTTATCTTGCCATACCTTATGTATTTCTAAAATGTTCTACTTTTTGTTACCATACCTGATGTAATCTTACTGTGTTCTGCATATTGTAACCATACCTTATGTAATCTTATTCTCTTCTACATTATGTTACCATACCTTATGTCATCTTACTGTGTTCTACTTTTTGTTACCAAACCTTTTGTAATTTTACTGTATTCCACCTTATCTTACCAAACCTTATGTATTTCTACTGTGTTCTACTTTTTGTTACCAGACCTTATGTAATCTTACTGTGTTCTACATTTTGTAATCATACATTATATGATCTTATTCTCTTCTACCTTATGTTACCATACCTTATGACATCTTATTCTGTTGTACTTTTTCTTACCATACCTTATGTAATCTTATTGTATTCCACTTTATGTTGTCATACCTTATGTATTTCTACTATGTTCTACTTCTTGTTACCATACCTCATGTAATCTTACTATGTTCTCTTTTTGTTACCATAAATCATGTAATCTTACTGTGTTCTACATTTTGTAACCATACCTTATGTAATCTTATTTTCTTCTACCTCATGTTACCATAATTTATGTCATCTTCCGGTGTTGAAAATTTTTGTTACCGTACCTCATGTAATCTTACTGTATTCCACCTTATGTTACCATTCCTTATGTATTTCTACTGTGTTCTATTTTTTGTTACCAAACCTTATGTAATCTTACTGTGTTCTACATTTTGTAACAATAGCTTATGTAATCTTAATCTCTTCTACCTTAGGTTACCATACCTTATGTCGTCTTACTGTGTTGTACTTTTTGTTACCATACCTTATTTACCTTGTGTTACCATTCCTTATGTATTTCTACTATGTTCTACCTTTTGTTACCATACCTCATGCAATTTTACTGTATTCCACCTTATGTTAACATACCTTATTTATTTCTACTATGTTCTACCTTTTGTTACCATACCTCACGTAATCTTACTATGTTCTACTTTTTTTTTACCATACCTCATGTAATAGTACTGTTTTCCTTTTTGTAACTATACCATATGTTATCTTATTTTCTGCTACCTTATGTTACCATACCTTATGTCATCTTACTGTGTTGTACTTTCTGTTACGATACCTCACGTAATCTTACTGTATTCCACCTTATGTTACTATTCCTTATGTAGTTCTACTATGTTTTACCTTTTGTTACCATACGTTATGTAATCTTACTGTGTTCTACATTTTGTAACCATACCTTATGTAATCTTATTCTCTTCTACCTTATGTTACAATACCTTATGTCATCTTATTGTGTTGTACTTTTTGTTACCATACCTTATGTAATCTTACTGTATTCCACCTTATGTTACCATACCTTATGTATTTCTACAGTGATCTACTTTTTGTTACCATACCTTATGTAATATTACTATCTTCCACCTTATCTTACCATACCTCATGTAATCTTACTGTGTTCTACATTTTGTAACCGTACCTTATGTAATCTCATTCTCTTCTACCTTCAGTTACCATATCTCTTGTCATCTTACTGTGTTGTACTTTTTGTTCCCATACCTTATGTAATCTTACTGTATTCCACCTTATGTTACCATACCTCAAGTCATGTTACTGTATACCACCTTATGTTGCCATACCTTATGTATTTCTAAAATGTTCCACTTTTTGTTACCATACCTCATGTAATCTTACTATGTTCCACTTTTTGTTACCATACCTTATGTAATCTTATTCTCTTCTACCTTATGTTACCATACCTTATGTCATCTTACTGTATTGAAACTTTTTGTTACCATACCTCTTGTAATCTTACTGTATTCCACCTTATGTTGCCATACCTTATGCCTTTCTACTATGTTCTACTTTTTGTTACCATACCTCATGTAATGTTACTATGTTCTCTTTTTGTTACCATACCTCATGTAATCTTACTGTGTTCTACATTTTGTAAGCATACCTTATGTAATCTTATTTTCTTCTACCTTATGTTACCATACCTTATGTCATCTTACTGTATTGAAACTTTTTGTTACCATAGCTCTTGTAATCTTACTGTATTCCACCTTATGTTGCCATACCTTATGCCTTTCTACTATGTTCTACTTTTTGTTACCATACCTCATGTAATGTTACTATGTTCTCTTTTTGTTACCATACCTCATGTAATCTTACTGTGTTCTACATTTTGTAAGCATACCTTATGTAATCTTATTTTCTTCTACTTTACATTACCATAACTTATGTCATCTTACTGTGTTGTACTTTTTGTTACCGTATATCACGTAATCTTACTGTATTCCACCTTATGTTACCATCCTTATGTATTTCTTCTGTGTTCTACTTTTTGTTACCATACCTTATGTAATCTTACTGTATTCCACCTTATGTTACCATAACGTATGTATTTCTTCTGTGTTCTACTTTTTGTTACCATACCTTATGTAATTTTACTGTATTCCACCTTATCTTGCCATACCTTATGTATTTCTAAAATGTTCTACTTTTTGTTACCATAGCTGATGTAATCTTACTGTGTTCTGCATATTGTAACCATACCTTATGTAATCTTATTCTTTTCTACATTATGTTACCATACCTTATGTCATCTTACTGTGTTCTACTTTTTGTTACCATACCTTTTGTAATTTTACTGTATTCCACCTTATCTTACCAAACCTTATGTATTTCTACTGTGTTCTACTTTTTGTTACCATACCTTATGTAATCTAACTGTATTCCACCTTATGTTACCATACCTCATGTCATGTTACTGTATACCACCTTATGTTGCCATACCTTATGTATTTCTAAAATGTTCCACTTTTTGTTACCATACCTCATGTAATCTTACTATGTTCCACTTTTTGTTACCATACCTTATGTAATCTTATTCTCTTCTACCTTATGTTACCATACCTTATGTCATCTTACTGTATTGAAACTTTTTGTTACCATACCTCTTGTAATCTTACTGTATTCCATCTTATGTTGCCATACCTTATGCCTTTCTACTATGTTCTACTTTTTGTTACCATACCTCATGTAATGTTACTATGTTCTCTTTTTGTTACCATACCTCATGTAATCTTACTGTGTTCTACATTTTGTAAGCATACCTTATGTAATCTTATTTTCTTCTACTTTACATTACCATAACTTATGTCATCTTACTGTGTTGTACTTTTTGTTACCGTATATCACGTAATCTTACTGTTTTCCACCTTATGTTATCTTTCCTTATGTATTTCTTCTGTGTTCTACTTTTTGTTACCATACCTTATGTAATCTTACTGTATTCAACCTTATGTTAACATAACTTATGTATTTCTACTATGTTCTACTTTTTGTTACCATACCTTACGTAATCTTACTGTGTTCTATGTTTTATAACCATACCTTATGTGATCTTTTTCTCTACTACCTTATGTTACCATACCTTATGTCATCTTACTGTGTTGAACTTTTTGTTACCATACCTTATGTAATCTTACTGTATTCCATCTTATGTTACCATAACGTATGTATTTCTTCTGTGTTCTACTTTTTGTTACCATACCTTATGTAATTTTACTGTATTCCACCTTATCTTGCCATACCTTATGTATTTCTAAAATGTTCTACTTTTTGTTACCATACCTGATGTAATCTTACTGTGTTCTGCATATTGTAACCATACCTTATGTAATCTTATTCTCTTCTACATTATGTTACCATACCTTATGTCATCTTACTGTGTTCTACTTTTTGTTACCATACCTTTTGTAATTTTACTGTATTCCACCTTATCTTACCAAACCTTATGTATTTCTACTGTGTTCTACTTTTTGTTACCATACCTTATGTAATCTTACTGTGTTCTACATTTTGTAATCATACATTATATGATCTTATTCTCTTCTACCTTATGTACCATACCTTATGACATCTTATTGTGTTGTACTTTTTCTTACCATACCTTATGTAATCTTATTGTATTCCACTTTATGTTGTCATACCTTATGTATTGCTAAAATGTTCTACTTTTTGTTACCATACCTCATGTAATCTTACTGTGTTCTACATTTTGTAACCATACCTTATGTAATCTTATTTTCTTCTACCTTAGGTTACCATAACTTATGTCATCTTACTGTGTTGAAACTTTTTGTTACCATACCTCATGTAATCTTACTGTGTTCTACATTTTGTAACCATACCTTATGTAATCTTATTTTCTTCTACCTTAGGTTACCATAACTTATGTCATCTTACTGTGTTGAAACTTTTTATTACCATACCTCATGTAATCTTACTGTGTTCTACATTTTGTAACCATACCTTATGTAATCTTATTTTCTTCTACCTTATGTTACCATAACTTATGTCATCAAACTGTGTTGTACTTTTTGTTACTATACCTCATGTAATCTTACTATATTCCACCTTATGTTAACATTACTTATGTATTTTCTACTGTGTTCAACTTTTTGTTACCATACCTTCTGTAATCTTACTGTGTTCTACATTTTGTAACCATACCTTTAGTAATCTTATTCTCTTCTACCTTATTTTACCATACCTTATGTCATCTTACTGTATTGAAACTTTTTGTTACCATACCTCATGTAATCCTACTGTATTCCACCTTATGTTGCCATACCTTATGTATTTCTACTATGTTCTACTTCTTGTTACCATACCTCATGTAATCTTACTATGTTCTCTTTTTGTTACCATAAATCATGTAATCTTACTGTGTTCTGCATTTTGTAATCATACCTTATGTAATCTTATTTTCTTCTACCTCATGTTACCATAACTTATGTCATCTTCCGGTGTTGAAAATTTTTGTTACCGTACCTCATGTAATCTAACTGTATTCCACCTTATGTTACCATTCCTTATGTATTTCTACTGTGTTCTATTTTTTGTTACCAAACCTTATGTAATCTTACTGTGTTCTACATTTTGTAACAATATCTTATGTAATCTTAATCTCTTCTACCTTAGGTTACCATACCTTATGTTGTCTTACTGTGTTGTACTTTTTGTTACCATACCTTATTTACCTTGTGTTACCATTCCTTATGTATTTCTACTATGTTCTACCTTTTGTTACCATACCTCATGCAATTTTACTGTATTCCACCTTATGTTAACATACCTTATTTATTTCTACTATGTTCTACATTTTGTTACCATACCTCATGTAATCTTACTATGTTCTACTTTTTTTTACCATACCTCATGTAATAGTACTGTTTTCCTTTTTGTAACTATACCATATGTAATCTTATTTTCTGCTACCTTATGTTACCATACCTTATGTCATCTTACTGTGTTGTACTTTGTGTTACCATACCTCACGTAATCTTACTGTATTCCACCTTATGTTACTATTCCTTATGTAGTTCTACTATGTTTTACCTTTTGTTACCATACCTTATGTAATCTTACTGTGTTCTACATTTTGTAACCATACCTTATGTAATCTTATTCTCTTCTACCTTATGTTACAATACCTTATGTCATCTTATTGTGTTGTACTTTTTGTTACCATACCTTATGTAATCTTACTGTATTCCACCTTATGTTGCCATACCTTATGTATTTCTACAGTGATCTACTTTTTGTTACCATACCTAATGTAATATTACTATCTTCCACCTTATCTTACCATACCTCATGTAATCTTACTGTGTTCTACATTTTGTAACCGTACCTTATGTAATCTCATTCTCTTCTACCTTCAGTTACCATATCTCTTGTCATCTTACTGTGTTGTACTTTTTGTTACCATACCTTATGTAATCTTACTGTATTCCACCTTATGTTACCATACCTTATGTATTTCTAAAATGTTCCACTTTTTGTTACCATACCTCATGTAATCTTACTATGTTCCACTTTTTGTTACCATACCTTATGTAATCTTATTCTCTTCTACCTTATGTTACCATACCTTATGTCATCTTACTGTATTGAAACTTTTTGTTACCATACCTCTTGTAATCTTACTGTATTCCACCTTATGTTGCCATACCTTATGCCTTTCTACTATGTTCTACTTTTTGTTACCATACCTCATGTAATGTTACTATGTTCTCTTTTTGTTACCATACCTCATGTAATCTTACTGTGTTCTACATTTTGTAAGCATACCTTATGTAATCTTATTTTCTTCTACCTTATGTTACCATACCTTATGTCATCTTACTGTATTGAAACTTTTTGTTACCATAGCTCTTGTAATCTTACTGTATTCCACCTTATGTTGCCATACCTTATGCCTTTCTACTATGTTCTACTTTTTGTTACCATACCTCATGTAATGTTACTATGTTCTCTTTTTGTTACCATACCTCATGTAATCTTACTGTGTTCTACATTTTGTAACCGTACCTTATGTAATCTCATTCTCTTCTACCTTCAGTTACCATACCTCTTGTTATCTTACTGTGTTGTACTTTTTGTTACCATACCTTATGTAATCTTACTGTATTCCACCTTATGTTACCATACGTCATGTCATGTTACTGTATACCACCTTATGTTGCCATACCTTATGTATTTCTAAAATGTTCCACTTTTTGTTACCATACCTCATGTAATCTTACTATGTTCCACTTTTTGTTACCATACCTTATGTAATCTTACTATGTTCTACTTTTTGTTACCATACCTTATGTAATCTTATTCTTTTCTACCTTATGTTACCATACCTTATGTCATCTTACTGCATTGAAACTTTTTGTTACCATACCTCTTGTAATCTTACTGTATTCCACCTTATGTTGCCATACCTTATGCCTTTCTACTATGTTCTACTTTTTGTTACCATACCTCATGTAATGTTACTATGTTCTCTTTTTGTTACCATACCTCATGTAATCTTACTGTGTTCTACATTTTGTAAGCATACCTTATGTAATCTTATTTTCTTCTACTTTACATTACCATAACTTATGTCATCTTACTGTGTTGTACTTTTTGTTACCGTATATCACGTAATCTTACTGTATTCCACCTTATGTTACCATCCTTATGTATTTCTTCTGTGTTCTACTTTTTGTTACCATACCTTATGTAATCTTACTGTATTCCACCTTATGTTACCATAACGTATGTATTTCTTCTGTGTTCTACTTTTTGTTACCATACCTTATGTAATTTTACTGTATTCCACCTTATCTTGCCATACCTTATGTATTTCTAAAATGTTCTACTTTTTGTTACCATACCTGATGTAATCTTACTGTGTTCTGCATATTGTAACCATACCTTATGTAATCTTATTCTCTTCTACATTATGTTACCATACCTTATGTCATCTTACTGTGTTCTACTTTTTGTTACCAAACCTTTTGTAATTTTACTGTATTCCACCTTATCTTACCAAACCTTATGTATTTCTACTGTGTTCTACTTTTTGTTACCAGACCTTATGTAATCTTACTGTGTTCTACATTTTGTAATCATACATTATATGATCTTATTCTCTTCTACCTTATGTTACCATACCTTATGACATCTTATTGTGTTGTACTTTTTCTTACCATACCTTATGTAATCTTATTGTATTCCACTTTATGTTGTCATACCTTATGTATTTCTACTATGTTCTACTTCTTGTTACCATACCTCATGTAATCTTACTATGTTCTCTTTTTGTTACCATAAATCATGTAATCTTACTGTGTTCTACATTTTGTAACCATACCTTATGTAATCTTATTTTCTTCTACCTCATGTTACCATAACTTATGTCATCTTCCGGTGTTGAAAATTTTTGTTACCGTACCTCATGTAATCTTACTGTATTCCACCTTATGTTACCATTCCTTATGTATTTCTACTGTGTTCTATTTTTTGTTACCAAACCTTATGTAATCTTACTGTGTTCTACATTTTGTAACAATAGCTTATGTAATCTTAATCTCTTCTACCTTAGGTTACCATACCTTATGTCGTCTTACTGTGTTGTACTTTTTGTTACCATACCTTATTTACCTTGTGTTACCATTCCTTATGTATTTCTACTATGTTCTACCTTTTGTTACCATACCTCATGCAATTTTACTGTATTCCACCTTATGTTAACATACCTTATTTATTTCTACTATGTTCTACCTTTTGTTACCATACCTCACGTAATCTTACTATGTTCTACTTTTTTTTTACCATACCTCATGTAATAGTACTGTTTTCCTTTTTGTAACTATACCATATGTTATCTTATTTTCTGCTACCTTATGTTACCATACCTTATGTCATCTTACTGTGTTGTACTTTCTGTTACGATACCTCACGTAATCTTACTGTATTCCACCTTATGTTACTATTCCTTATGTAGTTCTACTATGTTTTACCTTTTGTTACCATACGTTATGTAATCTTACTGTGTTCTACATTTTGTAACCATACCTTATGTAATCTTATTCTCTTCTACCTTATGTTACAATACCTTATGTCATCTTATTGTGTTGTACTTTTTTTTACCATACCTTATGTAATCTTACTGTATTCCACCTTATGTTACCATACCTTATGTATTTCTACAGTGATCTACTTTTTGTTACCATACCTTATGTAATATTACTATCTTCCACCTTATCTTACCATACCTCATGTAATCTTACTGTGTTCTACATTTTGTAACCGTACCTTATGTAATCTCATTCTCTTCTACCTTCAGTTACCATATCTCTTGTCATCTTACTGTGTTGTACTTTTTGTTCCCATACCTTATGTAATCTTACTGTATTCCACCTTATGTTACCATACCTCAAGTCATGTTACTGTATACCACCTTATGTTGCCATACCTTATGTATTTCTAAAATGTTCCACTTTTTGTTACCATACCTCATGTAATCTTACTATGTTCCACTTTTTGTTACCATACCTTATGTAATCTTATTCTCTTCTACCTTATGTTACCATACCTTATGTCATCTTACTGTATTGAAACTTTTTGTTACCATACCTCTTGTAATCTTACTGTATTCCACCTTATGTTGCCATACCTTATGCCTTTCTACTATGTTCTACTTTTTGTTACCATACCTCATGTAATGTTACTATGTTCTCTTTTTGTTACCATACCTCATGTAATCTTACTGTGTTCTACATTTTGTAAGCATACCTTATGTAATCTTATTTTCTTCTACCTTATGTTACCATACCTTATGTCATCTTACTGTATTGAAACTTTTTGTTACCATAGCTCTTGTAATCTTACTGTATTCCACCTTATGTTGCCATACCTTATGCCTTTCTACTATGTTCTACTTTTTGTTACCATACCTCATGTAATGTTACTATGTTCTCTTTTTGTTACCATACCTCATGTAATCTTACTGTGTTCTACATTTTGTAAGCATACCTTATGTAATCTTATTTTCTTCTACTTTACATTACCATAACTTATGTCATCTTACTGTGTTGTACTTTTTGTTACCGTATATCACGTAATCTTACTGTATTCCACCTTATGTTACCATCCTTATGTATTTCTTCTGTGTTCTACTTTTTGTTACCATACCTTATGTAATCTTACTGTATTCCACCTTATGTTACCATAACGTATGTATTTCTTCTGTGTTCTACTTTTTGTTACCATACCTTATGTAATTTTACTGTATTCCACCTTATCTTGCCATACCTTATGTATTTCTAAAATGTTCTACTTTTTGTTACCATAGCTGATGTAATCTTACTGTGTTCTGCATATTGTAACCATACCTTATGTAATCTTATTCTTTTCTACATTATGTTACCATACCTTATGTCATCTTACTGTGTTCTACTTTTTGTTACCATACCTTTTGTAATTTTACTGTATTCCACCTTATCTTACCAAACCTTATGTATTTCTACTGTGTTCTACTTTTTGTTACCATACCTTATGTAATCTAACTGTATTCCACCTTATGTTACCATACCTCATGTCATGTTACTGTATACCACCTTATGTTGCCATACCTTATGTATTTCTAAAATGTTCCACTTTTTGTTACCATACCTCATGTAATCTTACTATGTTCCACTTTTTGTTACCATACCTTATGTAATCTTATTCTCTTCTACCTTATGTTACCATACCTTATGTCATCTTACTGTATTGAAACTTTTTGTTACCATACCTCTTGTAATCTTACTGTATTCCATCTTATGTTGCCATACCTTATGCCTTTCTACTATGTTCTACTTTTTGTTACCATACCTCATGTAATGTTACTATGTTCTCTTTTTGTTACCATACCTCATGTAATCTTACTGTGTTCTACATTTTGTAAGCATACCTTATGTAATCTTATTTTCTTCTACTTTACATTACCATAACTTATGTCATCTTACTGTGTTGTACTTTTTGTTACCGTATATCACGTAATCTTACTGTTTTCCACCTTATGTTATCTTTCCTTATGTATTTCTTCTGTGTTCTACTTTTTGTTACCATACCTTATGTAATCTTACTGTATTCAACCTTATGTTAACATAACTTATGTATTTCTACTATGTTCTACTTTTTGTTACCATACCTTACGTAATCTTACTGTGTTCTATGTTTTATAACCATACCTTATGTGATCTTTTTCTCTACTACCTTATGTTACCATACCTTATGTCATCTTACTGTGTTGAACTTTTTGTTACCATACCTTATGTAATCTTACTGTATTCCATCTTATGTTACCATAACGTATGTATTTCTTCTGTGTTCTACTTTTTGTTACCATACCTTATGTAATTTTACTGTATTCCACCTTATCTTGCCATACCTTATGTATTTCTAAAATGTTCTACTTTTTGTTACCATACCTGATGTAATCTTACTGTGTTCTGCATATTGTAACCATACCTTATGTAATCTTATTCTCTTCTACATTATGTTACCATACCTTATGTCATCTTACTGTGTTCTACTTTTTGTTACCATACCTTTTGTAATTTTACTGTATTCCACCTTATCTTACCAAACCTTATGTATTTCTACTGTGTTCTACTTTTTGTTACCATACCTTATGTAATCTTACTGTGTTCTACATTTTGTAATCATACATTATATGATCTTATTCTCTTCTACCTTATGTACCATACCTTATGACATCTTATTGTGTTGTACTTTTTCTTACCATACCTTATGTAATCTTATTGTATTCCACTTTATGTTGTCATACCTTATGTATTGCTAAAATGTTCTACTTTTTGTTACCATACCTCATGTAATCTTACTGTGTTCTACATTTTGTAACCATACCTTATGTAATCTTATTTTCTTCTACCTTAGGTTACCATAACTTATGTCATCTTACTGTGTTGAAACTTTTTGTTACCATACCTCATGTAATCTTACTGTGTTCTACATTTTGTAACCATACCTTATGTAATCTTATTTTCTTCTACCTTAGGTTACCATAACTTATGTCATCTTACTGTGTTGAAACTTTTTATTACCATACCTCATGTAATCTTACTGTGTTCTACATTTTGTAACCATACCTTATGTAATCTTATTTTCTTCTACCTTATGTTACCATAACTTATGTCATCAAACTGTGTTGTACTTTTTGTTACTATACCTCATGTAATCTTACTATATTCCACCTTATGTTAACATTACTTATGTATTTTCTACTGTGTTCAACTTTTTGTTACCATACCTTCTGTAATCTTACTGTGTTCTACATTTTGTAACCATACCTTTAGTAATCTTATTCTCTTCTACCTTATTTTACCATACCTTATGTCATCTTACTGTATTGAAACTTTTTGTTACCATACCTCATGTAATCCTACTGTATTCCACCTTATGTTGCCATACCTTATGTATTTCTACTATGTTCTACTTCTTGTTACCATACCTCATGTAATCTTACTATGTTCTCTTTTTGTTACCATAAATCATGTAATCTTACTGTGTTCTACATTTTGTAATCATACCTTATGTAATCTTATTTTCTTCTACCTCATGTTACCATAACTTATGTCATCTTCCGGTGTTGAAAATTTTTGTTACCGTACCTCATGTAATCTAACTGTATTCCACCTTATGTTACCATTCCTTATGTATTTCTACTGTGTTCTATTTTTTGTTACCAAACCTTATGTAATCTTACTGTGTTCTACATTTTGTAACAATATCTTATGTAATCTTAATCTCTTCTACCTTAGGTTACCATACCTTATGTTGTCTTACTGTGTTGTACTTTTTGTTACCATACCTTATTTACCTTGTGTTACCATTCCTTATGTATTTCTACTATGTTCTACCTTTTGTTACCATACCTCATGCAATTTTACTGTATTCCACCTTATGTTAACATACCTTATTTATTTCTACTATGTTCTACCTTTTGTTACCATACCTCATGTAATCTTACTATGTTCTACTTTTTTTTACCATACCTCATGTAATAGTACTGTTTTCCTTTTTGTAACTATACCATATGTAATCTTATTTTCTGCTACCTTATGTTACCATACCTTATGTCATCTTACTGTGTTGTACTTTGTGTTACCATACCTCACGTAATCTTACTGTATTCCACCTTATGTTACTATTCCTTATGTAGTTCTACTATGTTTTACCTTTTGTTACCATACCTTATGTAATCTTACTGTGTTCTACATTTTGTAACCATACCTTATGTAATCTTATTCTCTTCTACCTTATGTTACAATACCTTATGTCATCTTATTGTGTTGTACTTTTTGTTACCATACCTTATGTAATCTTACTGTATTCCACCTTATGTTGCCATACCTTATATATTTCTACAGTGATCTACTTTTTGTTACCATACCTAATGTAATATTACTATCTTCCACCTTATCTTACCATACCTCATGTAATCTTACTGTGTTCTACATTTTGTAACCGTACCTTATGTAATCTCATTCTCTTCTACCTTCAGTTACCATATCTCTTGTCATCTTACTGTGTTGTACTTTTTGTTACCATACCTTATGTAATCTTACTGTATTCCACCTTATGTTACCATACCTTATGTATTTCTAAAATGTTCCACTTTTTGTTACCATACCTCATGTAATCTTACTATGTTCCACTTTTTGTTACCATACCTTATGTAATCTTATTCTCTTCTACCTTATGTTACCATACCTTATGTCATCTTACTGTATTGAAACTTTTTGTTACCATACCTCTTGTAATCTTACTGTATTCCACCTTATGTTGCCATACCTTATGCCTTTCTACTATGTTCTACTTTTTGTTACCATACCTCATGTAATGTTACTATGTTCTCTTTTTGTTACCATACCTCATGTAATCTTACTGTGTTCTACATTTTGTAAGCATACCTTATGTAATCTTATTTTCTTCTACCTTATGTTACCATACCTTATGTCATCTTACTGTATTGAAACTTTTTGTTACCATAGCTCTTGTAATCTTACTGTATTCCACCTTATGTTGCCATACCTTATGCCTTTCTACTATGTTCTACTTTTTGTTACCATACCTCATGTAATGTTACTATGTTCTCTTTTTGTTACCATACCTCATGTAATCTTACTGTGTTCTACATTTTGTAAGCATACCTTATGTAATCTTATTTTCTTCTACTTTACATTACCATAACTTATGTCATCTTACTGTGTTGTACTTTTTGTTACCGTATATCACGTAATCTTACTGTATTCCACCTTATGTTACCTTTCCTTATGTATTTCTTCTGTGTTCTACTTTTTGTTACCGTACCTTATGTAATCTTACTGTGTTCTACATTTTGTAACCATACCTTATGTAATCTTACTCTCTTCTACCTTATGTTACAATACCTTATGTCATCTTATTGTGTTGTACTTTTTGTTACCATACCTTATGTAATCTTACTGTATTCCACCTTATTTTACCGTACCTCATGTCATGTTACTGTATACCACCTTATGCTGCCATACCTTATGTATTTCTAAAATGTTCCACTTTTTGTTACCATACCTCATGTAATCTTACTATGTTCCACTTTTTGTTACCATACCTTATGTAATCTTACTATGTTCTACTTTTTGTTACCATACCTTATGTAATCTTATTCTCTTCTACCTTATGTTACCATACCTTATGTCATCTTACTGTATTGAAACTTTTTGTTACCATACCTCTTGTAATCTTACTGTATTCCACCTTATGTTGCCATACCTTATGCCTTTCTACTATGTTCTACTTTTTGTTACCATACCTCATGTAATGTTACTATGTTCTCTTTTTGTTACCATACCTCATGTAATCTTACTGTGTTCTACATTTTGTAAGCATACCTTATGTAATCTTATTTTCTTCTACTTTACATTACCATAACTTATGTCATCTTACTGTGTTGTACTTTTTGTTACCGTATATCACGTAATCTTACTGTATTCCACCTTATGTTACCATCCTTATGTATTTCTTCTGTGTTCTACTTTTTGTTACCATACCTTATGTAATCTTACTGTATTCCACCTTATGTTACCATAACGTATGTATTTCTTCTGTGTTCTACTTTTTGTTACCATACCTTATGTAATTTTACTGTACTCCACCTTATCTTGCCATACCTTATGCATTTCTAAAATGTTCTACTTTTTGTTACCATACCTGATGTAATCTTACTGTGTTCTGCATATTGTAACCATACCTTATGTAATCTTATTCTCTTCTACATTATGTTACCATACCTTATGTCATCTTACTGTGTTCTACTTTTTGTTACCATACCTTTTGTAATTATACTGTATTCCACCTTATCTTACCAAACCTTATGTATTTCTACTGTGTTCTACTTTTTGTTACCATACCTTATGTATTTCTACTGTGTTCTACATTTTGTAATCATACATTATATGATCTTATTCTCTTCTACCTTATGTTACCATACCTTATGACATCCTATTGTGTTGTACTTTTTCTTACCATACCTTATGTAATCTTATTGTATTCCACTTTATGTTGTCATACCTTATGTATTGCTAAAATGTTCTACTTTTTGTTACCATACCTCATGTAATCTTACTGTGTTCTACATTTTGTAACCATACCTTATGTAATCTTATTTTCTTCTACCTTAGGTTACCATAACTTATGTCATCTTACTGTGTTGAAACTTTTTGTTACCATACCTCATGTAATCTTACTGTGTTCTACATTTTGTAACCATACCTTATGTAATCTTATTTTCTTCTACCTTAGGTTACCATAACTTATGTCATCTTACTGTGTTGAAACTTTTTATTACCATACCTCATGTAATCTTACTGTGTTCTACATTTTGTAACCATACCTTATGTAATCTTATTTTCTTCTACCTTATGTTACCATAACTTATGTCATCAAACTGTGTTGTACTTTTTGTTACTATACCTCATGTAATCTTACTATATTCCACCTTATGTTAACATTACTTATGTATTTTCTACTGTGTTCAACTTTTTGTTACCATACCTTCTGTAATCTTACTGTGTTCTACATTTTGTAACCATACCTTTAGTAATCTTATTCTCTTCTACCTTATTTTACCATACCTTATGTCATCTTACTGTATTGAAACTTTTTGTTACCATACCTCATGTAATCCTACTGTATTCCACCTTATGTTGCCATACCTTATGTATTTCTACTATGTTCTACTTCTTGTTACCATACCTCATGTAATCTTACTATGTTCTCTTTTTGTTACCATAAATCATGTAATCTTACTGTGTTCTACATTTTGTAATCATACCTTATGTAATCTTATTTTCTTCTACCTCATGTTACCATAACTTATGTCATCTTCCGGTGTTGAAAATTTTTGTTACCGTACCTCATGTAATCTAACTGTATTCCACCTTATGTTACCATTCCTTATGTATTTCTACTGTGTTCTATTTTTTGTTACCAAACCTTATGTAATCTTACTGTGTTCTACAGTTTGTAACAATATCTTATGTAATCTTAATCTCTTCTACCTTAGGTTACCATACCTTATGTTGTCTTACTGTGTTGTACTTTTTGTTACCATACCTTATTTACCTTGTGTTACCATTCCTTATGTATTTCTACTATGTTCTACCTTTTGTTACCATACCTCATGCAATTTTACTGTATTCCACCTTATGTTAACATACCTTATTTATTTCTACTATGTTCTACCTTTTGTTACCATACCTCATGTAATCTTACTATGTTCTACTTTTTTTTACCATACCTCATGTAATAGTACTGTTTTCCTTTTTGTAACTATACCATATGTAATCTTATTTTCTGCTACCTTATGTTACCATACCTTATGTCATCTTACTGTGTTGTACTTTGTGTTACCATACCTCACGTAATCTTACTGTATTCCACCTTATGTTACTATTCCTTATGTAGTTCTACTATGTTTTACCTTTTGTTACCATACCTTATGTAATCTTACTGTGTTCTACATTTTGTAACCATACCTTATGTAATCTTATTCTCTTCTACCTTATGTTACAATACCTTATGTCATCTTATTGTGTTGTACTTTTTGTTACCATACCTTATGTAATCTTACTGTATTCCACCTTATGTTGCCATACCTTATATATTTCTACAGTGATCTACTTTTTGTTACCATACCTAATGTAATATTACTATCTTCCACCTTATCTTACCATACCTCATGTAATCTTACTGTGTTCTACATTTTGTAACCGTACCTTATGTAATCTCATTCTCTTCTACCTTCAGTTACCATATCTCTTGTCATCTTACTGTGTTGTACTTTTTGTTACCATACCTTATGTAATCTTACTGTATTCCACCTTATGTTACCATACCTTATGTATTTCTAAAATGTTCCACTTTTTGTTACCATACCTCATGTAATCTTACTATGTTCCACTTTTTGTTACCATACCTTATGTAATCTTATTCTCTTCTACCTTATGTTACCATACCTTATGTCATCTTACTGTATTGAAACTTTTTGTTACCATACCTCTTGTAATCTTACTGTATTCCACCTTATGTTGCCATACCTTATGCCTTTCTACTATGTTCTACTTTTTGTTACCATACCTCATGTAATGTTACTATGTTCTCTTTTTGTTACCATACCTCATGTAATCTTACTGTGTTCTACATTTTGTAAGCATACCTTATGTAATCTTATTTTCTTCTACCTTATTTTACCATACCTTATGTCATCTTACTGTATTGAAACTTTTTGTTACCATAGCTCTTGTAATCTTACTGTATTCCACCTTATGTTGCCATACCTTATGCCTTTCTACTATGTTCTACTTTTTGTTACCATACCTCATGTAATGTTACTATGTTCTCTTTTTGTTACCATACCTCATGTAATCTTACTGTGTTCTACATTTTGTAAGCATACCTTATGTAATCTTATTTTCTTCTACTTTACATTACCATAACTTATGTCATCTTACTGTGTTGTACTTTTTGTTACCGTATATCACGTAATCTTACTGTATTCCACCTTATGTTACCTTTCCTTATGTATTTCTTCTGTGTTCTACTTTTTGTTACCGTACCTTATGTAATCTTACTGTGTTCTACATTTTGTAACCATACCTTATGTAATCTTACTCTCTTCTACCTTATGTTACAATACCTTATGTCATCTTATTGTGTTGTACTTTTTGTTACCATACCTTATGTAATCTTACTGTATTCCACCTTATTTTACCGTACCTCATGTCATGTTACTGTATACCACCTTATGCTGCCATACCTTATGTATTTCTAAAATGTTCCACTTTTTGTTACCATACCTCATGTAATCTTACTATGTTCCACTTTTTGTTACCATACCTTATGTAATCTTACTATGTTCTACTTTTTGTTACCATACCTTATGTAATCTTATTCTCTTCTACCTTATGTTACCATACCTTATGTCATCTTACTGTATTGAAACTTTTTGTTACCATACCTCTTGTAATCTTACTGTATTCCACCTTATGTTGCCATACCTTATGCCTTTCTACTATGTTCTACTTTTTGTTACCATACCTCATGTAATGTTACTATGTTCTCTTTTTGTTACCATACCTCATGTAATCTTACTGTGTTCTACATTTTGTAAGCATACCTTATGTAATCTTATTTTCTTCTACTTTACATTACCATAACTTATGTCATCTTACTGTGTTGTACTTTTTGTTACCGTATATCACGTAATCTTACTGTATTCCACCTTATGTTACCATCCTTATGTATTTCTTCTGTGTTCTACTTTTTGTTACCATACCTTATGTAATCTTACTGTATTCCACCTTATGTTACCATAACGTATGTATTTCTTCTGTGTTCTACTTTTTGTTACCATACCTTATGTAATTTTACTGTACTCCACCTTATCTTGCCATACCTTATGCATTTCTAAAATGTTCTACTTTTTGTTACCATACCTGATGTAATCTTACTGTGTTCTGCATATTGTAACCATACCTTATGTAATCTTATTCTCTTCTACATTATGTTACCATACCTTATGTCATCTTACTGTGTTCTACTTTTTGTTACCATACCTTTTGTAATTATACTGTATTCCACCTTATCTTACCAAACCTTATGTATTTCTACTGTGTTCTACTTTTTGTTACCATACCTTATGTATTTCTACTGTGTTCTACATTTTGTAATCATACATTATATGATCTTATTCTCTTCTACCTTATGTTACCATACCTTATGACATCCTATTGTGTTGTACTTTTTCTTACCATACCTTATGTAATCTTATTGTATTCCACTTTATGTTGTCATACCTTATGTATTGCTAAAATGCTCTACTTTTTGTTACCATACCTCATGTAATCTTACTGTGTTCTACATTTTGTAACCATACCTTATGTAATCTTATTTTCTTCTACCTTATGTTACCATAACTTATGTCATCTTACTGTGTTGAAACTTTTTGTTACCATACCTCATGTAATCTTACTGTGTTCTACATTTTGTAACCATACCTTATGTAATCTTATTTTCTTCTACCTTATGTTACCATAACTTATGTCATCAAACTGTGTTGTACTTTTTGTTACTATACCTCATGTAATCTTACTATATTCCACCTTATGTTAACATTACTTATGTATTTTCTACTGTGTTCAACTTTTTGTTACCATACCTTCTGTAATCTTACTGTGTTCTACATTTTGTAACCATACCTTTAGTAATCTTATTCTCTTCTACCTTATTTTACCATACCATATGTCATCTTACTGTATTGAAACTTTTTGTTACCATACCTCATGTAATCCTACTGTATTCCACCTTATGTTGCCATACCTTATGTATTTCTACTATGTTCTACTTCTTGTTACCATACCTCATGTAATCTTACTATGTTGTCTTTTTGTTACCATAAATCATGTAATCTTACTGTGTTCTACATTTTGTAACCATACCTTATGTAATCTTATTTTCTTCAACCTCATGTTACCATAACTTATGTCATCTTCCGGTGTTGAAACTTTTTGTTACCATACCTCATGTAATCTTACTGTATTCCACCTTATGTTACCATTCCTTATGTATTTCTACTGTGTTCTATTTTTTGTTACCAAACCTTATGTAATCTTACTGTGTTCTACATTTTGTAACAATAGCTTATGTAATCTTAATCTCTTCTACCTTAGGTTACCATACCTTATGTCGTCTTACTGTGTTGTACTTTTTGTTACCATACCTTATTTACCTTGTGTTACCATTCCTTATGTATTTATACTATGTTCTACCTTTTGTTACCATACCTCATGCAATTTTACTGTATTCCACCTTATGTTAACATACCTTATTTATTTCTACTATGTTCTACCTTTTGTTACCATACCTCATGTAATCTTACTATGTTCTACTTTTTTTTACGATACCTCATGTGATAGTACTGTTTTCCTTTTTGTAACCATACCATATGTAATCTTATTTTCTGCTACCTTATGTTACCATACCTTATGTCATCTTACTGTGTTGTACTTTGTGTTACCATACCTCACGTAATCTTACTGTATTCCACCTTATGTTACTATTCCTTATGTAGTTCTACTATGTTTTACCTTTTGTTACCATACCTTATGTAATCTTACTGTGTTCTACATTTTGTAACCATACCTTATGTAATCTTATTCTCTTCTACCTTATGTTACAATACCTTATGTCATCTTATTGTGTTGTACTTTTTGTTACCATACCTTATGTAATCTTACTGTATTCCACCTTATGTTACCATACCTTATGTATTTCTACAGTGATCTACTTTTTGTTACCATACCTTATGTAATATTACTATCTTCCACCTTATCTTACCATACCTCATGTAATCTTACTGTGTTCTACATTTTGTAACCGTACCTTATGTAATCTCATTCTCTTCTACCTTCAGTTACCACACCTCTTGTCATCTTACTGTGTTGTACTTTTTGTTACCATACCTTATGTAATATTACTGTATTCCACCTTATGTTACCATACCTCATGTCATGTTACTGTATACCACCTTATGTTGCCATACCTTATGTATTTCTAAAATGTTCCACTTTTTGTTACCATACCTCATGTAATCTTACTATGTTCCACTTTTTGTTACCATACCTTATGTAATCTTATTCTCTTCTACCTTATGTTACCATACCTTATGTCATCTTACTGTATTGAAACTTTTTGTTACCATACCTCTTGTAATCTTACTGTATTCCACCTTATGTTGCCATACCTTATGCCTTTCTACTATGTTCTACTTTTTGTTACCATACCTCATGTAATGTTACTATGTTCTCTTTTTGTTACCATACCTCATGTAATCTTACTGTGTTCTACATTTTGTAAGCATACCTTATGTAATCTTATTTTCTTCTACCTTATGTTACCATACCTTATGTCATCTTACTGTATTGAAACTTTTTGTTACCATACCTCTTGTAATCTTACTGTATTCCACCTTATGTTGCCATACCTTATGCCTTTCTACTATGTTCTACTTTTTGTTATCATACCTCATGTAATGTTACTATGTTCTCTTTTTGTTACCATACCTCATGTAATCTTACTGTGTTCTACATTTTGTAACCATACCTTATGTAATCTTATTTTCTTCTACCTTATGTTACCATAACTTATGTCATCTTACTGTGTTGAAACTTTTTGTTACCATACCTCATGTAATCTTACTGTGTTCTACATTTTGTAACCATACCTTATGTAATCTTATTTTCTTCTACCTTATGTTACCATAACTTATGTCATCAAACTGTGTTGTACTTTTTGTTACTATACCTCATGTAATCTTACTATATTCCACCTTATGTTAACATTACTTATGTATTTTCTACTGTGTTCAACGTTTTGTTACCATACCTCTTGTCATCTTACTGTGTTGTACTTTTTGTTACCATACCTTATGTAATCTTACTGTATTCCACCTTATGTTACCATACCTCATGTCATGTTACTGTATACCACCTTATGTTGCCATACCTTATGTATTTCTAAAATGTTCCACTTTTTGTTACCATACCTTATGTAATCTTATTCTCTTCTACCTTATGTTACCATACCTTATGTCATCTTACTGTATTGAAACTTTTTGTTACCATACCTCTTGTAATCTTACTGTATTCCACCTTATGTTGCCATACCTTATGCCTTTCTACTATGTTCTACTTTTTGTTACCATACCTTATGTAATGTTACTATGTTCTCTTTTTGTTACCATACCTCATGTAATCTTACTGTGTTCTACATTTTGTAAGCATACCTTATGTAATCTTATTTTCTTCTACCTTATGTTACCATACCTTATGTCATCTTACTGTATTGAAACTTTTTGTTACCATAGCTCTTGTAATCTTACTGTATTCCACCATATGTTGCCATACCTTATGCCTTTCTACTATGTTCTACTTTTTGTTACCATACCTCATGTAATGTTACTATGTTCTCTTTTTGTTACCATACCTCATGTAATCTTACTGTGTTCTACATTTTGTAAGCATACCTTATGTAATCTTATTTTCTTCTACTTTACATTACCATAACTTATGTCATCTTACTGTGTTGTACTTTTTGTTACCGTATATCACGTAATCTTACTGTATTCCACCTTATGTTACCATCCTTATGTATTTCTTCTGTGTTCTACTTTTTGTTACCATACCTTATGTAATCTTACTGTATTCCACCTTATGTTACCATAACGTATGTATTTCTTCTGTGTTCTACTTTTTGTTACCATACCTTATGTAATTTTACTGTATTCCACCTTATCTTGCCATACCTTATGTATTTCTAAAATGTTCTACTTTTTGTTACCATACCTGATGTAATCTTACTGTGTTCTGCATATTGTAACCATACCTTATGTAATCTTATTCTCTTCTACATTATGTTACCATACCTTATGTCATCTTACTGTGTTCTACTTTTTGTTACCAAACCTTTTGTAATTTTACTGTATTCCACCTTATCTTACCAAACCTTATGTATTTCTACTGTGTTCTACTTTTTGTTACCAGACCTTATGTAATCTTACTGTGTTCTACATTTTGTAATCATACATTATATGATCTTATTCTCTTCTACCTTATGTTACCATACCTTATGACATCTGATTGTGTTGTACTTTTTCTTACCATACCTTATGTAATCTTATTGTATTCCACTTTATGTTGTCATACCTTATGTATTTCTACTATGTTCTACGTCTTGTTACCATACCTCATGTAATCTTACTATGTTCTCTTTTTGTTACCATAAATCATGTAATCTTACTGTGTTCTACATTTTGTAACCATACCTTATGTAATCTTATTTTCTTCTACCTCATGTTACCATAACTTATGTCATCTTCTGGTGTTGAAAATTTTTGTTACCGTACCTCATGTAATCTTACTGTATTCCACCTTATGTTACCATTCCTTATGTATTTCTACTGTGTTCTATTTTTTGTTACCAAACCTTATGTAATCTTACTGTGTTCTACATTTTGTAACAATAGCTTATGTAATCTTAATCTCTTCTACCTTAGGTTACCATACCTTATGTCGTCTTACTGTGTTGTACTTTTTGTTACCATACCTTATTTACCTTGTGTTACCATTCCTTATGTATTTCTACTATGTTCTACCTTTTGTTACCATACCTCATGCAATTTTACTGTATTCCACCTTATGTTAACATACCTTATTTATTTCTACTATGTTCTACCTTTTGTTACCATACCTCACGTAATCTTACTATGTTCTACTTTTTTTTTACCATACCTCATGTAATAGTACTGTTTTCCTTTTTGTAACTATACCATATGTTATCTTATTTTCTGCTACCTTATGTTACCATACCTTATGTCATCTTACTGTGTTGTACTTTGTGTTACGATACCTCACGTAATCTTACTGTATTCCACCTTATGTTACTATTCCTTATGTAGTTCTACTATGTTTTACCTTTTGTTACCATACGTTATGTAATCTTACTGTGTTCTACATTTTGTAACCATACCTTATGTAATCTTATTCTCTTCTACCTTATGTTACAATACCTTATGTCATCTTATTGTGTTGTACTTTTTGTTACCATACCTTATGTAATCTTACTGTATTCCACCTTATGTTACCATACCTTATGTATTTCTACAGTGATCTACTTTTTGTTACCATACCTTATGTAATATTACTATCTTCCACCTTATCTTACCATACCTCATGTAATCTTACTGTGTTCTACATTTTGTAACCGTACCTTATGTAATCTCATTCTCTTCTACCTTCAGTTACCATATCTCTTGTCATCTTACTGTGTTGTACTTTTTGTTCCCATACCTTATGTAATCTTACTGTATTCCACCTTATGTTACCATACCTCAAGTCATGTTACTGTATACCACCTTATGTTGCCATACCTTATGTATTTCTAAAATGTTCCACTTTTTGTTACCATACCTCATGTAATCTTACTATGTTCCACTTTTTGTTACCATACCTTATGTAATCTTATTCTCTTCTACCTTATGTTACCATACCTTATGTCATCTTACTGTATTGAAACTATTTGTTACCATACCTCTTGTAATCTTACTGTATTCCACCTTATGTTGCCATACCTTATGCCTTTCTACTATGTTCTACTTTTTGTTACCATACCTCATGTAATGTTACTATGTTCTCTTTTTGTTACCATACCTCATGTAATCTTACTGTGTTCTACATTTTGTAAGCATACCTTATGTAATCTTATTTTCTTCTACCTTATGTTACCATACCTTATGTCATCTTACTGTATTGAAACTTTTTGTTACCATAGCTCTTGTAATCTTACTGTATTCCACCTTATGTTGCCATACCTTATGCCTTTCTACTATGTTCTACTTTTTGTTACCATACCTCATGTAATGTTACTATGTTCTCTTTTTGTTACCATACCTCATGTAATCTTACTGTGTTCTACATTTTGTAAGCATACCTTATGTAATCTTATTTTCTTCTACTTTACATTACCATAACTTATGTCATCTTACTGTGTTGTACTTTTTGTTACCGTATATCACGTAATCTTACTGTATTCCACCTTATGTTACCTTTCCTTATGTATTTCTTCTGTGTTCTACTTTTTGTTACCGTACCTTATGTAATCTTACTGTGTTCTACATTTTGTAACCATACCTTATGTAATCTTACTCTCTTCTACCTTATGTTACAATACCTTATGTCATCTTATTGTGTTGTACTTTTTGTTACCATACCTTATGTAATCTTACTGTATTCCACCTTATTTTACCGTACCTCATGTCATGTTACTGTATACCACCTTATGTTGCCATACCTTATGTATTTCTAAAATGTTCCACTTTTTGTTACCATACCTCATGTAATCTTACTATGTTCCACTTTTTGTTACCATACCTTATGTAATCTTACTATGTTCTACTTTTTGTTACCATACCTTATGTAATCTTATTCTCTTCTACCTTATGTTACCATACCTTATGTCATCTTACTGTATTGAAACTTTTTGTTACCATACCTCTTGTAATCTTACTGTATTCCACCTTATGTTGCCATACCTTATGCCTTTCTACTATGTTCTACTTTTTGTTACCATACCTCATGTAATGTTACTATGTTCTCTTTTTGTTACCATACCTCATGTAATCTTACTGTGTTCTACATTTTGTAAGCATACCTTATGTAATCTTATTTTCTTCAACTTTACATTACCATAACTTATGTCATCTTACTGTGTTGTACTTTTTGTTACCGTATATCACGTAATCTTACTGTATTCCACCTTATGTTACCATCCTTATGTATTTCTTCTGTGTTCTACTTTTTGTTACCATACCTTATGTAATCTTACTGTATTCCACCTTATGTTACCATAACGTATGTATTTCTTCTGTGTTCTACTTTTTGTTACCATACCTTATGTAATTTTACTGTACTCCACCTTATCTTGCCATACCTTATGCATTTCTAAAATGTTCTACTTTTTGTTACCATACCTGATGTAATCTTACTGTGTTCTGCATATTGTAACCATACCTTATGTAATCTTATTCTCTTCTACATTATGTTACCATACCTTATGTCATCTTACTGTGTTCTACTTTTTGTTACCATACCTTATGTAGTCTTACTGTGTTCTACATTTTGTAATCATACATTATATGATCTTATTCTCTTCTACCTTATGTTACCATACCTTATGACATCCTATTGTGTTGTACTTTTTCTTACCATACCTTATGTAATCTTATTGTATTCCACTTTATGTTGTCATACCTTATGTATTGCTAAAATGCTCTACTTTTTGTTACCATACCTCATGTAATCTTACTGTGTTCTACATTTTGTAACCATACCTTATGTAATCTTATTTTCTTCTACCTTATGTTACCATAACTTATGTCATCTTACTGTGTTGAAACTTTTTGTTACCATACCTCATGTAATCTTACTGTGTTCTACATTTTGTAACCATACCTTATGTAATCTTATTTTCTTCTACCTTATGTTACCATAACTTATGTCATCAAACTGTGTTGTACTTTTTGTTACTATACCTCATGTAATCTTACTATATTCCACCTTATGTTAACATTACTTATGTATTTTCTACTGTGTTCAACTTTTTGTTACCATACCTTCTGTAATCTTACTGTGTTCTACATTTTGTAACCATACCTTTAGTAATCTTATTCTCTTCTACCTTATTTTACCATACCTTATGTCATCTTACTGTATTGAAACTTTTTGTTACCATACCTCATGTAATCCTACTGTATTCCACCTTATGTTGCCATACCTTATGTATTTCTACTATGTTCTACTTCTTGTTACCATACCTCATGTAATCTTACTATGTTCTCTTTTTGTTACCATAAATCATGTAGTCTTACTGTGTTCTACATTTTGTAACCATACCTTATGTAATCTTATTTTCTTCTACCTCATGTTACCATAACTTATGTCATCTTCCGGTGTTGAAACTTTTTGTTACCATACCTCATGTAATCTTACTGTATTCCACCTTATGTTACCATTCCTTATGTATTTCTACTGTGTTCTATTTTTTGTTACCAAACCTTATGTAATCTTACTGTGTTCTACATTTTGTAACAATAGCTTATGTAATCTTAATCTCTTCTACCTTAGGTTACCATACCTTATGTCGTCTTACTGTGTTGTACTTTTTGTTACCATACCTTATTTACCTTGTGTTACCATTCCTTATGTATTTATACTATGTTCTACCTTTTGTTACCATACCTCATGCAATTTTACTGTATTCCACCTTATGTTAACATACCTTATTTATTTCTACTATGTTCTACCTTTTGTTACCATACCTCATGTAATCTTACTATGTTCTACTTTTTTTTACGATACCTCATGTGATAATACTGTTTTCCTTTTTGTAACCATACCATATGTAATCTTATTTTCTGCTACCTTATGTTACCATACCTTATGTCATCTTACTGTGTTGTACTTTGTGTTACCATACCTCACGTAATCTTACTGTATTCCACCTTATGTTACTATTCCTTATGTAGTTCTACTATGTTTTACCTTTTGTTACCATACCTTATGTAATCTTACTGTGTTCTACATTTTGTAACCATACCTTATGTAATCTTATTCTCTTCTACCTTATGTTACAATACCTTATGTCATCTTATTGTGTTGTACTTTTTGTTACCATACCTTATGTAATCTTACTGTATTCCACCTTATGTTACCATACCTTATGTATTTCTACAGTGATCTACTTTTTGTTACCATACCTTATGTAATATTACTATCTTCCACCTTATCTTACCATACCTCATGTAATCTTACTGTGTTCTACATTTTGTAACCGTACCTTATGTAATCTCATTCTCTTCTACCTTCAGTTACCATACCTCTTGTCATCTTACTGTGTTGTACTTTTTGTTACCATACCTTATGTAATATTACTGTATTCCACCTTATGTTACCATACCTCATGTCATGTTACTGTATACCACCTTATGTTGCCAAACCTTATGTATTTCTAAAATGTTCCACTTTTTGTTACCATACCTCATGTAATCTTACTATGTTCCACTTTTTGTTACCATACCTTATGTAATCTTATTCTCTTCTACCTTATGTTACCATACCTTATGTCATCTTACTGTATTGAAACTTTTTGTTACCATACCTCTTGTAATCTTACTGTATTCCACCTTATGTTGCCATACCTTATGCCTTTCTACTATGTTCTACTTTTTGTTACCATACCTCATGTAATGTTACTATGTTCTCTTTTTGTTACCATACCTCATGTAATCTTACTGTGTTCTACATTTTGTAAGCATACCTTATGTAATCTTATTTTCTTCTACCTTATGTTACCATACCTTATGTCATCTTACTGTATTGAAACTTTTTGTTACCATACCTCTTGTAATCTTACTGTATTCCACCTTATGTTGCCATACCTTATGCCTTTCTACTATGTTCTACTTTTTGTTACCATACCTCATGTAATGATACTATGTTCTCATTTTGTTACCATAGCTCATGTAATCTTACTGTGTTCTACATTTTGTAAGCATACCTTATGTAATCTTATTTTCTTCTACTTTACATTACCATAACTTATGTCATCTTACTGTGTTGTACTTTTTGTTACCGTATATCACGTAATCTTACTGTATTCCACCTTATGTTACCATCCTTATGTATTTCTTCTGTGTTCTACTTTTTGTTACCATACCTTATGTAATATTACTGTGTTCTACATTTTGTAACCATACCTTATGTAATCTTACTCTCTTCTACCTTATGTTACAATACCTTATGTCATCTTATTGTGTGGTACTTTTTGTTACCATACCTTATGTAATCTTACAGTATTCCACCTTATGTTACCGTACCTCATGTCATGTTACTGTATACCACCTTATGTTGCCATACCTTATGTATTTCTAAAATGTTCCACTTTTTGTTACCATACCTCATGTAATCTTACTATGTTCCACTTTTTGTTACCATACCTTATGTAATCTTACTATGTTCTACTTTTTGTTACCATACCTTATGTAATCTTATTCTCTTCTACCTTATGTTACCATACCTTATGTCATCTTACTGTATTGAAACTTTTTGTTACCATACCTCTTGTAATCTTACTGTATTCCACCTTATGTTGCCATACCTTATGCCTTTCTACTATGTTCTACTTTTTGTTACCATACCTCATGTAATGTTACTATGTTCTCTTTTTGTTACCATACCTCATGTAATCTTACTGTGTTCTACATTTTGTAAGCATACCTTATGTAATCTTATTTTCTTCTACTTTACATTACCATAACTTATGTCATCTTACTGTGTTGTACTTTTTGTTACCGTATATCACGTAATCTTACTGTATTCCACCTTATGTTACCATCCTTATGTATTTCTTCTGTGTTCTACTTTTTGTTACCATACCTTATGTAATCTTACTGTATTCCACCTTATCTTACCATACCGTATGTATTTCTTCTGTGTTCTACTTTTTGTTACCATACCTTATGTAATTTTACTGTACTCCACCTTATCTTGCCATACCTTATGCATTTCTAAAATGTTCTACTTTTTGTTACCATACCTGATGTAATCTTACTGTGTTCTGCATATTGTAACCATACCTTATGTAATCTTATTCTCTTCTACATTATGTTACCATACCTTATGTCATCTTACTGTGTTCTACTTTTTGTTACCATACCTTTTGTAATTATACTGTATTCCACCTTATCTTACCAAACCTTATGTATTTCTACTGTGTTCTACTTTTTGTTACCATACCTTATGTAATCTTACTGTGTTCTACATTTTGTAATCATACATTATATTTTCTTATTCTCTTCTACCTTATGTTACCATACCTTATGACATCCTATTGTGTTGTACTTTTTCTTACCATACCTTATGTAATCTTATTGTATTCCACTTTATGTTGTCATACCTTATGTATTGCTAAAATGCTCTACTTTTTGTTACCATACCTCATGTAATCTTACTGTGTTCTACATTTTGTAACCATACCTTATGTAATCTTATTTTCTTCTACCTTATGTTACCATAACTTATGTCATCTTACTGTGTTGAAACTTTTTGTTACCATACCTCATGTAATCTTACTGTGTTCTACATTTTGTAACCATACCTTATGTAATCTTATTTTCTTCTGCCTTATGTTACCATAACTTATGTCATCAAACTGTGTTGTACTTTTTGTTACTATACCTCATGTAATCTTACTATATTCCACCTTATGTTAACATTACTTATGTATTTTCTACTGTGTTCAACTTTTTGTTACCATACCTTCTGTAATCTTACTGTGTTCTACATTTTGTAACCATACCTTTAGTAATCTTATTCTCTTCTACCTTATCTTACCATACCTTATGTCATCTTACTGTATTGAAACTTTTTGTTACCATACCTCATGTAATCCTACTGTATTCCACCTTATGTTGCCATACCTTATGTATTTCTACTATGTTCTACTTCTTGTTACCATACCTCATGTAATCTTACTATGTTCTCTTTTTGTTACCATAAATCATGTAATCTTACTGTGTTCTACATTTTGTAACCATACCTTATGTAATCTTATTTTCTTCTACCCCATGTTACCATAACTTATGTCATCTTCCGGTGTTGAAACTTTTTGTTACCATACCTCATGTAATCTTACTGTATTCCACCTTATGTTACCATTCCTTATGTATTTCTACTGTGTTCTATTTTTTGTTACCAAACCTTATGTAATCTTACTGTGTTCTACATTTTGTAACAATAGCTTATGTAATCTTAATCTCTTCTACCTTAGGTTACCATACCTTATGTCGTCGTACTGTGTTGTACTTTTTGTTACCATACCTTATTTACCTTGTGTTACCATTCCTTATGTATTTATACTATGTTCTACCTTTTGTTACCATACCTCATGCAATTTTACTGTATTCCACCTTATGTTAACATACCTTATTTATTTCTACTATGTTCTACCTTTTGTTACCATACCTCATGTAATCTTACTATGTTCTACTTTTTTTTACGATACCTCATGTGATAGTACTGTTTTCCTTTTTGTAACCATACCATATGTAATCTTATTTTCTGCTACCTTATGTTACCATACCTTATGTCATCTTACTGTGTTGTACTTTGTGTTACCATACCTCACGTAATCTTACTGTATTCCACCTTATGTTACTATTCCTTATGTAGTTCTACTATGTTTTACCTTTTGTTACCATACCTTATGTAATCTTACTGTGTTCTACATTTTGTAACCATACCTTATGTAATCTTATTCTCTTCTACCTTATGTTACAATACCTTATGTCATCTTATTGTGTTGTACTTTTTGTTACCATACCTTATGTAATCTTACTGTATTCCACCTTATGTTACCATACCTTATGTATTTCTACAGTGATCTACTTTTTGTTACCATACCTTATGTAATATTACTATCTTCCACCTTATCTTACCATACCTCATGTAATCTTACTGTGTTCTACATTTTGTAACCGTACCTTATGTAATCTCATTCTCTTCTACCTTCAGTTACCATACCTCTTGTCATCTTACTGTGTTGTACTTTTTGTTACCATACCTTATGTAATATTACTGTATTCCACCTTATGTTACCATACCTCATGTCATGTTACTGTATACCACCTTATGTTGCCATACCTTATGTATTTCTAAAATGTTCCACTTTTTGTTACCATACCTCATGTAATCTTACTATGTTCCACTTTTTGTTACCATACCTTATGTAATCTTATTCTCTTCTACCTTATGTTACCATACCTTATGTCATCTTACTGTATTGAAACTTTTTGTTACCATACCTCTTGTAATCTTACTGTATTCCACCTTATGTTGCCATACCTTATGCCTTTCTACTATGTTCTACTTTTTGTTACCATACCTCATGTAATGTTACTATGTTCTCTTTTTGTTACCATACCTCATGTAATCTTACTGTGTTCTACATTTTGTAAGCATACCTTATGTAATCTTATTTTCTTCTACCTTATGTTACCATACCTTATGTCATCTTACTGTATTGAAACTTTTTGTTACCATACCTCTTGTAATCTTACTGTATTCCACCTTATGTTGCCATACCTTATGCCTTTCTACTATGTTCTACTTTTTGTTACCATACCTCATGTAATGAAACTATGTTCTCATTTTGTTACCATAGCTCATGTAATCTTACTGTGTTCTACATTTTGTAAGCATACCTTATGTAATCTTATTTTCTTCTACTTTACATTACCATAACTTATGTCATCTTACTGTGTTGTACTTTTTGTTACCGTATATCACGTAATCTTACTGTATTCCACCTTATGTTACCATCCTTATGTATTTCTTCTGTGTTCTACTTTTTGTTACCATACCTTATGTAATCTTACTGTGTTCTACATTTTGTAACCATACCTTATGTAATCTTACTCTCTTCTACCTTATGTTACAATACCTTATGTCATCTTATTGTGTGGTACTTTTTGTTACCATACCTTATGTAATCTTACAGTATTCCACCTTATGTTACCGTACCTCATGTCATGTTACTGTATACCACCTTATGTTGCCATACCTTATGTATTTCTAAAATGTTCCACTTTTTGTTACCATACCTCATGTAATCTTACTATGTTCCACTTTTTGTTACCATGCCTTATGTAATCTTACTATGTTCTACTTTTTGTTACCATACCTTATGTAATCTTATTCTCTTCTACCTTATGTTACCATACCTTATGTCATCTTACTGTATTGAAACTTTTTGTTACCATACCTCTTGTAATCTTACTGTATTCCACCTTATGTTGCCATACCTTATGCCTTTCTACTATGTTCTACTTTTTGTTACCATACCTCATGTAATGTTACTATGTTCTCTTTTTGTTACCATACCTCATGTAATCTTACTGTGTTCTACATTTTGTAAGCATACCTTATGTAATCTTATTTTCTTCTACTTTACATTACCATAACTTATGTCATCTTACTGTGTTGTACTTTTTGTTACCGTATATCACGTAATCTTACTGTATTCCACCTTATGTTACCATCCTTATGTATTTCTTCTGTGTTCTACTTTTTGTTACCATACCTTATGTAATCTTACTGTATTCCACCTTATGTTACCATAACGTATGTATTTCTTCTGTGTTCTACTTTTTGTTACCATACCTTATGTAATTTTACTGTATTCCACCTTATCTTGCCATACCTTATGTATTTCTAAAATGTGCTACTTTTTGTTACCATACCTGATGTAATCTTACTGTGTTCTGCATATTGTAACCATACCTTATGTAATCTTATTCTCTTCTACATTATGTTACCATACCTTATGTCATCTTACTGTGTTCTACTTTTTGTTACCATACCTTTTGTAATTTTACTGTATTCCACCTTATCTTACCAAACCTTATGTATTTCTACTGTGTTCTACTTTTTGTTACCATACCTTATGTAATCTTACTGTGTTCTACATTTTGTAATCATACATTTTATGATCTTATTCTCTTCTACCTTATGTTACCATACCTTATGACATCTTATTGTGTTGTACTTTTTCTTACCATACCTTATGTAATCTTATTGTATTCCACTTTATGTTGTCATACCTTATGTATTGCTAAAATGTTCTACTTTTTGTTACCATACCTCATGTAATCTTACTGTGTTCTACATTTTGTAACCATACCTTATGTAATCTTATTTTCTTCTACCTTATGTTACCATAACTTATGTCATCTTACTGTGTTGAAACTTTTTGTTACCATACCTCATGTAATCTTACTGTGTTCTACATTTTGTAACCATACCTTATGTAATCTTATTTTCTTCTACCTTATGTTACCATAACTTATGTCATCAAACTGTGTTGTACTTTTTGTTACTATACCTCATGTAATCTTACTATATTCCACCTTATGTTAACATTACTTATGTATTTTCTACTGTGTTCAACTTTTTGTTACCATACCTTCTGTAATCTTACTGTGTTCTACATTTTGTAACCATACCTTTAGTAATCTTATTCTCTTCTACCTTATTTTACCCTTCCTTATGTCATCTTACTGTATTGAAACTTTTTGTTACCATACCTCATGTAATCCTACTGTATTCCACCTTATGTTGCCATACCTTATGTATTTCTACTATGTTCTACTTCTTGTTACCATACCTCATGTAATCTTACTATGTTGTCTTTTTGTTACCATAAATCATGTAATCTTACTGTGTTCTACATTTTGTAACCATACCTTATGTAATCTTATTTTCTTCTACCTCATGTTACCATAACTTATGTCATCTTCCGGTGTTGAAACTTTTTGTTACCATACCTCATGTAATCTTACTGTATTCCACCTTATGTTACCATTCCTTATGTATTTCTACTGTGTTCTATTTTTTGTTACCAAACCTTATGTAATCTTACTGTGTTCTACATTTTGTAACAATAGCTTATGTAATCTTAATCTCTTCTACCTTAGGTTACCATACCTTATGTCGTCTTACTGTGTTGTACTTTTTGTTACCATACCTTATTTACCTTGTGTTACCATTCCTTATGTATTTCTACTATGTTCTACCTTTTGTTACCATACCTCATGCAATTTTACTGTATTCCACCTTATGTTAACATACCTTATTTATTTCTACTATGTTCTACCTTTTGTTACCATACCTCATGTAATCTTACTATGTTCTACTTTTTTTTACCATACCGCATGTGATAGTACTGTTTTCCTTTTTGTAACCATACCATATGTAATCTTATTTTCTGCTACCTTATGTTACCATACCTTATGTCATCTTACTGTGTTGTACTTTGTGTTACCATACCTCACGTAATCTTACTGTATTCCACCTTATGTTACTATTCCTTATGTAGTTCTACTATGTTTTACCTTTTGTTACCATACCTTATTTAATCTTACTGTGTTCTACATTTTGTAACCATACCTTATGTAATCTTATTCTCTTCTACCTTATGTTACAATACCTTATGTCATCTTATTGTGTTGTACTTTTTGCTACCATACCTTATGTAATCTTACTGTATTCCACCTTATGTTACCATACCTTATGTATTTCTACAGTGATCTACTTTTTGTTACCATACCTTATGTAATATTACTATCTTCCACCTTATCTTACCATACCTCATGTAATCTTACTGTGTTCTACATTTTGTAACCGTACCTTATGTAATCTCATTCTCTTCTACCTTCAGTTACCATACCTCTTGTTATCTTACTGTGTTGTACTTTTTGTTACCATACCTTATGTAATCTTACTGTATTCCACCTTATGTTACCATACCTCATGTCATGTTACTATATACCACCTTATGTTGCCATGCCTTATGTATTTCTAAAATGTTCCACTTTTTGTTACCATACCTCATGTAATCTTACTATGTTCCACTTTTTGTTACCATACCTTATGTAATCTTACTATGTTCTACTTTTTGTTACCATACCTTATGTAATCTTATTCTCTTCTACCTTATGTTACCATACCTTATGTCATCTTACTGTATTGAAACTTTTTGTTACCATACCTCTTGTAATCTTACTGTATTCCACCTTATGTTGCCATACCTTATGCCTTTCTACTATGTTCTACTTTTTGTTACCATACCTCATGTAATGTTACTATGTTCTCTTTTTGTTACCATACCTCATGTAATCTTACTGTGTTCTACATTTTGTAACCATACCTTATGTAATCTTATTTTCTTCTACCTTATGTTACCATAACTTATGTCATCTTACTCTGTTGAAACTTTTTGTTACCATACCTCATGTAATCTTACTGTGTTCTACATTTTGTAACCATACCTTATGTAATCTTATTTTCTTCTACCTTATGTTACCATAACTTATGTCATCAAACTGTGTTGTACTTTTTGTTACTATACCTCATGTAATCTTACTATATTCCACCTTATGTTAACATTACTTATGTATTTTCTACTGTGTTCAACGTTTTGTTACCATACCTCTTGTCATCTTACTGTGTTGTACTTTTTGTTACCATACCTTATGTAATCTTACTGTATTCCACCTTATGTTACCATACCTCATGTCATGTTACTGTATACCACCTTATGTTGCCATACCTTATGTATTTCTAAAATGTTCCACTTTTTGTTACCATACCTTATGTAATCTTATTCTCTTCTACCTTATGTTACCATACCTTATGTCATCTTACTGTATTGAAACTTTTTGTTACCATACCTCTTGTAATCTTACTGTATTCCACCTTATGTTGCCATACCTTATGCCTTTCTACTATGTTCTACTTTTTGTTACCATACCTCATGTAATGTTACTATGTTCTCTTTTTGTTACCATACCTCATGTAATCTTACTGTGTTCTACATTTTGTAAGCATACCTTATGTAATCTTATTTTCTTCTACCTTATGTTACCATACCTTATGTCATCTTACTGTATTGAAACTTTTTGTTACCATAGCTCTTGTAATCTTACTGTATTCCACCATATGTTGCCATACCTTATGCCTTTCTACTATGTTCTACTTTTTGTTACCATACCTCATGTAATGTTACTATGTTCTCTTTTTGTTACCATACCTCATGTAATCTTACTGTGTTCTACATTTTGTAAGCATACCTTATGTAATCTTATTTTCTTCTACTTTACATTACCATAACTTATGTCATCTTACTGTGTTGTACTTTTTGTTACCGTATATCACGTAATCTTACTGTATTCCACCTTATGTTACCTTTCCTTATGTATTTCTTCTGTGTTCTACTTTTTGTTACCATACCTTATGTAATCTTACTGTATTCCACCTTATGGTAACATAACTTATGTATTTCTACTATGTTCTACTTTTTGTTACCATACCTTATGTAATCTTACTGTGTTCTACATTTTGTAACCATACCTTATGTAATCTTATTCTCTTCTACCTTATGTTACAATACCTTATGTCATCTTATTGTGTTGTACTTTTTGTTACCATACCTTATGTAATCTTACTGTATTCCACCTTATGTTACCATACCTTATGTATTTCTACAGTGATCTACTTTTTGTTACCATACCTTAAGTAATATTACTATCTTCCACCTTATCTTACCATACCTCATGTAATCTTACTGTGTTCTACATTTTGTAACCGTACCTTATGTAATCTCATTCTCTTCTACCTTCAGTTACCATACCTCTTGTTATCTTACTGTGTTGTACTTTTTGTTACCATACCTTATGTAATCTTACTGTATTCCACCTTATGTTACCATACGTCATGTCATGTTACTGTATACCACCTTATGTTGCCATACCTTATGTATTTCTAAAATGTTCCACTTTTTGTTACCATACCTCATGTAATCTTACTATGTTCCACTTTTTGTTACCATACCTTATGTAATCTTACTATGTTCTACTTTTTGTTACCATACCTTATGTAATCTTATTCTTTTCTACCTTATGTTACCATACCTTATGTCATCTTACTGTATTGAAACTTTTTGTTACCATACCTCTTGTAATCTTACTGTATTCCACCTTATGTTGCCATACCTTATGCCTTTCTACTATGTTCTACTTTTTGTTACCATACCTCATGTAATGTTACTATGTTCTCTTTTTGTTACCATACCTCATGTAATCTTACTGTGTTCTACATTTTGTAAGCATACCTTATGTAATCTTATTTTCTTCTACTTTACATTACCATAACTTATGTCATCTTACTGTGTTGTACTTTTTGTTACCGTATATCACGTAATCTTACTGTATTCCACCTTATGTTACCATCCTTATGTATTTCTTCTGTGTTCTACTTTTTGTTACCATACCTTATGTAATCTTACTGTATTCCACCTTATGTTACCATAACGTATGTATTTCTTCTGTGTTCTACTTTTTGTTACCATACCTTATGTAATTTTACTGTATTCCACCTTATCTTGCCATACCTTATGTATTTCTAAAATGTTCTACTTTTTGTTACCATACCTGATGTAATCTTACTGTGTTCTGCATATTGTAACCATACCTTATGTAATCTTATTCTCTTCTACATTATGTTACCATACCTTATGTCATCTTACTGTGTTCTACTTTTTGTTACCAAACCTTTTGTAATTTTACTGTATTCCACCTTATCTTACCAAACCTTATGTATTTCTACTGTGTTCTACTTTTTGTTACCAGACCTTATGTAATCTTACTGTGTTCTACATTTTGTAATCATACATTATATGATCTTATTCTCTTCTACCTTATGTTACCATACCTTATGACATCTTATTGTGTTGTACTTTTTCTTACCATACCTTATGTAATCTTATTGTATTCCACTTTATGTTGTCATACCTTATGTATTTCTACTATGTTCTACTTCTTGTTACCATACCTCATGTAATCTTACTATGTTCTCTTTTTGTTACCATAAATCATGTAATCTTACTGTGTTCTACATTTTGTAACCATACTTTATGTAATCTTATTTTCTTCTACCTCATGTTACCATAACTTATGTCATCTTCCGGTGTTGAAAATTTTTGTTACCGTACCTCATGTAATCTTACTGTATTCCACCTTATGTTACCATTCCTTATGTATTTCTACTGTGTTCTATTTTTTGTTACCAAACCTTATGTAATCTTACTGTGTTCTACATTTTGTAACAATAGCTTATGTAATCTTAATCTCTTCTACCTTAGGTTACCATACCTTATGTCGTCTTACTGTGTTGTAGTTTTTGTTACCATACCTTATTTACCTTGTGTTACCATTCCTTATGTATTTCTACTATGTTCTACCTTTTGTTACCATACCTCATGCAATTTTACTGTATTCCACCTTATGTTAACATACCTTATTTATTTCTACTATGTTCTACCTTTTGTTACCATACCTCACGTAATCTTACTATGTTCTACTTTTTTTTACCATACCTCATGTAATAGTACTGTTTTCCTTTTTGTAACTATACCATATGTTATCTTATTTTCTGCTACCTTATGTTACCATACCTTATGTCATCTTACTGTGTTGTACTTTGTGTTACGATACCTCACGTAATCTTACTGTATTCCACCTTATGTTACTATTCCTTATGTAGTTCTACTATGTTTTACCTTTTGTTACCATACGTTATGTAATCTTACTGTGTTCTACATTTTGTAACCATACCTTATGTAATCTTATTCTCTTCTACCTTATGTTACAATACCTTATGTCATCTTATTGTGTTGTACTTTTTGTTACCATACCTTATGTAATCTTACTGTATTCCACCTTATGTTACCATACCTTATGTATTTCTACAGTGATCTACTTTTTGTTACCATACCTTATGTAATATTACTATCTTCCACCTTATCTTACCATACCTCATGTAATCTTACTGTGTTCTACATTTTGTAACCGTACCTTATGTAATCTCATTCTCTTCTACCTTCAGTTACCATATCTCTTGTCATCTTACTGTGTTGTACTTTTTGTTCCCATACCTTATGTAATCTTACGGTATTCCACCTTATGTTACCATACCTCAAGTCATGTTACTGTATACCACCTTATGTTGCCATACCTTATGTATTTCTAAAATGTTCCACTTTTTGTTACCATACCTCATGTAATCTTACTATGTTCCACTTTTTGTTACCATACCTTATGTAATCTTATTCTCTTCTACCTTATGTTACCATACCTTATGTCATCTTACTGTATTGAAACTTTTTGTTACCATACCTCTTGTAATCTTACTGTATTCCACCTTATGTTGCCATACCTTATGCCTTTCTACTATGTTCTACTTTTTGTTACCATACCTCATGTAATGTTACTATGTTCTCTTTTTGTTACCATACCTCATGTAATCTTACTGTGTTCTACATTTTGTAAGCATACCTTATGTAATCTTATTTTCTTCTACCTTATGTTACCATACCTTATGTCATCTTACTGTATTGAAACTTTTTGTTACCATAGCTCTTGTAATCTTACTGTATTCCACCTTATGTTGCCATACCTTATGCCTTTCTACTATGTTCTACTTTTTGTTACCATACCTCATGTAATGTTACTATGTTCTCTTTTTGTTACCATACCTCATGTAATCTTACTGTGTTCTACATTTTGTAAGCATACCTTATGTAATCTTATTTTCTTCTACTTTACATTACCATAACTTATGTCATCTTACTGTGTTGTACTTTTTGTTACCGTATATCACGTAATCTTACTGTATTCCACCTTATGTTACCTTTCCTTATGTATTTCTTCTGTGTTCTACTTTTTGTTACCATACCTTATGTAATCTTACTGTATTCCACCTTATAGTAACATAACTCATGTATTTCTACTATGTTGTACTTTTTGTTACCATACCTTATGTAATCTTACTGTGTTCTACATTTTGTAACCATACCTTATGTAATCTTATTCTCTTCTACCTTATGTTACAATACCTTATGTCATCTTATTGTGTTGTACTTTTTGTTACCATACCTTATGTAATCTTACTGTATTCCACCTTATGTTACCATACCTTATGTATTTCTACAGTGATCTACTTTTTGTTACCATACCTTATGTAATCTCATTCTCTTCTACCTTCAGTTACCATACCTCTTGTTATCTTACTGTGTTGTACTTTTTGTTACCATACCTTCTGTAATCTTACTGTGTTCTACATTTTGTAACCATACCTTTAGTAATCTTATTCTCTTCTACCTTATTTTACCATACCTTATGTCATCTTACTGTATTGAAACTTTTTGTTACCATACCTCATGTAATCCTACTGTATTCCACCTTATGTTGCCATACCTTATGTATTTCTACTATGTTCTACTTCTTGTTACCATATCTCATGTAATCTTACTATGTTCTCTTTTTGTTACCATAAATCATGTAATCTTACTGTGTTCTACATTTTGTAACCATACCTTATGTAATCTTATTTTCTTCTACCCCATGTTACCATAACTTATGTCATCTTCCGGTGTTGAAACTTTTTGCTACCATACCTCATGTAATCTTACTGTATTCCACCTTATGTTACCATTCCTTATGTATTTCTACTGTGTTCTATTTTTTGTTACCAAACCTTATGTAATCTTACTGTGTTCTACATTTTGTAACAATAGCTTATGTAATCTTAATCTCTTCTACCTTAGGTTACCATACCTTATGTCGTCTTACTGTGTTGTACTTTTTGTTACCATACCTTATTTACCTTGTGTTACCATTCCTTATGTATTTATACTATGTTCTACCTTTTGTTACCATACCTCATGCAATTTTACTGTATTCCACCTTATGTTAACATACCTTATTTATTTCTACTATGTTCTACCTTTTGTTACCATACCTCATGTAATCTTACTATGTTCTACTTTTTTTTACGATACCTCATGTGATAGTACTGTTTTCCTTTTTGTAACCATACCATATGTAATCTTATTTTCTGCTACCTTATGTTACCATACCTTATGTCATCTTACTGTGTTGTACTTTGTGTTACCATACCTCACGTAATCTTACTGTATTCCACCTTATGTTACTATTCCTTATGTAGTTCTACTATGTTTTACCTTTTGTTACCATACCTTATGTAATCTTACTGTGTTCTACATTTTGTAACCATACCTTATGTAATCTTATTCTCTTCTACCTTATGTTACAATACCTTATGTCATCTTATTGTGTTGTACTTTTTGTTACCATACCTTATGTAATCTTACTGTATTCCACCTTATGTTACCATACCTTATGTATTTCTACAGTGATCTACTTTTTGTTACCATACCTTATGTAATATTACTATCTTCCACCTTATCTTACCATACCTCATGTAATCTTACTGTGTTCTACATTTTGTAACCGTACCTTATGTAATCTCATTCTCTTCTACCTTCAGTTACCATACCTCTTGTCATCTTACTGTGTTGTACTTTTTGTTACCATACCTTATGTAATATTACGGTATTCCACCTTATGTTACCATACCTCATGTCATGTTACTGTATACCACCTTATGTTGCCATACCTTATGTATTTCTAAAATGTTCCACTTTTTGTTACCATACCTCATGTAATCTTACTATGTTCCACTTTTTGTTACCATACCTTATGTAATCTTATTCTCTTCTACCTTATGTTACCATACCTTATGTCATCTTACTGTATTGAAACTTTTTGTTACCATACCTCTTGTAATCTTACTGTATTCCACCTTATGTTGCCATACCTTATGCCTTTCTACTATGTTCTACTTTTTGTTACCATACCTCATGTAATGTTACTATGTTCTCTTTTTGTTACCATACCTCATGTAATCTTACTGTGTTCTACATTTTGTAAGCATACCTTATGTAATCTTATTTTCTTCTACCTTATGTTACCATACCTTATGTCATCTTACTGTATTGAAACTTTTTGTTACCATACCTCTTGTAATCTTACTGTATTCCACCTTATGTTGCCATACCTTATGCCTTTCTACTATGTTCTACTTTTTGTTACCATACCTCATGTAATGAAACTATGTTCTCATTTTGTTACCATAGCTCATGTAATCTTACTGTGTTCTACATTTTGTAAGCATACCTTATGTAATCTTATTTTCTTCTACTTTACATTACCATAACTTATGTCATCTTACTGTGTTGTACTTTTTGTTACCGTATATCACGTAATCTTACTGTATTCCACCTTATGTTACCATCCTTATGTATTTCTTCTGTGTTCTACTTTTTGTTACCATACCTTATGTAATCTTACTGTGTTCTACATTTTGTAACCATACCTTATGTAATCTTACTCTCTTCTACCTTATGTTACAATACCTTATGTCATCTTATTGTGTGGTACTTTTTGTTACCATACCTTATGTAATCTTACAGTATTCCACCTTATGTTACCGTACCTCATGTCATGTTACTGTATACCACCTTATGTTGCCATACCTTATGTATTTCTAAAATGTTCCACTTTTTGTTACCATACCTCATGTAATCTTACTATGTTCCACTTTTTGTTACCATGCCTTATGTAATCTTACTATGTTCTACTTTTTGTTACCATACCTTATGTAATCTTATTCTCTTCTACCTTATGTTACCATACCTTATGTCATCTTACTGTATTGAAACTTTTTGTTACCATACCTCTTGTAATCTTACTGTATTCCACCTTATGTTGCCATACCTTATGCCTTTCTACTATGTTCTACTTTTTGTTACCATACCTCATGTAATGTTACTATGTTCTCTTTTTGTTACCATACCTCATGTAATCTTACTGTGTTCTACATTTTGTAAGCATACCTTATGTAATCTTATTTTCTTCTACTTTACATTACCATAACTTATGTCATCTTACTGTGTTGTACTTTTTGTTACCGTATATCACGTAATCTTACTGTATTCCACCTTATGTTACCATCCTTATGTATTTCTTCTGTGTTCTACTTTTTGTTACCATACCTTATGTAATCTTACTGTATTCCACCTTATGTTACCATAACGTATGTATTTCTTCTGTGTTCTACTTTTTGTTACCATACCTTATGTAATTTTACTGTATTCCACCTTATCTTGCCATACCTTATGTATTTCTAAAATGTGCTACTTTTTGTTACCATACCTGATGTAATCTTACTGTGTTCTGCATATTGTAACCATACCTTATGTAATCTTATTCTCTTCTACATTATGTTACCATACCTTATGTCATCTTACTGTGTTCTACTTTTTGTTACCATACCTTTTGTAATTTTACTGTATTCCACCTTATCTTACCAAACCTTATGTATTTCTACTGTGTTCTACTTTTTGTTACCATACCTTATGTAATCTTACTGTGTTCTACATTTTGTAATCATACATTTTATGATCTTATTCTCTTCTACCTTATGTTACCATACCTTATGACATCTTATTGTGTTGTACTTTTTCTTACCATACCTTATGTAATCTTATTGTATTCCACTTTATGTTGTCATACCTTATGTATTGCTAAAATGTTCTACTTTTTGTTACCATACCTCATGTAATCTTACTGTGTTCTACATTTTGTAACCATACCTTATGTAATCTTATTTTCTTCTACCTTATGTTACCATAACTTATGTCATCTTACTGTGTTGAAACTTTTTGTTACCATACCTCATGTAATCTTACTGTGTTCTACATTTTGTAACCATACCTTATGTAATCTTATTTTCTTCTACCTTATGTTACCATAACTTATGTCATCAAACTGTGTTGTACTTTTTGTTACTATACCTCATGTAATCTTACTATATTCCACCTTATGTTAACATTACTTATGTATTTTCTACTGTGTTCAACTTTTTGTTACCATACCTTCTGTAATCTTACTGTGTTCTACATTTTGTAACCATACCTTTAGTAATCTTATTCTCTTCTACCTTATTTTACCCTTCCTTATGTCATCTTACTGTATTGAAACTTTTTGTTACCATACCTCATGTAATCCTACTGTATTCCACCTTATGTTGCCATACCTTATGTATTTCTACTATGTTCTACTTCTTGTTACCATACCTCATGTAATCTTACTATGTTGTCTTTTTGTTACCATAAATCATGTAATCTTACTGTGTTCTACATTTTGTAACCATACCTTATGTAATCTTATTTTCTTCTACCTCATGTTACCATAACTTATGTCATCTTCCGGTGTTGAAACTTTTTGTTACCATACCTCATGTAATCTTACTGTATTCCACCTTATGTTACCATTCCTTATGTATTTCTACTGTGTTCTATTTTTTGTTACCAAACCTTATGTAATCTTACTGTGTTCTACATTTTGTAACAATAGCTTATGTAATCTTAATCTCTTCTACCTTAGGTTACCATACCTTATGTCGTCTTACTGTGTTGTACTTTTTGTTACCATACCTTATTTACCTTGTGTTACCATTCCTTATGTATTTCTACTATGTTCTACCTTTTGTTACCATACCTCATGCAATTTTACTGTATTCCACCTTATGTTAACATACCTTATTTATTTCTACTATGTTCTACCTTTTGTTACCATACCTCATGTAATCTTACTATGTTCTACTTTTTTTTACCATACCTCATGTGATAGTACTGTTTTCCTTTTTGTAACCATACCATATGTAATCTTATTTTCTGCTACCTTATGTTACCATACCTTATGTCATCTTACTGTGTTGTACTTTGTGTTACCATACCTCACGTAATCTTACTGTATTCCACCTTATGTTACTATTCCTTATGTAGTTCTACTATGTTTTACCTTTTGTTACCATACCTTATTTAATCTTACTGTGTTCTACATTTTGTAACCATACCTTATGTAATCTTATTCTCTTCTACCTTATGTTACAATACCTTATGTCATCTTATTGTGTTGTACTTTTTGCTACCATACCTTATGTAATCTTACTGTATTCCACCTTATGTTACCATACCTTATGTATTTCTACAGTGATCTACTTTTTGTTACCATACCTTATGTAATATTACTATCTTCCACCTTATCTTACCATACCTCATGTAATCTTACTGTGTTCTACATTTTGTAACCGTACCTTATGTAATTTCATTCTCTTCTACCTTCAGTTACCATACCTCTTGTTATCTTACTGTGTTGTACTTTTTGTTACCATACCTTATGTAATCTTACTGTATTCCACCTTATGTTACCATACCTCATGTCATGTTACTATATACCACCTTATGTTGCCATGCCTTATGTATTTCTAAAATGTTCCACTTTTTGTTACCATACCTCATGTAATCTTACTATGTTCCACTTTTTGTTACCATACCTTATGTAATCTTACTATGTTCTACTTTTTGTTACCATACCTTATGTAATCTTATTCTCTTCTACCTTATGTTACCATACCTTATGTCATCTTACTGTATTGAAACTTTTTGTTACCATACCTCTTGTAATCTTACTGTATTCCACCTTATGTTGCCATACCTTATGCCTTTCTACTATGTTCTACTTTTTGTTACCATACCTCATGTAATGTTACTATGTTCTCTTTTTGTTACCATACCTCATGTAATCTTACTGTGTTCTACATTTTGTAACCATACCTTATGTAATCTTATTTTCTTCTACCTTATGTTACCATAACTTATGTCATCTTACTCTGTTGAAACTTTTTGTTACCATACCTCATGTAATCTTACTGTGTTCTACATTTTGTAACCATACCTTATGTAATCTTATTTTCTTCTACCTTATGTTACCATAACTTATGTCATCAAACTGTGTTGTACTTTTTGTTACTATACCTCATGTAATCTTACTATATTCCACCTTATGTTAACATTACTTATGTATTTTCTACTGTGTTCAACGTTTTGTTACCATACCTCTTGTCATCTTACTGTGTTGTACTTTTTGTTACCATACCTTATGTAATCTTACTGTATTCCACCTTATGTTACCATACCTCATGTCATGTTACTGTATACCACCTTATGTTGCCATACCTTATGTATTTCTAAAATGTTCCACTTTTTGTTACCATACCTTATGTAATCTTATTCTCTTCTACCTTATGTTACCATACCTTATGTCATCTTACTGTATTGAAACTTTTTGTTACCATACCTCTTGTAATCTTACTGTATTCCACCTTATGTTGCCATACCTTATGCCTTTCTACTATGTTCTACTTTTTGTTACCATACCTCATGTAATGTTACTATGTTCTCTTTTTGTTACCATACCTCATGTAATCTTACTGTGTTCTACATTTTGTAAGCATACCTTATGTAATCTTATTTTCTTCTACCTTATGTTACCATACCTTATGTCATCTTACTGTATTGAAACTTTTTGTTACCATAGCTCTTGTAATCTTACTGTATTCCACCATATGTTGCCATACCTTATGCCTTTCTACTATGTTCTACTTTTTGTTACCATACCTCATGTAATGTTACTATGTTCTCTTTTTGTTACCATACCTCATGTAATCTTACTGTGTTCTACATTTTGTAAGCATACCTTATGTAATCTTATTTTCTTCTACTTTACATTACCATAACTTATGTCATCTTACTGTGTTGTACTTTTTGTTACCGTATATCACGTAATCTTACTGTATTCCACCTTATGTTACCTTTCCTTATGTATTTCTTCTGTGTTCTACTTTTTGTTACCATACCTTATGTAATCTTACTGTATTCCACCTTATGGTAACATAACTTATGTATTTCTACTATGTTCTACTTTTTGTTACCATACCTTATGTAATCTTACTGTGTTCTACATTTTGTAACCATACCTTATGTAATCTTATTCTCTTCTACCTTATGTTACAATACCTTATGTCATCTTATTGTGTTGTACTTTTTGTTACCATACCTTATGTAATCTTACTGTATTCCACCTTATGTTACCATACCTTATGTATTTCTACAGTGATCTACTTTTTGTTACCATACCTTATGTAATATTACTATCTTCCACCTTATCTTACCATACCTCATGTAATCTTACTGTGTTCTACATTTTGTAACCGTACCTTATGTAATCTCATTCTCTTCTACCTTCAGTTACCATACCTCTTGTTATCTTACTGTGTTGTACTTTTTGTTACCATACCTTATGTAATCTTACTGTATTCCACCTTATGTTACCATACGTCATGTCATGTTACTGTATACCACCTTATGTTGCTATACCTTATGTATTTCTAAAATGTTCCACTTTTTGTTACCATACCTCATGTAATCTTACTATGTTCCACTTTTTGTTACCATACCTTATGTAATCTTACTATGTTCTACTTTTTGTTACCATACCTTATGTAATCTTATTCTTTTCTACCTTATGTTACCATACCTTATGTCATCTTACTGTATTGAAACTTTTTGTTACCATACCTCTTGTAATCTTACTGTATTCCACCTTATGTTGCCATACCTTATGCCTTTCTACTATGTTCTACTTTTTGTTACCATACCTCATGTAATGTTACTATGTTCTCTTTTTGTTACCATACCTCATGTAATCTTACTGTGTTCTACATTTTGTAAGCATACCTTATGTAATCTTATTTTCTTCTACTTTACATTACCATAACTTATGTCATCTTACTGTGTTGTACTTTTTGTTACCGTATATCACGTAATCTTACTGTATTCCACCTTATGTTACCATCCTTATGTATTTCTTCTGTGTTCTACTTTTTGTTACCATACCTTATGTAATCTTACTGTATTCCACCTTATGTTACCATAACGTATGTATTTCTTCTGTGTTCTACTTTTTGTTACCATACCTTATGTAATTTTACTGTATTCCACCTTATCTTGCCATACCTTATGTATTTCTAAAATGTTCTACTTTTTGTTACCATACCTGATGTAATCTTACTGTGTTCTGCATATTGTAACCATACCTTATGTAATCTTATTCTCTTCTACATTATGTTACCATACCTTATGTCATCTTACTGTGTTCTACTTTTTGTTACCAAACCTTTTGTAATTTTACTGTATTCCACCTTATCTTACCAAACCTTATGTATTTCTACTGTGTTCTACTTTTTGTTACCAGACCTTATGTAATCTTACTGTGTTCTACATTTTGTAATCATACATTATATGATCTTATTCTCTTCTACCTTATGTTACCATACCTTATGACATCTTATTGTGTTGTACTTTTTCTTACCATACCTTATGTAATCTTATTGTATTCCACTTTATGTTGTCATACCTTATGTATTTCTACTATGTTCTACTTCTTGTTACCATACCTCATGTAATCTTACTATGTTCTCTTTTTGTTACCATAAATCATGTAATCTTACTGTGTTCTACATTTTGTAACCATACTTTATGTAATCTTATTTTCTTCTACCTCATGTTACCATAACTTATGTCATCTTCCGGTGTTGAAAATTTTTGTTACCGTACCTCATGTAATCTTACTGTATTCCACCTTATGTTACCATTCCTTATGTATTTCTACTGTGTTCTATTTTTTGTTACCAAACCTTATGTAATCTTACTGTGTTCTACATTTTGTAACAATAGCTTATGTAATCTTAATCTCTTCTACCTTAGGTTACCATACCTTATGTCGTCTTACTGTGTTGTACTTTTTGTTACCATACCTTATTTACCTTGTGTTACCATTCCTTATGTATTTCTACTATGTTCTACCTTTTGTTACCATACCTCATGCAATTTTACTGTATTCCACCTTATGTTAACATACCTTATTTATTTCTACTATGTTCTACCTTTTGTTACCATACCTCACGTAATCTTACTATGTTCTACTTTTTTTTACCATACCTCATGTAATAGTACTGTTTTCCTTTTTGTAACTATACCATATGTTATCTTATTTTCTGCTACCTTATGTTACCATACCTTATGTCATCTTACTGTGTTGTACTTTGTGTTACGATACCTCACGTAATCTTACTGTATTCCACCTTATGTTACTATTCCTTATGTAGTTCTACTATGTTTTACCTTTTGTTACCATACGTTATGTAATCTTACTGTGTTCTACATTTTGTAACCATACCTTATGTAATCTTATTCTCTTCTACCTTATGTTACAATACCTTATGTCATCTTATTGTGTTGTACTTTTTGTTACCATACCTTATGTAATCTTACTGTATTCCACCTTATGTTACCATACCTTATGTATTTCTACAGTGATCTACTTTTTGTTACCATACCTTATGTAATATTACTATCTTCCACCTTATCTTACCATACCTCATGTAATCTTACTGTGTTCTACATTTTGTAACCGTACCTTATGTAATCTCATTCTCTTCTACCTTCAGTTACCATATCTCTTGTCATCTTACTGTGTTGTACTTTTTGTTCCCATACCTTATGTAATCTTACGGTATTCCACCTTATGTTACCATACCTCAAGTCATGTTACTGTATACCACCTTATGTTGCCATACCTTATGTATTTCTAAAATGTTCCACTTTTTGTTACCATACCTCATGTAATCTTACTATGTTCCACTTTTTGTTACCATACCTTATGTAATCTTATTCTCTTCTACCTTATGTTACCATACCTTATGTCATCTTACTGTATTGAAACTTTTTGTTACCATACCTCTTGTAATCTTACTGTATTCCACCTTATGTTGCCATACCTTATGCCTTTCTACTATGTTCTACTTTTTGTTACCATACCTCATGTAATGTTACTATGTTCTCTTTTTGTTACCATACCTCATGTAATCTTACTGTGTTCTACATTTTGTAAGCATACCTTATGTAATCTTATTTTCTTCTACCTTATGTTACCATACCTTATGTCATCTTACTGTATTGAAACTTTTTGTTACCATAGCTCTTGTAATCTTACTGTATTCCACCTTATGTTGCCATACCTTATGCCTTTCTACTATGTTCTACTTTTTGTTACCATACCTCATGTAATGTTACTATGTTCTCTTTTTGTTACCATACCTCATGTAATCTTACTGTGTTCTACATTTTGTAAGCATACCTTATGTAATCTTATTTTCTTCTACTTTACATTACCATAACTTATGTCATCTTACTGTGTTGTACTTTTTGTTACCGTATATCACGTAATCTTACTGTATTCCACCTTATGTTACCATCCTTATGTATTTCTTCTGTGTTCTACTTTTTGTTACCATACCTTATGTAATCTTACTGTATTCCACCTTATGTTACCATAACGTATGTATTTCTTCTGTGTTCTACTTTTTGTTACCATACCTTATGTAATTTTACTGTATTCCACCTTATCTTGCCATACCTTATGTATTTCTAAAATGTTCTACTTTTTGTTACCATAGCTGATGTAATCTTACTGTGTTCTGCATATTGTAACCATACCTTATGTAATCTTATTCTTTTCTACATTATGTTACCATACCTTATGTCATCTTACTGTGTTCTACTTTTTGTTACCATACCTTTTGTAATTTTACTGTATTCCACCTTATCTTACCAAACCTTATGTATTTCTACTGTGTTCTACTTTTTGTTACCATACCTTATGTAATCTTACTGTATTCCACCTTATGTTACCATACCTCATGTCATGTTACTGTATACCACCTTATGTTGCCATACCTTATGTATTTCTAAAATGTTCCACTTTTTGTTACCATACCTCATGTAATCTTACTATGTTCCACTTTTTGTTACCATACCTTATGTAATCTTATTCTCTTCTACCTTATGTTACCATACCTTATGTCATCTTACTGTATTGAAACTTTTTGTTACCATACCTCTTGTAATCTTACTGTATTCCATCTTATGTTGCCATACCTTATGCCTTTCTACTATGTTCTACTTTTTGTTACCATACCTCATGTAATGTTACTATGTTCTCTTTTTGTTACCATACCTCATGTAATCTTACTGTGTTCTACATTTTGTAAGCATACCTTATGTAATCTTATTTTCTTCTACTTTACATTACCATAACTTATGTCATCTTACTGTGTTGTACTTTTTGTTACCGTATATCACGTAATCTTACTGTTTTCCACCTTATGTTATCTTTCCTTATGTATTTCTTCTGTGTTCTACTTTTTGTTACCATACCTTATGTAATCTTACTGTATTCAACCTTATGTTAACATAACTTATGTATTTCTACTATGTTCTACTTTTTGTTACCATACCTTACGTAATCTTACTGTGTTCTATGTTTTATAACCATACCTTATGTGATCTTTTTCTCTACTACCTTATGTTACCATACCTTATGTCATCTTACTGTGTTGAACTTTTTGTTACCATACCTTATGTAATCTTACTGTATTCCATCTTATGTTACCATAACGTATGTATTTCTTCTGTGTTCTACTTTTTGTTACCATACCTTATGTAATTTTACTGTATTCCACCTTATCTTGCCATACCTTATGTATTTCTAAAATGTTCTACTTTTTGTTACCATATCTGATGTAATCTTACTGTGTTCTGCATATTGTAACCATACCTTATGTAATCTTATTCTCTTCTACATTATGTTACCATACCTTATGTCATCTTACTGTGTTCTACTTTTTGTTACCATACCTTTTGTAATTTTACTGTATTCCACCTTATCTTACCAAACCTTATGTATTTCTACTGTGTTCTACTTTTTGTTACCATACCTTATGTAATCTTACTGTGTTCTACATTTTGTAATCATACATTATATGATCTTATTCTCTTCTACCTTATGTACCATACCTTATGACATCTTATTGTGTTGTACTTTTTCTTACCATACCTTATGTAATCTTATTGTATTCCACTTTATGTTGTCATACCTTATGTATTGCTAAAATGTTCTACTTTTTGTTACCATACCTCATGTAATCTTACTGTGTTCTACATTTTGTAACCATACCTTATGTAATCTTATTTTCTTCTACCTTAGGTTACCATAACTTATGTCATCTTACTGTGTTGAAACTTTTTGTTACCATACCTCATGCAATCTTACTGTGTTCTACATTTTGTAACCATACCTTATGTAATCTTATTTTCTTCTACCTTAGGTTACCATAACTTATGTCATCTTACTGTGTTGAAACTTTTTGTTACCATACCTCATGTAATCTTACTGTGTTCTACATTTTGTAACCATACCTTATGTAATCTTATTTTCTTCTACCTTATGTTACCATAACTTATGTCATCAAACTGTGTTGTACTTTTTGTTACTATACCTCATGTAATCTTACTATATTCCACCTTATGTTAACATTACTTATGTATTTTCTACTGTGTTCAACTTTTTGTTACCATACCTTCTGTAATCTTACTGTGTTCTACATTTTGTAACCATACCTTTAGTAATCTTATTCTCTTCTACCTTATTTTACCATACCTTATGTCATCTTACTGTATTGAAACTTTTTGTTACCATACCTCATGTAATCCTACTGTATTCCACCTTATGTTGCCATACCTTATGTATTTCTACTATGTTCTACTTCTTGTTACCATACCTCATGTAATCTTACTATGTTCTCTTTTTGTTACCATAAATCATGTAATCTTACTGTGTTCTACATTTTGTAATCATACCTTATGTAATCTTATTTTCTTCTACCTCATGTTACCATAACTTATGTCATCTTCCGGTGTTGAAAATTTTTGTTACCGTACCTCATGTAATCTAACTGTATTCCACCTTATGTTACCATTCCTTATGTATTTCTACTGTGTTCTATTTTTTGTTACCAAACCTTATGTAATCTTACTGTGTTCTACATTTTGTAACAATAGCTTATGTAATCTTAATCTCTTCTACCTTAGGTTACCATACCTTATGTCGTCTTACTGTGTTGTACTTTTTGTTACCATACCTTATTTACCTTGTGTTACCATTCCTTATGTATTTCTACTATGTTCTACCTTTTGTTACCATACCTCATGCAATTTTACTGTATTCCACCTTATGTTAACATACCTTATTTATTTCTACTATGTTCTACCTTTTGTTACCATATCTCATGTAATCTTACTATGTTCTACTTTTTTTTACCATACCTCATGTAATAGTACTGTTTTCCTTTTTGTAACTATACCATATGTAATCTTATTTTCTGCTACCTTATGTTACCATACCTTATGTCATCTTACTGTGTTGTACTTTGTGTTACCATACCTCACGTAATCTTACTGTATTCCACCTTATGTTACTATTCCTTATGTAGTTCTACTATGTTTTACCTTTTGTTACCATACCTTATGTAATCTTACTGTGTTCTACATTTTGTAACCATACCTTATGTAATCTTATTCTCTTCTACCTTATGTTACAATACCTTATGTCATCTTATTGTGTTGTACTTTTTGTTACCATACCTTATGTAATCTTACTGTATTCCACCTTATGTTGCCATACCTTATGTATTTCTACAGTGATCTACTTTTTGTTACCATACCTAATGTAATATTACTATCTTCCACCTTATCTTACCATACCTCATGTAATCTTACTGTGTTCTACATTTTGTAACCGTACCTTATGTAATCTCATTCTCTTCTACCTTCAGTTACCATATCTCTTGTCATCTTACTGTGTTGTACTTTTTGTTACCATACCTTATGTAATCTTACTGTATTCCACCTTATGTTACCATACCTCATGTCATGTTACTGTATACCACCTTATGTTGCCATACCTTATGTATTTCTAAAATGTTCCACTTTTTGTTACCATACCTCATGTAATCTTACTATGTTCCACTTTTTGTTACCATACCTTATGTAATCTTATTCTCTTCTACCTTATGTTACCATACCTTATGTCATCTTACTGTATTGAAACTTTTTGTTACCATACCTCTTGTAATCTTACTGTATTCCACCTTATGTTGCCATACCTTATGCCTTTCTACTATGTTCTACTTTTTGTTACCATACCTCATGTAATGTTACTATTTTCTCTTTTTGTTACCATACCTCATGTAATCTTACTGTGTTCTACATTTTGTAAGCATACCTTATGTAATCTTATTTTCTTCTACCTTATGTTACCATACCTTATGTCATCTTACTGTATTGAAACTTTTTGTTACCATACCTCTTGTAATCTCACTGTATTCCACCTTATGTTGCCATACCTTATGCCTTTCTACTATGTTCTACTTTTTGTTACCATACCTCATGTAATGTTACTATGTTCTCTTTTTGTTACCATACCTCATGTAATCTTACTGTGTTCTACATTTTGTAAGCATACCTAATGTAATCTTATTTTCTTCTATTTTACATTACCATAACTTATGTCATCTTACTGTGTTGTACTTTTTGTTACCGTATATCACGTAATCTTACTGTATTCCACCTTATGTTACCTTTCCTTATGTATTTCTTCTGTGTTCTACTTTTTGTTACCATACCTTATGTAATCTTACTGTATTCCACCTTATGGTAACATAACTTATGTATTTCTACTATGTTCTACTTTTTGTTACCATACCTTATGTAATCTTACTGTGTTCTACATTTTGTAACCATACCTTATGTAATCTTATTCTCTTCTACCTTATGTTACAATACCTTATGTCATCTTATTGTGTTGTACTTTTTGTTACCATACCTTATGTAATATTACTATCTTCCACCTTATCTTACCATACCTCATGTAATCTTACTGTGTTCTACATTTTGTAACCGTACCTTATGTAATCTCATTCTCTTCTACCTTCAGTTACCATACCTCTTGTTATCTTACTGTGTTGTACTTTTTGTTACCATACCTTATGTAATCTTACTGTATTCCACCTTATGTTACCATACGTCATGTCATGTTACTGTATACCACCTTATGTTGCCATACCTTATGTATTTCTAAAATGTTCCACTTTTTGTTACCATACCTCATGTAATCTTACTATGTTCCACTTTTTGTTACCATACCTTATGTAATCTTACTATGTTCTACTTTTTGTTACCATACCTTATGTAATCTTATTCTCTTCTACCTTATGTTACCATACCTTATGTCATCTTACTGTATTGAAACTTTTTGTTACCATACCTCTTGTAATCTTACTGTATTCCACCTTATGTTGCCAGACCTTATGCCTTTCTACTATGTTCTACTTTTTGTGACCATACCTCATGTAATCTTACTGTGTTCTACATTTTGTAAGCATACCTTATGTAATCTTATTTTCTTCTACTTTACATTACCATAACTTATGTCATCTTACTGTGTTGTACTTTTTGTTACCGTATATCACGTAATCTTACTGTATTCCACCTTATGTTACCATCCTTATGTATTTCTTCTGTGTTCTACTTTTTGTTACCTTACCTTATGTAATCTTACTGTATTCCACCTTATGTTACCATAACGTATGTATTTCTTCTGTGTTCTACTTTTTGTTACCATACCTTATGTAATTTTACTGTATTCCACCTTATCTTGCCATACCTTATGTATTTCTAAAATGTTCTACTTTTTGTTACCATAGCTGATGTAATCTTACTGTGTTCTGCATATTGTAACCATACCTTATGTAATCTTATTCTTTTCTACATTATGTTACCATACCTTATGTCATCTTACTGTGTTCTACTTTTTGTTACCATACCTTTTGTAATTTTACTGTATTCCACCTTATCTTACCAAACCTTATGTATTTCTACTGTGTTCTACTTTTTACCATACCTTATGTAATCTTACTGTATTCCACCTTATGTTACCATACCTCATGTCATGTTACTGTATACCACCTTATGTTGCCATACCTTATGTATTTCTAAAATGTTCCACTTTTTGTTACCATACCTCTTGTAATCTTACTATGTTCCACTTTTTGTTACCATACCTTATGTAATCTTATTCTCTTCTACCTTATGTTACCATACCTTATGTCATCTTACTGTATTGAAACTTTTTGTTACCATACCTCTTGTAATCTTACTGTATTCCACCTTATGTTGCCATACCTTATGCCTTTCTACTATGTTCTACTTTTTGTTACCATACCTCATGTAATGTTACTATGTTCTCTTTTTGTTACCATACCTCATGTAATCTTACTGTGTTCTACATTTTGTAACCGTACCTTATGTAATCTTATTTTCTTCTACTTTACATTACCATAACTTATGTCATCTTACTGTGTTGTACTTTTTGTTACCGTATATCACGTAATCTTACTGTTTTCCACCTTATGTTATCTTTCCTTATGTATTTCTTCTGTGTTCTACTTTTTGTTACCATACCTTATGTAATCTTACTGTATTCAACCTTATGTTAACATAACTTAAGTATTTCTACTATGTTCTACTTTTTGTTACCATACCTTACGTAATCTTACTGTGTTCTATGTTTTATAACCATACCTTATGTGATCTTTTTCTCTACTACCTTATGTTACCATACCTTATGTCATCTTACTGTGTTGAACTTTTTGTTACCATACCTTATGTAATCTTACTGTATTCCATCTTATGTTACCATAACGTATGTATTTCTTCTGTGTTCTACTTTTTGTTACCATACCTTATGTAATTTTACTGTATTCCACCTTATCTTGCCATACCTTATGTATTTCTAAAATGTTCTACTTTTTGTTACCATACCTGATGTAATCTTACTGTGTTCTGCATATTGTAACCATACCTTATGTAATCTTATTCTCTTCTACATTATGTTACCATACCTTATGTCATCTTACTGTGTTCTACTTTTTGTTACCATACCTTTTGTAATTTTACTGTATTCCACCTTATCTTACCAAACCTTATGTATTTCTACTGTGTTCTACTTTTTGTTACCATACCTTATGTAATCTTACTGTGTTCTACATTTTGTAATCATACATTATATGATCTTATTCTCTTCTACCTTATGTACCATACCTTATGACATCTTATTGTGTTGTACTTTTTCTTACCATACCTTATGTAATCTTATTGTATTCCACTTTATGTTGTCATACCTTATGTATTGCTAAAATGTTCTACTTTTTGTTACCATACCTCATGTAATCTTACTGTGTTCTACATTTTGTAACCATACCTTATGTAATCTTATTTTCTTCTACCTTAGGTTACCATAACTTATGTCATCTTACTGTGTTGAAAGTTTTTGTTACCATACCTCATGTAATCTTACTGTGTTCTACATTTTGTAACCATACCTTATGTAATCTTATTTTCTTCTATCTTAGGTTACCATAACTTATGTCATCTTACTGTGTTGAAACTTTTTGCTACCATACCTCATGTAATCTTACTGTGTTCTACATTTTGTAACCATACCTTATGTAATCTTATTTTCTTCTACCTTATGTTACCATAACTTATGTCATCAAACTGTGTTGTACTTTTTGTTACTATACCTCATGTAATCTTACTATATTCCACCTTATGTTAACATTACTTATGTATTTTCTACTGGGTTCAACTTTTTGTTACCATACCTTCTGTAATCTTACTGTGTTCTACATTTTGTAACCATACCTTTAGTAATCTTATTCTCTTCTACCTTATTTTACCATACCTTATGTCATCTTACTGTATTGAAACTTTTTGTTACCATACCTCATGTAATCCTACTGTATTCCACCTTATGTTGCCATACCTTATGTATTTCTACTATGTTCTACTTCTTGTTACCATACCTCATGTAATCTTACTATGTTCTCTTTTTGTTACCATAAATCATGTAATATTACTGTGTTCTACATTTTGTAACCATACCTTATGTAATCTTATTTTCTTCTACCTCATGTTACCATAACTTATGTCATCTTCCGGTGTTGAAAATTTTTGTTACCGTACCTCATGTAATCTAACTGTATTCCACCTTATGTTACCATTCCTTATGTATTTCTACTGTGTTCTATTTTTTGTTACCAAACCTTATGTAATCTTACTGTGTTCTACATTTTGTAACAATAGCTTATGTAATCTTAATCTCTTCTACCTTAGGTTACCATACCTTATGTCGTCTTACTGTGTTGTACTTTTTGTTACCATACCTTATTTACCTTGTGTTACCATTCCTTATGTATTTCTACTATGTTCTACCTTTTGTTACCATACATCATGCAATTTTACTGTATTCCACCTTATGTTAACATACCTTATTTATTTCTACTATGTTCTACCTTTTGTTACCATACCTCATGTAATCTTACTATGTTCTACTTTTTTTTACCATACCTCATGTAATAGTACTGTTTTCCTTTTTGTAACTATACCATATGTAATCTTATTTTCTGCTACCTTATGTTACCATACCTTATGTCATCTTACTGTGTTGTACTTTGTGTTACCATACCTCACGTAATCTTACTGTATTCCACCTTATGTTACTATTCCTTATGTAGTTCTACTATGTTTTACCTTTTGTTACCATACCTTATGTAATCTTACTGTGTTCTACATTTTGTAACCATACCTTATGTAATCTTATTCTCTTCTACCTTATGTTACAATACCTTATGTCATCTTATTGTGTTGTACTTTTTGTTACCATACCTTATGTAATCTTACTGTATTCCACCTTATGTTACCATACCTTATGTATTTCTACAGTGATCTACTTTTTGTTACCATACCTAATGTAATATTACTATCTTCCACCTTATCTTACCATACCTCATGTAATCTTACTGTGTCCTACATTTTGTAACCGTACCTTATGTAATCTCATTCTCTTCTACCTTCAGTTACCATATCTCTTGTCATCTTACTGTGTTGTACTTTTTGTTACCATACCTTATGTAATCTTACTGTATTCCACCTTATGTTACCATACCTCATGTCATGTTACTGTATACCACCTTATGTTGCCATACCTTATGTATTTCTAAAATGTTCCACTTTTTGTTACCATACCTCATGTAATCTTACTATGTTCCACTTTTTGTTACCATACCTTATGTAATCTTATTCTCTTCTACCTTATGTTACCATACCTTATGTCATCTTACTGTATTGAAACTTTTTGTTACCATACCTCTTGTAATCTTACTGTATTCCACCTTATGTTGCCATACCTTATGCCTTTCTACTATGTTCTACTTTTTGTTACCATACCTCATGTAATGTTACTATTTTCTCTTTTTGTTACCATACCTCATGTAATCTTACTGTGTTCTACATTTTGTAAGCATACCTTATGTAATCTTATTTTCTTCTACCTTATGTTACCATACCTTATGTCATCTTACTGTATTGAAACTTTTTGTTACCATACCTCTTGTAATCTCACTGTATTCCACCTTATGTTGCCATACCTTATGCCTTTCTACTATGTTCTACTTTTTGTTACCATACCTCATGTAATGTTACTATGTTCTCTTTTTGTTACCATACCTCATGTAATCTTACTGTGTTCTACATTTTGTAAGCATACCTAATGTAATCTTATTTTCTTCTATTTTACATTACCATAACTTATGTTATCTTACTGTGTTGTACTTTTTGTTACCGTATATCACGTAATCTTACTGTATTCCACCTTATGTTACCTTTCCTTATGTATTTCTTCTGTGTTCTACTTTTTGTTACCATACCTTATGTAATCTTACTGTATTCCACCTTATGGTAACATAACTTATGTATTTCTACTATGTTCTACTTTTTGTTACCATACCTTATGTAATCTTACTGTGTTCTACATTTTGTAACCATACCTTATGTAATCTTATTCTCTTCTACCTTATGTTACAATACCTTATGTCATCTTATTGTGTTGTACTTTTTGTTACCATACCTTATGTAATCTTACTGTATTCCACCTTATGTTACCATACCTTATGTATTTCTACAGTGATCTACTTTTTGTTACCATACCTTATGTAATATTACTGTGTTCTACATTTTGTAATCTTACATTATATGATCTTATTCTCTTCTACCTTATGTTACCATACCTTATGACATCTTATTGTGTTGTACTTTTTCTTACCATACCTTATGTAATCTTATTGTATTCCACTTTATGTTGTCATACCTTATGTATTGCTAAAATGTTCTACTTTTTGTTACCATACCTCATGTAATCTTACTGTGTTCTACATTTTGTAACCATACCTTATGTAATCTTATTTTCTTCTACCTTATGTTACCATAACTTATGTCATCTTACTGTGTTGAAACTTTTTGTTACCATACCTCATGTAATCTTACTGTGTTCTACATTTTGTAACCATAGCTTATGTAATCTTATTTTCTTCTACCTTATGTTACCATAACTTATGTCATCAAACTGTGTTGTACTTTTTGTTACTATACCTCATGTAATCTTACTATATTCCACCTTATGTTAACATTACTTATGTATTTTCTACTGTGTTCAACTTTTTGTTACCATACCTTCTGTAATCTTACTGTGTTCTACATTTTGTAACCATACCTTTAGTAATCTTATTCTCTTCTACCTTATGTTACAATACCTTATGTCATCTTATTGTGTTGTACTTTTTGTTACCATACCTTATGTAATCTTACTGTATTCCACCTTATGTTACCATACCTTATGTATTTCTACAGTGATCTACTTTTTGTTACCATACCTTATGTAATATTACTATCTTCCACCTTATCTTACTATACCTCATGTAATCTTACTGTGTTCTACATTTTGTAACCGTACCTTATGTAATCTCATTCTCTTCTACCTTCAGTTACCATACCTCTTGTTATCTTACTGTGTTGTACTTTTTGTTACCATACCTTATGTAATCTTATTCTCTTCTACCTTATGTTACCATACCTTATGTCATCTTACTGTATTGAAACTTTTTGTTACCATACCTCTTGTAATCTTACTGTATTCCACCTTATGTTGCCATACCTTATGCCTTTCTACTATGTTCTACTTTTTGTTACCATACCTCATGTAATGTTACTATTTTCTCTTTTTGTTACCATACCTCATGTAATCTTACTGTGTTCTACATTTTGTAAGCATACCTTATGTAATCTTATTTTCTTCTACCTTATGTTACCATACCTTATGTCATCTTACTGTATTGAAACTTTTTGTTACCATACCTCTTGTAATCTCACTGTATTCCACCTTATGTTGCCATACCTTATGCCTTTCTACTATGTTCTACTTTTTGTTACCATACCTCATGTAATGTTACTATGTTCTCTTTTTGTTACCATACCTCATGTAATCTTACTGTGTTCTACATTTTGTAAGCATACCTAATGTAATCTTATTTTCTTCTATTTTACATTACCATAACTTATGTCATCTTACTGTGTTGTACTTTTTGTTACCGTATATCACGTAATCTTACTGTATTCCACCTTATGTTACCTTTCCTTATGTATTTCTTCTGTGTTCTACTTTTTGTTACCATACCTTATGTAATCTTACTGTATTCCACCTTATGGTAACATAACTTATGTATTTCTACTATGTTCTACTTTTTGTTACCATACCTTATGTAATCTTACTGTGTTCTACATTTTGTAACCATACCTTATGTAATCTTATTCTCTTCTACCTTATGTTACAATACCTTATGTCATCTTATTGTGTTGTACTTTTTGTTACCATACCTTATGTAATATTACTATCTTCCACCTTATCTTACCATACCTCATGTAATCTTACTGTGTTCTACATTTTGTAACCGTACCTTATGTAATCTCATTCTCTTCTACCTTCAGTTACCATACCTCTTGTTATCTTACTGTGTTGTACTTTTTGTTACCATACCTTATGTAATCTTACTGTATTCCACCTTATGTTACCATACGTCATGTCATGTTACTGTATACCACCTTATGTTGCCATACCTTATGTATTTCTAAAATGTTCCACTTTTTGTTACCATACCTCATGTAATCTTACTATGTTCCACTTTTTGTTACCATACCTTATGTAATCTTACTATGTTCTACTTTTTGTTACCATACCTTATGTAATCTTATTCTCTTCTACCTTATGTTACCATACCTTATGTCATCTTACTGTATTGAAACTTTTTGTTACCATACCTCTTGTAATCTTACTGTATTCCACCTTATGTTGCCAGACCTTATGCCTTTCTACTATGTTCTACTTTTTGTGACCATACCTCATGTACTCTTACTGTGTTCTACATTTTGTAAGCATACCTTATGTAATCTTATTTTCTTCTACTTTACATTACCATAACTTATGTCATCTTACTGTGTTGTACTTTTTGTTACCGTATATCACGTAATCTTACTGTATTCCACCTTATGTTACCATCCTTATGTATTTCTTCTGTGTTCTACTTTTTGTTACCTTACCTTATGTAATCTTACTGTATTCCACCTTATGTTACCATAACGTATGTATTTCTTCTGTGTTCTACTTTTTGTTACCATACCTTATGTAATTTTACTGTATTCCACCTTATCTTGCCATACCTTATGTATTTCTAAAATGTTCTACTTTTTGTTACCATAGCTGATGTAATCTTACTGTGTTCTGCATATTGTAACCATACCTTATGTAATCTTATTCTTTTCTACATTATGTTACCATACCTTATGTCATCTTACTGTGTTCTACTTTTTGTTACCATACCTTTTGTAATTTTACTGTATTCCACCTTATCTTACCAAACCTTATGTATTTCTACTGTGTTCTACTTTTTACCATACCTTATGTAATCTTACTGTATTCCACCTTATGTTACCATACCTCATGTCATGTTACTGTATACCACCTTATGTTGCCATACCTTATGTATTTCTAAAATGTTCCACTTTTTGTTACCATACCTCTTGTAATCTTACTATGTTCCACTTTTTGTTACCATACCTTATGTAATCTTATTCTCTTCTACCTTATGTTACCATACCTTATGTCATCTTACTGTATTGAAACTTTTTGTTACCATACCTCTTGTAATCTTACTGTATTCCACCTTATGTTGCCATACCTTATGCCTTTCTACTATGTTCTACTTTTTGTTACCATACCTCATGTAATGTTACTATGTTCTCTTTTTGTTACCATACCTCATGTAATCTTACTGTGTTCTACATTTTGTAACCGTACCTTATGTAATCTTATTTTCTTCTACTTTACATTACCATAACTTATGTCATCTTACTGTGTTGTACTTTTTGTTACCGTATATCACGTAATCTTACTGTTTTCCACCTTATGTTATCTTTCCTTATGTATTTCTTCTGTGTTCTACTTTTTGTTACCATACCTTATGTAATCTTACTGTATTCAACCTTATGTTAACATAACTTAAGTATTTCTACTATGTTCTACTTTTTGTTACCATACCTTACGTAATCTTACTGTGTTCTATGTTTTATAACCATACCTTATGTGATCTTTTTCTCTACTACCTTATGTTACCATACCTTATGTCATCTTACTGTGTTGAACTTTTTGTTACCATACCTTATGTAATCTTACTGTATTCCATCTTATGTTACCATAACGTATGTATTTCTTCTGTGTTCTACTTTTTGTTACCATACCTTATGTAATTTTACTGTATTCCACCTTATCTTGCCATACCTTATGTATTTCTAAAATGTTCTACTTTTTGTTACCATACCTGATGTAATCTTACTGTGTTCTGCATATTGTAACCATACCTTATGTAATCTTATTCTCTTCTACATTATGTTACCATACCTTATGTCATCTTACTGTGTTCTACTTTTTGTTACCATACCTTTTGTAATTTTACTGTATTCCACCTTATCTTACCAAACCTTATGTATTTCTACTGTGTTCTACTTTTTGTTACCATACCTTATGTAATCTTACTGTGTTCTACATTTTGTAATCATACATTATATGATCTTATTCTCTTCTACCTTATGTACCATACCTTATGACATCTTATTGTCTTGTACTTTTTCTTACCATACCTTATGTAATCTTATTGTATTCCACTTTATGTTGTCATACCTTATGTATTGCTAAAATGTTCTACTTTTTGTTACCATACCTCATGTAATCTTACTGTGTTCTACATTTTGTAACCATACCTTATGTAATCTTATTTTCTTCTACCTTAGGTTACCATAACTTATGTCATCTTACTGTGTTGAAAGTTTTTGTTACCATACCTCATGTAATCTTACTGTGTTCTACATTTTGTAACCATACCTTATGTAATCTTATTTTCTTCTATCTTAGGTTACCATAACTTATGTCATCTTACTGTGTTGAAACTTTTTGCTACCATACCTCATGTAATCTTACTGTGTTCTACATTTTGTAACCATACCTTATGTAATCTTATTTTCTTCTACCTTATGTTACCATAACTTATGTCATCAAACTGTGTTGTACTTTTTGTTACTATACCTCATGTAATCTTACTATATTCCACCTTATGTTAACATTACTTATGTATTTTCTACTGGGTTCAACTTTTTGTTACCATACCTTCTGTAATCTTACTGTGTTCTACATTTTGTAACCATACCTTTAGTAATCTTATTCTCTTCTACCTTATTTTACCATACCTTATGTCATCTTACTGTATTGAAACTTTTTGTTACCATACCTCATGTAATCCTACTGTATTCCACCTTATGTTGCCATACCTTATGTATTTCTACTATGTTCTACTTCTTGTTACCATACCTCATGTAATCTTACTATGTTCTCTTTTTGTTACCATAAATCATGTAATATTACTGTGTTCTACATTTTGTAACCATACCTTATGTAATCTTATTTTCTTCTACCTCATGTTACCATAACTTATGTCATCTTCCGGTGTTGAAAATTTTTGTTACCGTACCCCATGTAATCTAACTGTATTCCACCTTATGTTACCATTCCTTATGTATTTCTACTGTGTTCTATTTTTTGTTACCAAACCTTATGTAATCTTACTGTGTTCTACATTTTGTAACAATAGCTTATGTAATCTTAATCTCTTCTACCTTAGGTTACCATACCTTATGTCGTCTTACTGTGTTGTACTTTTTGTTACCATACCTTATTTACCTTGTGTTACCATTCCTTATGTATTTCTACTATGTTCTACCTTTTGTTACCATACATCATGCAATTTTACTGTATTCCACCTTATGTTAACATACCTTATTTATTTCTACTATGTTCTACCTTTTGTTACCATACCTCATGTAATCTTACTATGTTCTACTTTTTTTTACCATACCTCATGTAATAGTACTGTTTTCCTTTTTGTAACTATACCATATGTAATCTTATTTTCTGCTACCTTATGTTACCATACCTTATGTCATCTTACTGTGTTGTACTTTGTGTTACCATACCTCACGTAATCTTACTGTATTCCACCTTATGTTACTATTCCTTATGTAGTTCTACTATGTTTTACCTTTTGTTACCATACCTTATGTAATCTTACTGTGTTCTACATTTTGTAACCATACCTTATGTAATCTTATTCTCTTCTACCTTATGTTACAATACCTTATGTCATCTTATTGTGTTGTACTTTTTGTTACCATACCTTATGTAATCTTACTGTATTCCACCTTATGTTACCATACCTTATGTATTTCTACAGTGATCTACTTTTTGTTCCCATACCTAATGTAATATTACTATCTTCCACCTTATCTTACCATACCTCATGTAATCTTACTGTGTCCTACATTTTGTAACCGTACCTTATGTAATCTCATTCTCTTCTACCTTCAGTTACCATATCTCTTGTCATCTTACTGTGTTGTACTTTTTGTTACCATACCTTATGTAATCTTACTGTATTCCACCTTATGTTACCATACCTCATGTCATGTTACTGTATACCACCTTATGTTGCCATACCTTATGTATTTCTAAAATGTTCCACTTTTTGTTACCATACCTCATGTAATCTTACTATGTTCCACTTTTTGTTACCATACCTTATGTAATCTTATTCTCTTCTACCTTATGTTACCATACCTTATGTCATCTTACTGTATTGAAACTTTTTGTTACCATACCTCTTGTAATCTTACTGTATTCCACCTTATGTTGCCATACCTTATGCCTTTCTACTATGTTCTACTTTTTGTTACCATACCTCATGTAATGTTACTATTTTCTCTTTTTGTTACCATACCTCATGTAATCTTACTGTGTTCTACATTTTGTAAGCATACCTTATGTAATCTTATTTTCTTCTACCTTATGTTACCATACCTTATGTCATCTTACTGTATTGAAACTTTTTGTTACCATACCTCTTGTAATCTCACTGTATTCCACCTTATGTTGCCATACCTTATGCCTTTCTACTATGTTCTACTTTTTGTTACCATACCTCATGTAATGTTACTATGTTCTCTTTTTGTTACCATACCTCATGTAATCTTACTGTGTTCTACATTTTGTAAGCATACCTAATGTAATCTTATTTTCTTCTATTTTACATTACCATAACTTATGTTATCTTACTGTGTTGTACTTTTTGTTACCGTATATCACGTAATCTTACTGTATTCCACCTTATGTTACCTTTCCTTATGTATTTCTTCTGTGTTCTACTTTTTGTTACCATACCTTATGTAATCTTACTGTATTCCACCTTATGGTAACATAACTTATGTATTTCTACTATGTTCTACTTTTTGTTACCATACCTTATGTAATCTTACTGTGTTCTACATTTTGTAACCATACCTTATGTAATCTTATTCTCTTCTACCTTATGTTACAATACCTTATGTCATCTTATTGTGTTGTACTTTTTGTTACCATACCTTATGTAATCTTACTGTATTCCACCTTATGTTACCATACCTTATGTATTTCTACAGTGATCTACTTTTTGTTACCATACCTTATGTAATATTACTGTGTTCTACATTTTGTAATCTTACATTATATGATCTTATTCTCTTCTACCTTATGTTACCATACCTTATGACATCTTATTGTGTTGTACTTTTTCTTACCATACCTTATGTAATCTTATTGTATTCCACTTTATGTTGTCATACCTTATGTATTGCTAAAATGTTCTACTTTTTGTTACCATACCTCATGTAATCTTACTGTGTTCTACATTTTGTAACCATACCTTATGTAATCTTATTTTCTTCTACCTTATGTTACCATAACTTATGTCATCTTACTGTGTTGAAACTTTTTGTTACCATACCTCATGTAATCTTACTGTGTTCTACATTTTGTAACCATAGCTTATGTAATCTTATTTTCTTCTACCTTATGTTACCATAACTTATGTCATCAAACTGTGTTGTACTTTTTGTTACTATACCTCATGTAATCTTACTATATTCCACCTTATGTTAACATTACTTATGTATTTTCTACTGTGTTCAACTTTTTGTTACCATACCTTCTGTAATCTTACTGTGTTCTACATTTTGTAACCATACCTTTAGTAATCTTATTCTCTTCTACCTTATGTTACAATACCTTATGTCATCTTATTGTGTTGTACTTTTTGTTACCATACCTTATGTAATCTTACTGTATTCCACCTTATGTTACCATACCTTATGTATTTCTACAGTGATCTACTTTTTGTTACCATACCTTATGTAATATTACTATCTTCCACCTTATCTTACTATACCTCATGTAATCTTACTGTGTTCTACATTTTGTAACCGTACCTTATGTAATCTCATTCTCTTCTACCTTCAGTTACCATACCTCTTGTTATCTTACTGTGTTGTACTTTTTGTTACCATACCTTATGTAATCTTACTGTATTCCACCTTATGTTACCATACGTCATGTCATGTTACTGTATACCACCTTATGTTGCCATACCATATGTATTTCTAAAATGTTCCACTTTTTGTTACCATACCTCATGTAATCTTACTATGTTCCACTTTTTGTTACCATACCTTATGTTATCTTACTATGTTCTACTTTTTGTTACCATACCTTATGCAATCTTATTCTCTTCTACCTTATGTTACCATACCTTATGTCATCTTACTGTATTGAAACTTTTTGTTACCATACCTCTTGTAATCTTACTGTATTCCACCTTATGTTGCCATACCTTATGCCTTTCTACTATGTTCTACTTTTTGTTACCATACCTCATGTAATGTTACTATGTTCTCTTTTTGTGACCATACCTCATGTAATCTTACTGTGTTCTACATTTTGTAAGCATACCTTATGTAATCTTATTTTCTTCTACTTTACATTACCATAACTTATGTCATCTTACTGTGTTGTACTTTTTGTTACCGTATATCACGTAATCTTACTGTATTCCACCTTATGTTACCATCCTTATGTATTTCTTCTGTGTTCTACTTTTTGTTACCATACCTTATGTAATCTTACTGTATTCCACCTTATGTTACCATAACGTATGTATTTCTTCTGTGTTCTACTTTTTGTTACCATACCTTATGTAATTTTACTGTATTCCACCTTATCTTGCCATACCTTATGTATTTCTAAAATGTTCTACTTTTTGTTACCATAGCTGATGTAATCTTACTGTGTTCTGCATATTGTAACCATACCTTATGTAATCTTATTCTCTTCTACATTATGTTACCATACCTTATGTCATCTTACTGTGTTCTACTTTTTGTTACCATACCTTATGTAATTTTACTGTATTCCACCTTATCTTACCAAACCTTATGTATTTCTACTGTGTTCTACTTTTTGTTACCATACCTTATGTAATCTTACTGTGTTCTACATTTTGTAATCATACATTATATGATCTTATTCTCTTCTACCTTATGTTACCATACCTTATGACATCTTATTGTGTTGTACTTTTTCTTACCATACCTTATGTAATCTTATTGTATTCCACTTTATGTTGTCATACCTTACGTATTGCTAAAATGTTCTACTTTTTGTTACCATATCTCATGTAATCTTACTGTGTTCTACATTTTGTAACCATACCTTATGTAATCTTATTTTCTTCTACCTTATGTTACCATAACTTATGTCATCTTACTGTGTTGAAACTTTTTGTTACCATACCTCATGTAATCTTACTGTGTTCTACATTTTGTAACCATACCTTATGTAATCTTATTTTCTTCTACCTTATGTTACCATAACTTATGTCATCAAACTGTGTTGTACTTTTTGTTACTATACCTCATGTAATCTTACTATATTCCACCTTATGTTAACATTACTTATGTATTTTCTACTGTGTTCAACTTTTTGTTACCATACCTTCTGTAATCTTACTGTGTTCTACATTTTGTAACCATACCTTTAGTAATCTTATTCTCTTCTACCTTATTTTACCATACCTTATGTCATCTTACTGTATTGAAACTTTTTGTTACCATACCTCATGTAATCCTACTGTATTCCACCTTATGTTGCCATATCTTATGTATTTCTACTATGTTCTACTTCTTGTTACCATACCTCATGTAATCTTACTATGTTCTCTTTTTGTTACCATAAATCATGTAATCTTACTGTGTTCTACATTTTGTAACCATACCTTATGTAATCTTATTTTCTTCTACCTCATGTTACCATAATTTATGTCATCTTCCGGTGTTGAAAATTTTTGTTACCGTACCTCATGTAATCTTACTGTATTCCACCTTATGTTACCATTCCTTATGTATTTCTACTGTGTTCTATTTTTTGTTACCAAACCTTATGTAATCTTACTGTGTTCTACATTTTGTAACAATAGCTTATGTAATCTTAATCTCTTCTACCTTAGGTTACCATACCTTATGTCGTCTTACTGTGTTGTACTTTTTGTTACCATACCTTATTTACCTTGTGTTACCATTCCTTATGTATTTCTACTATGTTCTACCTTTTGTTACCATACCTCATGCAATTTTACTGTATTCCACCTTATGTTAACATACCTTATTTATTTCTACTATGTTCTACCTTTTGTTACCATACCTCATGTAATCTTACTATGTTCTACTTTTTTTTACCATACCTCATGTAATAGTACTGTTTTCCTTTTTGTAACCATACCATATGTAATCTTATTTTCTGCTACCTTATGTTACCATACCTTATGTCATCTTACTGTGTTGTACTTTGTGTTACCATACCTCACGTAATCTTACTGTATTCCACCTTATGTTACTATTCCTTATGTAGTTCTACTATGTTTTACCTTTTGTTACCATACCTTATGTAATCTTACTGTGTTCTACATTTTGTAACCATACCTTATGTAATCTTATTCTCTTCTACCTTATGTTACAATACCTTATGTCATCTTATTGTGTTGTACTTTTTGTTACCATACCTTATGTAATCTTACTGTATTCCACCTTATGTTACCATACCTTATGTATTTCTACAGTGATCTACTTTTTGTTACCATACCTTATGTAATATTACTATCTTCCACCTTATCTTACCATACCTCATGTAATCTTACTGTGTTCTACATTTTGTAACCGTACCTTATGTAATCTCATTCTCTTCTACCTTCAGTTACCATACCTCTTGTCATCTTACTGTGTTGTACTTTTTGTTACCATACCTTATGTAATCTTACTGTATTCCACCTTATGTTACCATACCTCATGTCACGTTACTGTATACCACCTTATGTTGCCATACCTTATGTATTTCTAAAATGTTCCACTTTTTGTTACCATACCTCATGTAATCTTACTATGTTCCACTTTTTGTTACCATACCTTATGTAATCTTATTCTCTTCTACCTTATGTTACCATACCTTATGTCATCTTACTGTATTGAAACTTTTTGTTACCATACCTCTTGTAATCTTACTGTATTCCACCTTATGTTGCCATACCTTATGCCTTTCTACTATGTTCTACTTTTTGTTACCATACCTCATGTAATGTTACTATTTTCTCTTTTTGTTACCATACCTCATGTAATCTTACTGTGTTCTACATTTTGTAAGCATACCTTATGTAATCTTATTTTCTTCTACCTTATGTTACCATACCTTATGTCATCTTACTGTATTGAAACTTTTTGTTACCATACCTCTTGTAATCTCACTGTATTCCACCTTATGTTGCCATACCTTATGCCTTTCTACTATGTTCTACTTTTTGTTACCATACCTCATGTAATGTTACTATGTTCTCTTTTTGTTACCATACCTCATGTAATCTTACTGTGTTCTACATTTTGTAAGCATACCTAATGTAATCTTATTTTCTTCTATTTTACATTACCATAACTTATGTCATCTTACTGTGTTGTACTTTTTGTTACCGTATATCACGTAATCTTACTGTATTCCACCTTATGTTACCTTTCCTTATGTATTTCTTCTGTGTTCTACTTTTTGTTACCATACCTTATGTAATCTTACTGTATTCCACCTTATGGTAACATAACTTATGTATTTCTACTATGTTCTACTTTTTGTTACCATACCTTATGTAATCTTACTGTGTTCTACATTTTGTAACCATACCTTATGTAATCTTATTCTCTTCTACCTTATGTTACAATACCTTATGTCATCTTAATGTGTTGTACTTTTTGTTACCATACCTTATGTAATCTTACTGTATTCCACCTTATGTTACCATACCTTATGTATTTCTACAGTGATCTACTTTTTGTTACCATACCTTATGTAATATTACTGTGTTCTACATTTTGTAATCTTACATTATATGATCTTATTCTCTTCTACCTTATGTTACCATACCTTATGACATCTTATTGTGTTGTACTTTTTCTTACCATACCTTATGTAATCTTATTGTATTCCACTTTATGTTGTCATACCTTATGTATTGCTAAAATGTTCTACTTTTTGTTACCATACCTCATGTAATCTTACTGTGTTCTACATTTTGTAACCATACCTTATGTAATCTTATTTTCTTCTACCTTATGTTACCATAACTTATGTCATCTTACTGTGTTGAAACTTTTTGTTACCATACCTCATGTAATCTTACTGTGTTCTACATTTTGTAACCATACCTTATGTAATCTTATTTTCTTCTACCTTATGTTACCATAACTTATGTCATCAAACTGTGTTGTACTTTTTGTTACTATACCTCATGTAATCTTACTATATTCCACCTTATGTTAACATTACTTATGTATTTTCTACTGTGTTCAACTTTTTGTTACCATACCTTCTGTAATCTTACTGTGTTCTACATTTTGTAACCATACCTTTAGTAATCTTATTCTCTTCTACCTTATTTTACCATACCTTATGTCATCTTACTGTATTGAAACTTTTTGTTACCATACCTCATGTAATCCTACTGTATTCCACCTTATGTTGCCATACCTTATGTATTTCTACTATGTTCTACTTCTTGTTACCATACCTCATGTAATCTTACTATGTTCTCTTTTTGTTACCATAAATCATGTAATCTTACTGTGTTCTACATTTTGTAACCATACCTTATGTAATCTTATTTTCTTCTACCTCATGTTACCATAACTTATGTCATCTTCTGGTGTTGAAAATTTTTGTTACCGTACCTCATGTAATCTAACTGTATTCCACCTTATGTTACCATTCCTTATGTATTTCTACTGTGTTCTATTTTTTGTTACCAAACCTTATGTAATCTTACTGTGTTCTACATTTTGTAACAATAGCTTATGTAATCTTAATCTCTTCTACCTTAGGTTACCATACTTTATGTCGTCTTACTGTGTTGTACTTTTTGTTACCATACCTTATTTACCTTGTGTTACCATTCCTTATGTATTTCTACTATGTTCTACCTTTTGTTACCATACATCATGCAATTTTACTGTATTCCACCTTATGTTAACATACCTTATTTATTTCTACTATGTTCTACCTTTTGTTACCATACCTCATGTAATCTTACTATGTTCTACTTTTTTTTACCATACCTCATGTAATAGTACTGTTTTCCTTTTTGTAACTATACCATATGTAATCTTATTTTCTGCTACCTTATGTTACCATACCTTATGTCATCTTACTGTGTTGTACTTTGTGTTACCATACCTCATGTAATCTTACTGTATTCCACCTTATGTTACTATTCCTTATGTAGTTCTACTATGTTTTACCTTTTGTTACCATACCTTATGTAATCTTACTGTGTTCTACATTTTGTAACCATACCTTATGTAATCTTATTCTCTTCTACCTTATGTTACAATACCTTATGTCATCTTATTGTGTTGTACTTTTTGTTACCATACCTTATGTAATCTTACTGTATTCCACCTTATGTTACCATACCTTATGTATTTCTACAGTGATCTACTTTTTGTTACCATACCTAATGTAATATTACTATCTTCCACCTTATCTTACCATACCTCATGTAATCTTACTGTGTCCTACATTTTGTAACCGTACCTTATGTAATCTCATTCTCTTCTACCTTCAGTTACCATATCTCTTGTCATCTTACTGTGTTGTACTTTTTGTTACCATACCTTATGTAATCTTACTGTATTCCACCTTATGTTACCATACCTCATGTCATGTTACTGTATACCACCTTATGTTGCCATACCTTATGTATTTCTAAAATGTTCCACTTTTTGTTACCATACCTCATGTAATCTTACTATGTTCCACTTTTTGTTACCATACCTTATGTAATCTTATTCTCTTCTACCTTATGTTACCATACCTTATGTCATCTTACTGTATTGAAACTTTTTGTTACCATACCTCTTGTAATCTTACTGTATTCCACCTTATGTTGCCATACCTTATGCCTTTCTACTATGTTCTACTTTTTGTTACCATACCTCATGTAATGTTACTATTTTCTCTTTTTGTTACCATACCTCATGTAATCTTACTGTGTTCTACATTTTGTAAGCATACCTTATGTAATCTTATTTTCTTCTACCTTATGTTACCATACCTTATGTCATCTTACTGTATTGAAACTTTTTGTTACCATACCTCTTGTAATCTTACTGTATTCCACCTTATGTTGCCATACCTTATGCCTTTCTACTATGTTCTACTTTTTGTTACCATACCTCATGTAATGTTACTATTTTCTCTTTTTGTTACCATACCTCATGTAATCTTACTGTGTTCTACATTTTGTAAGCATACCTTATGTAATCTTATTTTCTTCTACCTTATGTTACCATACCTTATGTCATCTTACTGTATTGAAACTTTTTGTTACCATACCTCTTGTAATCTCACTGTATTCCACCTTATGTTGCCATACCTTATGCCTTTCTACTATGTTCTACTTTTTGTTACCATACCTCATGTAATGTTACTATGTTCTCTTTTTGTTACCATACCTCATGTAATCTTACTGTGTTCTACATTTTGTAAGCATACCTAATGTAATCTTATTTTCTTCTATTTTACATTACCATAACTTATGTCATCTTACTGTGTTGTACTTTTTGTTACCGTATATCACGTAATCTTACTGTATTCCACCTTATGTTACCTTTCCTTATGTATTTCTTCTGTGTTCTACTTTTTGTTACCATACCTTATGTAATCTTACTGTATTCCACCTTATGGTAACATAACTTATGTATTTCTACTATGTTCTACTTTTTGTTACCATACCTTATGTAATCTTACTGTGTTCTACATTTTGTAACCATACCTTATGTAATCTTATTCTCTTCTACCTTATGTTACAATACCTTATGTCATCTTAATGTGTTGTACTTTTTGTTACCATACCTTATGTAATCTTACTGTATTCCACCTTATGTTACCATACCTTATGTATTTCTACAGTGATCTACTTTTTGTTACCATACCTTATGTAATATTACTGTGTTCTACATTTTGTAATCTTACATTATATGATCTTATTCTCTTCTACCTTATGTTACCATACCTTATGACATCTTATTGTGTTGTACTTTTTCTTACCATACCTTATGTAATCTTATTGTATTCCACTTTATGTTGTCATACCTTATGTATTGCTAAAATGTTCTACTTTTTGTTACCATACCTCATGTAATCTTACTGTGTTCTACATTTTGTAACCATACCTTATGTAATCTTATTTTCTTCTACCTTATGTTACCATAACTTATGTCATCTTACTGTGTTGAAACTTTTTGTTACCATACCTCATGTAATCTTACTGTGTTCTACATTTTGTAACCATACCTTATGTAATCTTATTTTCTTCTACCTTATGTTACCATAACTTATGTCATCAAACTGTGTTGTACTTTTTGTTACTATACCTCATGTAATCTTACTATATTCCACCTTATGTTAACATTACTTATGTATTTTCTACTGTGTTCAACTTTTTGTTACCATACCTTCTGTAATCTTACTGTGTTCTACATTTTGTAACCATACCTTTAGTAATCTTATTCTCTTCTACCTTATTTTACCATACCTTATGTCATCTTACTGTATTGAAACTTTTTGTTACCATACCTCATGTAATCCTACTGTATTCCACCTTATGTTGCCATACCTTATGTATTTCTACTATGTTCTACTTCTTGTTACCATACCTCATGTAATCTTACTATGTTCTCTTTTTGTTACCATAAATCATGTAATCTTACTGTGTTCTACATTTTGTAACCATACCTTATGTAATCTTATTTTCTTCTACCTCATGTTACCATAACTTATGTCATCTTCTGGTGTTGAAAATTTTTGTTACCGTACCTCATGTAATCTAACTGTATTCCACCTTATGTTACCATTCCTTATGTATTTCTACTGTGTTCTATTTTTTGTTACCAAACCTTATGTAATCTTACTGTGTTCTACATTTTGTAACAATAGCTTATGTAATCTTAATCTCTTCTACCTTAGGTTACCATACCTTATGTCGTCTTACTGTGTTGTACTTTTTGTTACCATACCTTATTTACCTTGTGTTACCATTCCTTATGTATTTCTACTATGTTCTACCTTTTGTTACCATACATCATGCAATTTTACTGTATTCCACCTTATGTTAACATACCTTATTTATTTCTACTATGTTCTACCTTTTGTTACCATACCTCATGTAATCTTACTATGTTCTACTTTTTTTTACCATACCTCATGTAATAGTACTGTTTTCCTTTTTGTAACTATACCATATGTAATCTTATTTTCTGCTACCTTATGTTACCATACCTTATGTCATCTTACTGTGTTGTACTTTGTGTTACCATACCTCACGTAATCTTACTGTATTCCACCTTATGTTACTATTCCTTATGTAGTTCTACTATGTTTTACCTTTTGTTACCATACCTTATGTAATCTTACTGTGTTCTACATTTTGTAACCATACCTTATGTAATCTTATTCTCTTCTACCTTATGTTACAATACCTTATGTCATCTTATTGTGTTGTACTTTTTGTTACCATACCTTATGTAATCTTACTGTATTCCACCTTATGTTACCATACCTTATGTATTTCTACAGTGATCTACTTTTTGTTACCATACCTAATGTAATATTACTATCTTCCACCTTATCTTACCATACCTCATGTAATCTTACTGTGTCCTACATTTTGTAACCGTACCTTATGTAATCTCATTCTCTTCTACCTTCAGTTACCATATCTCTTGTCATCTTACTGTGTTGTACTTTTTGTTACCATACCTTATGTAATCTTACTGTATTCCACCTTATGTTACCATACCTCATGTCATGTTACTGTATACCACCTTATGTTGCCATACCTTATGTATTTCTAAAATGTTCCACTTTTTGTTACCATACCTCATGTAATCTTACTATGTTCCACTTTTTGTTACCATACCTTATGTAATCTTATTCTCTTCTACCTTATGTTACCATACCTTATGTCATCTTACTGTATTGAAACTTTTTGTTACCATACCTCTTGTAATCTTACTGTATTCCACCTTATGTTGCCATACCTTATGCCTTTCTACTATGTTCTACTTTTTGTTACCATACCTCATGTAATGTTACTATTTTCTCTTTTTGTTACCATACCTCATGTAATCTTACTGTGTTCTACATTTTGTAAGCATACCTTATGTAATCTTATTTTCTTCTACCTTATGTTACCATACCTTATGTCATCTTACTGTATTGAAACTTTTTGTTACCATACCTCTTGTAATCTCACTGTATTCCACCTTATGTTGCCATACCTTATGCCTTTCTACTATGTTCTACTTTTTGTTACCATACCTCATGTAATGTTACTATGTTCTCTTTTTGTTACCATACCTCATGTAATCTTACTGTGTTCTACATTTTGTAAGCATACCTAATGTAATCTTATTTTCTTCTATTTTACATTACCATAACTTATGTTATCTTACTGTGTTGTACTTTTTGTTACCGTATATCACGTAATCTTACTGTATTCCACCTTATGTTACCTTTCCTTATGTATTTCTTCTGTGTTCTACTTTTTGTTACCATACCTTATGTAATCTTACTGTATTCCACCTTATGGTAACATAACTTATGTATTTCTACTATGTTCTACTTTTTGTTACCATACCTTATGTAATCTTACTGTGTTCTACATTTTGTAACCATACCTTATGTAATCTTATTCTCTTCTACCTTATGTTACAATACCTTATGTCATCTTATTGTGTTGTACTTTTTGTTACCATACCTTATGTAATCTTACTGTATTCCACCTTATGTTACCATACCTTATGTATTTCTACAGTGATCTACTTTTTGTTACCATACCTTATGTAATATTACTGTGTTCTACATTTTGTAATCTTACATTATATGATCTTATTCTCTTCTACCTTATGTTACCATACCTTATGACATCTTATTGTGTTGTACTTTTTCTTACCATACCTTATGTAATCTTATTGTATTCCACTTTATGTTGTCATACCTTATGTATTGCTAAAATGTTCTACTTTTTGTTACCATACCTCATGTAATCTTACTGTGTTCTACATTTTGTAACCATACCTTATGTAATCTTATTTTCTTCTACCTTATGTTACCATAACTTATGTCATCTTACTGTGTTGAAACTTTTTGTTACCATACCTCATGTAATCTTACTGTGTTCTACATTTTGTATCCATAGCTTATGTAATCTTATTTTCTTCTACCTTATGTTACCATAACTTATGTCATCAAACTGTGTTGTACTTTTTGTTACTATACCTCATGTAATCTTACTATATTCCACCTTATGTTAACATTACTTATGTATTTTCTACTGTGTTCAACTTTTTGTTACCATACCTTCTGTAATCTTACTGTGTTCTACATTTTGTAACCATACCTTTAGTAATCTTATTCTCTTCTACCTTATGTTACAATACCTTATGTCATCTTATTGTGTTGTACTTTTTGTTACCATACCTTATGTAATCTTACTGTATTCCACCTTATGTTACCATACCTTATGTATTTCTACAGTGATCTACTTTTTGTTACCATACCTTATGTAATATTACTATCTTCCACCTTATCTTACTATACCTCATGTAATCTTACTGTGTTCTACATTTTGTAACCGTACCTTATGTAATCTCATTCTCTTCTACCTTCAGTTACCATACCTCTTGTTATCTTACTGTGTTGTACTTTTTGTTACCATACCTTATGTAATCTTACTGTATTCCACCTTATGTTACCATACGTCATGTCATGTTACTGTATACCACCTTATGTTGCCATACCATATGTATTTCTAAAATGTTCCACTTTTTGTTACCATACCTCATGTAATCTTACTATGTTCCACTTTTTGTTACCATACCTTATGTTATCTTACTATGTTCTACTTTTTGTTACCATACCTTATGTAATCTTATTCTCTTCTACCTTATGTTACCATACCTTATGTCATCTTACTGTATTGAAACTTTTTGTTACCATACCTCTTGTAATCTTACTGTATTCCACCTTATGTTGCCATACCTTATGCCTTTCTACTATGTTCTACTTTTTGTTACCATACCTCATGTAATGTTACTATGTTCTCTTTTTGTGACCATACCTCATGTAATCTTACTGTGTTCTACATTTTGTAAGCATACCTTATGTAATCTTATTTTCTTCTACTTTACATTACCATAACTTATGTCATCTTACTGTGTTGTACTTTTTGTTACCGTATATCACGTAATCTTACTGTATTCCACCTTATGTTACCATCCTTATGTATTTCTTCTGTGTTCTACTTTTTGTTACCATACCTTATGTAATCTTACTGTATTCCACCTTATGTTACCATAACGTATGTATTTCTTCTGTGTTCTACTTTTTGTTACCATACCTTATGTAATTTTACTGTATTCCACCTTATCTTGCCATACCTTATGTATTTCTAAAATGTTCTACTTTTTGTTACCATAGCTGATGTAATCTTACTGTGTTCTGCATATTGTAACCATACCTTATGTAATCTTATTCTCTTCTACATTATGTTACCATACCTTATGTCATCTTACTGTGTTCTACTTTTTGTTACCATACCTTTTGTAATTTTACTGTATTCCACCTTATCTTACCAAACCTTATGTATTTCTACTGTGTTCTACTTTTTGTTACCATACCTTATGTAATCTTACTGTGTTCTACATTTTGTAATCATACATTATATGATCTTATTCTCTTCTACCTTATGTTACCATACCTTATGACATCTTATTGTGTTGTACTTTTTCTTACCATACCTTATGTAATCTTATTGTATTCCACTTTATGTTGTCATACCTTACGTATTGCTAAAATGTTCTACTTTTTGTTACCATATCTCATGTAATCTTACTGTGTTCTACATTTTGTAACCATACCTTATGTAATCTTATTTTCTTCTACCTTATGTTACCATAACTTATGTCATCTTACTGTGTTGAAACTTTTTGTTACCATACCTCATGTAATCTTACTGTGTTCTACATTTTGTAACCATACCTTATGTAATCTTATTTTCTTCTACCTTATGTTACCATAACTTATGTCATCAAACTGTGTTGTACTTTTTGTTACTATACCTCATGTAATCTTACTATATTCCACCTTATGTTAACATTACTTATGTATTTTCTACTGTGTTCAACTTTTTGTTACCATACCTTCTGTAATCTTACTGTGTTCTACATTTTGTAACCATACCTTTAGTAATCTTATTCTCTTCTACCTTATTTTACCATACCTTATGTCATCTTACTGTATTGAAACTTTTTGTTACCATACCTCATGTAATCCTACTGTATTCCACCTTATGTTGCCATATCTTATGTATTTCTACTATGTTCTACTTCTTGTTACCATACCTCATGTAATCTTACTATGTTCTCTTTTTGTTACCATAAATCATGTAATCTTACTGTGTTCTACATTTTGTAACCATACCTTATGTAATCTTATTTTCTTCTACCTCATGTTACCATAATTTATGTCATCTTCCGGTGTTGAAAATTTTTGTTACCGTACCTCATGTAATCTTACTGTATTCCACCTTATGTTACCATTCCTTATGTATTTCTACTGTGTTCTATTTTTTGTTACCAAACCTTATGTAATCTTACTGTGTTCTACATTTTGTAACAATAGCTTATGTAATCTTAATCTCTTCTACCTTAGGTTACCATACCTTATGTCGTCTTACTGTGTTGTACTTTTTGTTACCATACCTTATTTACCTTGTGTTACCATTCCTTATGTATTTCTACTATGTTCTACCTTTTGTTACCATACCTCATGCAATTTTACTGTATTCCACCTTATGTTAACATACCTTATTTATTTCTACTATGTTCTACCTTTTGTTACCATACCTCATGTAATCTTACTATGTTCTACTTTTTTTTACCATACCTCATGTAATAGTACTGTTTTCCTTTTTGTAACCATACCATATGTAATCTTATTTTCTGCTACCTTATGTTACCATACCTTATGTCATCTTACTGTGTTGTACTTTGTGTTACCATACCTCACGTAATCTTACTGTATTCCACCTTATGTTACTATTCCTTATGTAGTTCTACTATGTTTTACCTTTTGTTACCATACCTTATGTAATCTTACTGTGTTCTACATTTTGTAACCATACCTTATGTAATCTTATTCTCTTCTACCTTATGTTACAATACCTTATGTCATCTTATTGTGTTGTACTTTTTGTTACCATACCTTATGTAATCTTACTGTATTCCACCTTATGTTACCATACCTTATGTATTTCTACAGTGATCTACTTTTTGTTACCATACCTTATGTAATATTACTATCTTCCACCTTATCTTACCATACCTCATGTAATCTTACTGTGTTCTACATTTTGTAACCGTACCTTATGTAATCTCATTCTCTTCTACCTTCAGTTACCATACCTCTTGTCATCTTACTGTGTTGTTCTTTTTGTTACCATACCTTATGTAATCTTACTGTATTCCACCTTATGTTACCATACCTCATGTCACGTTACTGTATACCACCTTATGTTGCCATACCTTATGTATTTCTAAAATGTTCCACTTTTTGTTACCATACCTCATGTAATCTTACTATGTTCCACTTTTTGTTACCATACCTTATGTAATCTTATTCTCTTCTACCTTATGTTACCATACCTTATGTCATCTTACTGTATTGAAACTTTTTGTTACCATACCTCTTGTAATCTTACTGTATTCCACCTTATGTTGCCATACCTTATGCCTTTCTACTATGTTCTACTTTTTGTTACCATACCTCATGTAATGTTACTATTTTCTCTTTTTGTTACCATACCTCATGTAATCTTACTGTGTTCTACATTTTGTAAGCATACCTTATGTAATCTTATTTTCTTCTACCTTATGTTACCATACCTTATGTCATCTTACTGTATTGAAACTTTTTGTTACCATACCTCTTGTAATCTCACTGTATTCCACCTTATGTTGCCATACCTTATGCCTTTCTACTATGTTCTACTTTTTGTTACCATACCTCATGTAATGTTACTATGTTCTCTTTTTGTTACCATACCTCATGTAATCTTACTGTGTTCTACATTTTGTAAGCATACCTAATGTAATCTTATTTTCTTCTATTTTACATTACCATAACTTATGTCATCTTACTGTGTTGTACTTTTTGTTACCGTATATCACGTAATCTTACTGTATTCCACCTTATGTTACCTTTCCTTATGTATTTCTTCTGTGTTCTACTTTTTGTTACCATACCTTATGTAATCTTACTGTATTCCACCTTATGGTAACATAACTTATGTATTTCTACTATGTTCTACTTTTTGTTACCATACCTTATGTAATCTTACTGTGTTCTACATTTTGTAACCATACCTTATGTAATCTTATTCTCTTCTACCTTATGTTACAATACCTTATGTCATCTTAATGTGTTGTACTTTTTGTTACCATACCTTATGTAATCTTACTGTATTCCACCTTATGTTACCATACCTTATGTATTTCTACAGTGATCTACTTTTTGTTACCATACCTTATGTAATATTACTGTGTTCTACATTTTGTAATCTTACATTATATGATCTTATTCTCTTCTACCTTATGTTACCATACCTTATGACATCTTATTGTGTTGTACTTTTTCTTACCATACCTTATGTAATCTTATTGTATTCCACTTTATGTTGTCATACCTTATGTATTGCTAAAATGTTCTACTTTTTGTTACCATACCTCATGTAATCTTACTGTGTTCTACATTTTGTAACCATACCTTATGTAATCTTATTTTCTTCTACCTTATGTTACCATAACTTATGTCATCTTACTGTGTTGAAACTTTTTGTTACCATACCTCATGTAATCTTACTGTGTTCTACATTTTGTAACCATACCTTATGTAATCTTATTTTCTTCTACCTTATGTTACCATAACTTATGTCATCAAACTGTGTTGTACTTTTTGTTACTATACCTCATGTAATCTTACTATATTCCACCTTATGTTAACATTACTTATGTATTTTCTACTGTGTTCAACTTTTTGTTACCATACCTTCTGTAATCTTACTGTGTTCTACATTTTGTAACCATACCTTTAGTAATCTTATTCTCTTCTACCTTATGTAACAATACCTTATGTCATCTTATTGTGTTGTACTTTTTGTTACCATACCTTATGTAATCTTACTGTATTCCACCTTATGTTACCATACCTTATGTATTTCTACAGTGATCTACTTTTTGTTACCATACCTTATGTAATATTACTATCTTCCACCTTATCTTACTATACCTCATGTAATCTTACTGTGTTCTACATTTTGTAACCGTACCTTATGTAATCTCATTCTCTTCTACCTTCAGTTACCATACCTCTTGTTATCTTACTGTGTTGTACTTTTTGTTACCATACCTTATGTAATCTTACTGTATTCCACCTTATGTTACCATACGTCATGTCATGTTACTGTATACCACCTTATGTTGCCATACCATATGTATTTCTAAAATGTTCCACTTTTTGTTACCATACCTCATGTAATCTTACTATGTTCCATTTTTTGTTACCATACCTTATGTTATCTTACTATGTTCTACTTTTTGTTACCATACCTTATGTAATCTTATTCTCTTCTACCTTATGTTACCATACCTTATGTCATCTTACTGTATTTAAACTTTTTGTTACCATACCTCTTGTAATCTTACTGTATTCCACCTTATGTTGCCATACCTTATGCCTTTCTACTATGTTCTACTTTTTGTTACCATACCTCATGTAATCTTACTGTGTTCTACATTTTGTAAGCATACCTTATGTAATCTTATTTTCTTCTACTTTACATTACCATAACTTATGTCATCTTACTGTGTTGTACTTTTTGTTACCGTATATCACGTAATCTTACTGTATTCCACCTTATGTTACCATCCTTATGTATTTCTTCTGTGTTCTACTTTTTGTTACCATACCTTATGTAATCTTACTGTATTCCACGTTATGTTACCATAACGTATGTATTTCTTCTGTGTTCTACTTTTTGTTACCATACCTTATGTAATTTTACTGTATTCCACCTTATCTTGCCATACCTTATGTATTTCTAAAATGTTCTACTTTTTGTTACCATAGCTGATGTAATCTTACTGTGTTCTGCATATTGTAACCATACCTTATGTAATCTTATTCTCTTCTACATTATGTTACCATACCTTATGTCATCTTACTGTGTTCTACTTTTTGTTACCATACCTTTTGTAATTTTACTGTATTCCACCTTATCTTACCAAACCTTATGTATTTCTACTGTGTTCTACTTTTTGTTACCATACCTTATGTAATCTTACTGTGTTCTACATTTTGTAATCATACATTATATGATCTTATTCTCTTCTACCTTATGTTACCATACCTTATGACATCTTATTGTGTTGTACTTTTTCTTACCATACCTTATGTAATCTTATTGTATTCCACTTTATGTTGTCATACCTTACGTATTGCTAAAATGTTCTACTTTTTGTTACCATATCTCATGTAATCTTACTGTGTTCTACATTTTGTAACCATACCTTATGTAATCTTATTTTCTTCTACCTTATGTTACCATAACTTATGTCATCTTACTGTGTTGAAACTTTTTGTTACCATACCTCATGTAATCTTACTGTGTTCTACATTTTGTAACCATACCTTATGTAATCTTATTTTCTTCTACCTTATGTTACCATAACTTATGTCATCAAACTGTGTTGTACTTTTTGTTACTATACCTCATGTAATCTTACTATATTCCACCTTATGTTAACATTACTTATGTATTTTCTACTGTGTTCAACTTTTTGTTACCATACCTTCTGTAATCTTACTGTGTTCTACATTTTGTAACCATACCTTTAGTAATCTTATTCTCTTCTACCTTATGTAACAATACCTTATGTCATCTTATTGTGTTGTACTTTTTGTTACCATACCTTATGTAATCTTACTGTATTCCACCTTATGTTACCATACCTTATGTATTTCTACAGTGATCTACTTTTTGTTACCATACCTTATGTAATATTACTATCTTCCACCTTATCTTACTATACCTCATGTAATCTTACTGTGTTCTACATTTTGTAACCGTACCTTATGTAATCTCATTCTCTTCTACCTTCAGTTACCATACCTCTTGTTATCTTACTGTGTTGTACTTTTTGTTACCATACCTTATGTAATCTTACTGTATTCCACCTTATGTTACCATACGTCATGTCATGTTACTGTATACCACCTTATGTTGCCATACCATATGTATTTCTAAAATGTTCCACTTTTTGTTACCATACCTCATGTAATCTTACTATGTTCCACTTTTTGTTACCATACCTTATGTTATCTTACTATGTTCTACTTTTTGTTACCATACCTTATGTAATCTTATTCTCTTCTACCTTATGTTACCATACCTTATGTCATCTTACTGTATTTAAACTTTTTGTTACCATACCTCTTGTAATCTTACTGTATTCCACCTTATGTTGCCATACCTTATGCCTTTCTACTATGTTCTACTTTTTGTTACCATACCTCATGTAATCTTACTGTGTTCTACATTTTGTAAGCATACCTTATGTAATCTTATTTTCTTCTACTTTACATTACCATAACTTATGTCATCTTACAGTGTTGTACTTTTTGTTACCGTATATCACGTAATCTTACTGTATTCCACCTTATGTTACCATCCTTATGTATTTCTTCTGTGTTCTACTTTTTGTTACCATACCTTATGTAATCTTACTGTATTCCACGTTATGTTACCATAACGTATGTATTTCTTCTGTGTTCTACTTTTTGTTACCATACCTTATGTAATTTTACTGTATTCCACCTTATCTTGCCATACCTTATGTATTTCTAAAATGTTCTACTTTTTGTTACCATAGCTGATGTAATCTTACTGTGTTCTGCATATTGTAACCATACCTTATGTAATCTTATTCTCTTCTACATTATGTTACCATACCTTATGTCATCTTACTGTGTTCTACTTTTTGTTACCATACCTTTTGTAATTTTACTGTATTCCACCTTATCTTACCAAACCTTATGTATTTCTACTGTGTTCTACTTTTTGTTACCATACCTTATGTAATCTTACTGTGTTCTACATTTTGTAATCATACATTATATGATCTTATTCTCTTCTACCTTATGTTACCATACCTTATGACATCTTATTGTGTTGTACTTTTTCTTACCATACCTTATGTAATCTTACTGTATTCCACCTTATGTTACCATACCTCATGTCATGTTACTGTATACCACCTTATGTTGCCATACCTTATGTATTTCTAAAATGTTCCACTTTTTGTTACCATACCTCATGTAATCTTACTATGTTCCACTTTTTGTTACCATACCTTATGTAATCTTATTCTCTTCTACCTTATGTTGCCATACCTTATGTCATCTTACTGTATTGAAACTTTTTGTTACCATACCTCTTGTAATCTTACTGTATTCCACCTTATGTTGCCATACCTTATGCCTTTCTACTATGTTCTACTTTTTGTTAGCATACCTCATGTAATGTTACTATGTTCTCTTTTTGTTACCATACCTCATGTAATCTTACTGTGTTCTACATATTGTAAGCATACCTTATGTAATCTTATTTTCTTCTACCTTATGTTACCATACCTTATGTCATCTTACTGTATTGAAACTTTTTGTTACCATACCTCTTGTAATCTTACTGTATTCCACCTTATGTTGCCATACCTTATGCCTTTCTACTATGTTCTACTTTTTGTTACCATACCTCATGTAATGTTACTATGTTCTATTTTTGTTACCATACCTCATGTAATCTTACTGTGTTCTACATTTTGTAAGCATACCTTATGTAATCTTATTTTCTTCTACTTTACATTACCATAACTTATGTCATCTTACGGTGTTGTTCTTTTTGTTACCGTATATCACGTAATCTTACTGTATTCCACCTTATGTTACCTTTCCTTATGTATTTCTTCTGTGTTCTACTTTTTGTTACCATACCTTATGTAATCTTACTGTATTCCACCTTATGGTAACATAACTCATGTATTTCTACTATGTTCTACTTTTTGTTACCATACCCTATATAATCTTACTGTGTTCTACATTTTGTAACCATACCTTATGTAATCTTATTCTCTTCTACCTTATGTTACAATACCTTATGTCATCTTATTGTGTTGTACTTTTTGTTACCATACCTTATGTAATCTTACTGTATTCCACCTTATGTTACCATACCTTATGTATTTCTACAGTGATCTACTTTTTGTTACCATACCTTATGTAATATTACTATCTTCCACCTTATCTTACCATACCTCATGTAATCTTACTGTGTTCTACATTTTGTAACCGTACCTTATGTAATCTCATTCTCTTCTACCTTCAGTTACCATACCTCTTGTTATCTTACTGTGTTGTACTTTTTGTTACCATACCTTATGTAATCTTACTGTATTCCACCTTATGTTACCATACGTCATGTCATGTTACTGTATACCACCTTATGTTGCCATACCTTATGTATTTCTAAAATGTTCCACTTTTTGTTACCATACCTCATGTAATCTTTCTATGTTCCACTTTTTGTTACCATACCTTATGTAATCTTACTATGTTCTACTTTTTGTTACCATACCTTATGTAATCTTATTCTCTTCTACCTTATGTTACCATACCTTATGTCATCATACTGTATTGAAACTTTTTGTTACCATACCTCTTGTAATCTTACTGTATTCCACCTTATGTTGCCATACCTTATGCCTTTCTACTATGTTCTACTTTTTGTTACCATACCTCATGTAATGTTACTATGTTCTCTTTTTGTTACCATACCTCATGTAATCTTACTGTGTTCTACATTTTGTAAGCATACCTTATGTAATCTTATTTTCTTCTACTTTACATTACCATAACTTATGTCATCTTACTGTGTTGTACTTTTTGTTACCGTATATCACGTAATCTTACTGTATTCCACCTTATGTTACCATCCTTATGTATTTCTTCTGTGTTCTACTTTTTGTTACCATACCTTATGTAATCTTACTGTATTCCACCTTATGTTACCATAACGTATGTATTTCTTCTGTGTTCTACTTTTTGTTACCATACCTTATGTAATTTTACTGTATTCCACCTTATCTTGCCATACCTTATGTATTTCTAAAATGTTCTACTTTTTGTTACCATAGCTGATGTAATCTTACTGTGTTCTGCATATTGTAACCATACCTTATGTAATCTTATTCTCTTCTACATTATGTTACCATACCTTATGTCATCTTACTGTGTTCTACTTTTTGTTACCATACCTTTTGTAATTTTACTGTATTCCACCTTATCTTACCAAACCTTATGTATTTCTACTGTGTTCTACTTTTTGTTACCATACCTTATGTAATCTTACTGGGTTCTACATTTTGTAATCATACATTATATGATCTTATTCTCTTCTACCTTATGTTACCATACCTTATGACATCTTATTGTGTTGTACTTTTTCTTACCATACCTTATGTAATCTTATTGTATTCCACTTTATGTTGTCATACCTTACGTATTGCTAAAATGTTCTACTTTTTGTTACCATATCTCATGTAATCTTACTGTGTTCTACATTTTGTAACCATACCTTATGTAATCTTATTTTCTTCTACCTTATGTTACCATAACTTATGTCATCTTACTGTGTTGAAACTTTTTGTTACCATACCTCATGTAATCTTACTGTGTTCTACATTTTGTAACCATACCTTATGTAATCTTATTTTCTTCTACCTTATGTTACCATAACTTATGTCATCAAACTGTGTTGTACTTTTTGTTACTATACCTCATGTAATCTTACTATATTCCACCTTATGTTAACATTACTTATGTATTTTCTACTGTGTTCAACTTTTTGTTACCATACCTTCTGTAATCTTACTGTGTTCTACATTTTGTAACCATACCTTTAGTAATCTTATTCTCTTCTACCTTATTTTACCATACCTTATGTCATCTTACTGTATTGAACCTTTTTGTTACCATACCTCATGTAATCCTACTGTATTCCACCTTATGTTGCCATACCTTATGTATTTCTACTATGTTCTACTTCTTGTTACCATACCTCATGTAATCTTACTATGTTCTCTTTTTGTTACCATAAATCATGTAATCTTACTGTGTTCTACATTTTGTAACCATACCTTATGTAATCTTATTTTCTTCTTCCTCATGTTACCATAATTTATGTCATCTTCCGGTGTTGAAAATTTTTGTTACCGTACCTCATGTAATCTTACTGTATTCCACCTTATGTTACCATTCCTTATGTATTTCTACTGTGTTCTATTTTTTGTTACCAAACCTTATGTAATCTTACTGTGTTCTACATTTTGTAACAATAGCTTATGTAATCTTAATCTCTTCTACCTTAGGTTACCATACCTTATGTCGTCTTACTGTGTTGTACATTTTGTTACCATACCTTATTTACCTTGTGTTACCATTCCTTATGTATTTCTACTATGTTCTACCTTTTGTTACCATACCTCATGCAATTTTACTGTATTCCACCTTATGTTAACATACCTTATTTATTTCTACTATGTTCTACCTTTTGTTACCATACCTCATGTAATCTTACTATGTTCTACTTTTTTTTACCATACCTCATGTAATAGTACTGTTTTCCTTTTTGTAACCATACCATATGTAATCTTATTTTCTGCTACCTTATGTTACCATACCTTATGTCATCTTACTGTGTTGTACTTTGTGTTACCATACCTCACGTAATCTTACTGTATTCCACCTTATGTTACTATTCCTTGTGTAGTTCTACTATGTTTTACCTTTTGTTACCATACCTTATGTAATCTTACTGTGTTCTACATTTTGTAACCATACCTTATGTAATCTTATTCTCTTCTACCTTATGTTACAATACCTTATGTCATCTTATTGTGTTGTACTTTTTGTTACCATACCTTATGTAATCTTACTGTATTCCACCTTATGTTACCATACCTTATGTATTTCTACAGTGATCTACTTTTTGTTACCATACCTTATGTAATATTACTATCTTCCACCTTATCTTACCATACCTCATGTAATCTTACTGTGTTCTACATTTTGTAACCGTACCTTATGTAATCTCATTCTCTTCTACCTTCAGTTACCATACCTCTTGTCATCTTACTGTGTTGTACTTTTTGTTACCATACCTTATGTAATCTTACTGTATTCCACCTTATGTTACCATACCTCATGTCACGTTACTGTATACCACCTTATGTTGCCATACCTTATGTATTTCTAAAATGTTCCACTTTTTGTTACCATACCTCATGTAATCTTACTATGTTCCACTTTTTGTTACCATACCTTATGTAATCTTATTCTCTTCTACCTTATGTTACCATACCTTATGTCATCTTACTGTATTGAAACTTTTTGTTACCATACCTCTTGTAATCTTACTGTATTCCACCTTATGTTGCCATACCTTATGCCTTTCTACTATGTTCTACTTTTTGTTACCATACCTCATGTAATGTTACTATTTTCTCTTTTTGTTACCATACCTCATGTAATCTTACTGTGTTCTACATTTTGTAAGCATACCTTATGTAATCTTATTTTCTTCTACCTTATGTTACCATACCTTATGTCATCTTACTGTATTGAAACTTTTTGTTACCATACCTCTTGTAATCTCACTGTATTCCACCTTATGTTGCCATACCTTATGCCTTTCTACTATGTTCTACTTTTTGTTACCATACCTCATGTAATGTTACTATGTTCTCTTTTTGTTACCATACCTCATGTAATCTTACTGTGTTCTACATTTTGTAAGCATACCTAATGTAATCTTATTTTCTTCTATTTTACATTACCATAACTTATGTCATCTTACTGTGTTGTACTTTTTGTTACCGTATATCACGTAATCTTACTGTATTCCACCTTATGTTACCTTTCCTTATGTATTTCTTCTGTGTTCTACTTTTTGTTACCATACCTTATGTAATCTTACTGTGTTCTACATTTTGTAACCATACCTTATGTAATCTTATTCTCTTCTACCTTATGTTACAATACCTTATGTCATCTTAATGTGTTGTACTTTTTGTTACCATACCTTATGTAATCTTACTGTATTCCACCTTATGTTACCATACCTTATGTATTTCTACAGTGATCTACTTTTTGTTACCATACCTTATGTAATATTACTGTGTTCTACATTTTGTAATCTTACATTATATGATCTTATTCTCTTCTACCTTATGTTACCATACCTTATGACATCTTATTGTGTTGTACTTTTTCTTACCATACCTTATGTAATCTTATTGTATTCCACTTTATGTTGTCATACCTTATGTATTGCTAAAATGTTCTACTTTTTGTTACCATACCTCATGTAATCTTACTGTGTTCTACATTTTGTAACCATACCTTATGTAATCTTATTTTCTTCTACCTTATGTTACCATAACTTATGTCATCTTACTGTGTTGAAACTTTTTGTTACCATACCTCATGTAATCTTACTGTGTTCTACATTTTGTAACCATACCTTATGTAATCTTATTTTCTTCTACCTTATGTTACCATAACTTATGTCATCAAACTGTGTTGTACTTTTTGTTACTATACCTCATGTAATCTTACTATATTCCACCTTATGTTAACATTACTTATGTATTTTCTACTGTGTTCAACTTTTTGTTACCATACCTTCTGTAATCTTACTGTGTTCTACATTTTGTAACCATACCTTTAGTAATCTTATTCTCTTCTACCTTATGTAACAATACCTTATGTCATCTTATTGTGTTGTACTTTTTGTTACCATACCTTATGTAATCTTACTGTATTCCACCTTATGTTACCATACCTTATGTATTTCTACAGTGATCTACTTTTTGTTACCATACCTTATGTAATATTACTATCTTCCACCTTATCTTACTATACCTCATGTAATCTTACTGTGTTCTACATTTTGTAACCGTACCTTATGTAATCTCATTCTCTTCTACCTTCAGTTACCATACCTCTTGTTATCTTACTGTGTTGTACTTTTTGTTACCATACCTTATGTAATCTTACTGTATTCCACCTTATGTTACCATACGTCATGTCATGTTACTGTATACCACCTTATGTTGCCATACCATATGTATTTCTAAAATGTTCCACTTTTTGTTACCATACCTCATGTAATCTTACTATGTTCCACTTTTTGTTACCATACCTTATGTTATCTTACTATGTTCTACTTTTTGTTACCATACCTTATGTAATCTTATTCTCTTCTACCTTATGTTACCATACCTTATGTCATCTTACTGTATTTAAACTTTTTGTTACCATACCTCTTGTAATCTTACTGTATTCCACCTTATGTTGCCATACCTTATGCCTTTCTACTATGTTCTACTTTTTGTTACCATACCTCATGTAATCTTACTGTGTTCTACATTTTGTAAGCATACCTTATGTAATCTTATTTTCTTCTACTTTACATTACCATAACTTATGTCATCTTACTGTGTTGTACTTTTTGTTACCGTATATCACGTAATCTTACTGTATTCCACCTTATGTTACCATCCTTATGTATTTCTTCTGTGTTCTACTTTTTGTTACCATACCTTATGTAATCTTACTGTATTCCACGTTATGTTACCATAACGTATGTATTTCTTCTGTGTTCTACTTTTTGTTACCATACCTTATGTAATTTTACTGTATTCCACCTTATCTTGCCATACCTTATGTATTTCTAAAATGTTCTACTTTTTGTTACCATAGCTGATGTAATCTTACTGTGTTCTGCATATTGTAACCATACCTTATGTAATCTTATTCTCTTCTACATTATGTTACCATACCTTATGTCATCTTACTGTGTTCTACTTTTTGTTACCATACCTTTTGTAATTTTACTGTATTCCACCTTATCTTACCAAACCTTATGTATTTCTACTGTGTTCTACTTTTTGTTACCATACCTTATGTAATCTTACTGTGTTCTACATTTTGTAATCATACATTATATGATCTTATTCTCTTCTACCTTATGTTACCATACCTTATGACATCTTATTGTGTTGTACTTTTTCTTACCATACCTTATGTAATCTTATTGTATTCCACTTTATGTTGTCATACCTTACGTATTGCTAAAATGTTCTACTTTTTGTTACCATATCTCATGTAATCTTACTGTGTTCTACATTTTGTAACCATACCTTATGTAATCTTATTTTCTTCTACCTTATGTTACCATAACTTATGTCATCTTACTGTGTTGAAACTTTTTGTTACCATACCTCATGTAATCTTACTGTGTTCTACATTTTGTAACCATACCTTATGTAATCTTATTTTCTTCTACCTTATGTTACCATAACTTATGTCATCAAACTGTGTTGTACTTTTTGTTACTATACCTCATGTAATCTTACTATATTCCACCTTATGTTAACATTACTTATGTATTTTCTACTGTGTTCAACTTTTTGTTACCATACCTTCTGTAATCTTACTGTGTTCTACATTTTGTAACCATACCTTTAGTAATCTTATTCTCTTCTACCTTATGTAACAATACCTTATGTCATCTTATTGTGTTGTACTTTTTGTTACCATACCTTATGTAATCTTACTGTATTCCACCTTATGTTACCATACCTTATGTATTTCTACAGTGATCTACTTTTTGTTACCATACCTTATGTAATATTACTATCTTCCACCTTATCTTACCATACCTCATGTAATCTTACTGTGTTCTACATTTTGTAACCGTACCTTATGTAATCTCATTCTCTTCTACCTTCAGTTACCATACCTCTTGTTATCTTACTGTGTTGTACTTTTTGTTACCATACCTTATGTAATCTTACTGTATTCCACCTTATGTTACCATACGTCATGTCATGTTACTGTATACCACCTTATGTTGCCATACCATATGTATTTCTAAAATGTTCCACTTTTTGTTACCATACCTCATGTAATCTTACTATGTTCCACTTTTTGTTACCATACCTTATGTTATCTTACTATGTTCTACTTTTTGTTACCATACCTTATGTAATCTTATTCTCTTCTACCTTATGTTACCATACCTTATGTCATCTTACTGTATTTAAACTTTTTGTTACATACCTCTTGTAATCTTACTGTATTCCACCTTATGTTGCCATACCTTATGCCTTTCTACTATGTTCTACTTTTTGTTACCATACCTCATGTAATCTTACTGTGTTCTACATTTTGTAAGCATACCTTATGTAATCTTATTTTCTTCTACTTTACATTACCATAACTTATGTCATCTTACTGTGTTGTACTTTTTGTTACCGTATATCACGTAATCTTACTGTATTCCACCTTATGTTACCATCCTTATGTATTTCTTCTGTGTTCTACTTTTTGTTACCATACCTTATGTAATCTTACTGTATTCCACGTTATGTTACCATAACGTATGTATTTCTTCTGTGTTCTACTTTTTGTTACCATACCTTATGTAATTTTACTGTATTCCACCTTATCTTGCCATACCTTATGTATTTCTAAAATGTTCTACTTTTTGTTACCATAGCTGATGTAATCTTACTGTGTTCTGCATATTGTAACCATACCTTATGTAATCTTATTCTCTTCTACATTATGTTACCATACCTTATGTCATCTTACTGTGTTCTACTTTTTGTTACCATACCTTTTGTAATTTTACTGTATTCCACCTTATCTTACCAAACCTTATGTATTTCTACTGTGTTCTACTTTTTGTTACCATACCTTATGTAATCTTACTGTGTTCTACATTTTGTAATCATACATTATATGATCTTATTCTCTTCTACCTTATGTTACCATACCTTATGACATCTTATTGTGTTGTACTTTTTCTTACCATACCTTATGTAATCTTATTGTATTCCACTTTATGTTGTCATACCTTACGTATTGCTAAAATGTTCTACTTTTTGTTACCATATCTCATGTAATCTTACTGTGTTCTACATTTTGTAACCATACCTTATGTAATCTTATTTTCTTCTACCTTATGTTACCATAACTTATGTCATCTTACTGTGTTGAAACTTTTTGTTACCATACCTCATGTAATCTTACTGTGTTCTACATTTTGTAACCATACCTTATGTAATCTTATTTTCTTCTACCTTATGTTACCATAACTTATGTCATCAAACTGTGTTGTACTTTTTGTTACTATACCTCATGTAATCTTACTATATTCCACCTTATGTTAACATTACTTATGTATTTTCTACTGTGTTCAACTTTTTGTTACCATACCTTCTGTAATCTTACTGTGTTCTACATTTTGTAACCATACCTTTAGTAATCTTATTCTCTTCTACCTTATGTAACAATACCTTATGTCATCTTATTGTGTTGTACTTTTTGTTACCATACCTTATGTAATCTTACTGTATTCCACCTTATGTTACCATACCTTATGTATTTCTACAGTGATCTACTTTTTGTTACCATACCTTATGTAATATTACTATCTTCCACCTTATCTTACCATACCTCATGTAATCTTACTGTGTTCTACATTTTGTAACCGTACCTTATGTAATCTCATTCTCTTCTACCTTCAGTTACCATACCTCTTGTTATCTTACTGTGTTGTACTTTTTGTTACCATACCTTATGTAATCTTACTGTATTCCACCTTATGTTACCATACGTCATGTCATGTTACTGTATACCACCTTATGTTGCCATACCATATGTATTTCTAAAATGTTCCACTTTTTGTTACCATACCTCATGTAATCTTACTATGTTCCACTTTTTGTTACCATACCTTATGTTATCTTACTATGTTCTACTTTTTGTTACCATACCTTATGTAATCTTATTCTCTTCTACCTTATGTTACCATACCTTATGTCATCTTACTGTATTTAAACTTTTTGTTACATACCTCTTGTAATCTTACTGTATTCCACCTTATGTTGCCATACCTTATGCCTTTCTACTATGTTCTACTTTTTGTTACCATACCTCATGTAATCTTACTGTGTTCTACATTTTGTAAGCATACCTTATGTAATCTTATTTTCTTCTACTTTACATTACCATAACTTATGTCATCTTACTGTGTTGTACTTTTTGTTACCGTATATCACGTAATCTTACTGTATTCCACCTTATGTTACCATCCTTATGTATTTCTTCTGTGTTCTACTTTTTGTTACCATACCTTATGTAATCTTACTGTATTCCACGTTATGTTACCATAACGTATGTATTTCTTCTGTGTTCTACTTTTTGTTACCATACCTTATGTAATTTTACTGTATTCCACCTTATCTTGCCATACCTTATGTATTTCTAAAATGTTCTACTTTTTGTTACCATAGCTGATGTAATCTTACTGTGTTCTGCATATTGTAACCATACCTTATGTAATCTTATTCTCTTCTACATTATGTTACCATACCTTATGTCATCTTACTGTGTTCTACTTTTTGTTACCATACCTTTTGTAATTTTACTGTATTCCACCTTATCTTACCAAACCTTATGTATTTCTACTGTGTTCTACTTTTTGTTACCATACCTTATGTAATCTTACTGGGTTCTACATTTTGTAATCATACATTATATGATCTTATTCTCTTCTACCTTATGTTACCATACCTTATGACATCTTATTGTGTTGTACTTTTTCTTACCATACCTTATGTAATCTTATTGTATTCCACTTTATGTTGTCATACCTTACGTATTGCTAAAATGTTCTACTTTTTGTTACCATATCTCATGTAATCTTACTGTGTTCTACATTTTGTAACCATACCTTATGTAATCTTATTTTCTTCTACCTTATGTTACCATAACTTATGTCATCTTACTGTGTTGAAACTTTTTGTTACCATACCTCATGTAATCTTACTGTGTTCTACATTTTGTAACCATACCTTATGTAATCTTATTTTCTTCTACCTTATGTTACCATAACTTATGTCATCAAACTGTGTTGTACTTTTTGTTACTATACCTCATGTAATCTTACTATATTCCACCTTATGTTAACATTACTTATGTATTTTCTACTGTGTTCAACTTTTTGTTACCATACCTTCTGTAATCTTACTGTGTTCTACATTTTGTAACCATACCTTTAGTAATCTTATTCTCTTCTACCTTATTTTACCATACCTTATGTCATCTTACTGTATTGAACCTTTTTGTTACCATACCTCATGTAATCCTACTGTATTCCACCTTATGTTGCCATACCTTATGTATTTCTACTATGTTCTACTTCTTGTTACCATACCTCATGTAATCTTACTATGTTCTCTTTTTGTTACCATAAATCATGTAATCTTACTGTGTTCTACATTTTGTAACCATACCTTATGTAATCTTATTTTCTTCTACCTCATGTTACCATAATTTATGTCATCTTCCGGTGTTGAAAATTTTTGTTACCGTACCTCATGTAATCTTACTGTATTCCACCTTATGTTACCATTCCTTATGTATTTCTACTGTGTTCTATTTTTTGTTACCAAACCTTATGTAATCTTACTGTGTTCTACATTTTGTAACAATAGCTTATGTAATCTTAATCTCTTCTACCTTAGGTTACCATACCTTATGTCGTCTTACTGTGTTGTACATTTTGTTACCATACCTTATTTACCTTGTGTTACCATTCCTTATGTATTTCTACTATGTTCTACCTTTTGTTACCATACCTCATGCAATTTTACTGTATTCCACCTTATGTTAACATACCTTATTTATTTCTACTATGTTCTACCTTTTGTTACCATACCTCATGTAATCTTACTATGTTCTACTTTTTTTTACCATACCTCATGTAATAGTACTGTTTTCCTTTTTGTAACCATACCATATGTAATCTTATTTTCTGCTACCTTATGTTACCATACCTTATGTCATCTTACTGTGTTGTACTTTGTGTTACCATACCTCACGTAATCTTACTGTATTCCACCTTATGTTACTATTCCTTGTGTAGTTCTACTATGTTTTACCTTTTGTTACCATACCTTATGTAATCTTACTGTGTTCTACATTTTGTAACCATACCTTATGTAATCTTATTCTCTTCTACCTTATGTTACAATACCTTATGTCATCTTATTGTGTTGTACTTTTTGTTACCATACCTTATGTAATCTTACTGTATTCCACCTTATGTTACCATACCTTATGTATTTCTACAGTGATCTACTTTTTGTTACCATACCTTATGTAATATTACTATCTTCCACCTTATCTTACCATACCTCATGTAATCTTACTGTGTTCTACATTTTGTAACCGTACCTTATGTAATCTCATTCTCTTCTACCTTCAGTTACCATACCTCTTGTCATCTTACTGTGTTGTACTTTCTGTTACCATACCCTATGTAATCTTACTGTATTCCACCTTATGTTACCATATCTCATGTCATGTTACTGTATACCACCTTATGTTGCCATACCTTATGTATTTCTAAAATGTTCCACTTTTTGTTACCATACCTCATGTAATCTTACTATGTTCCACTTTTTGTTACCATACCTTATGTAATCTTATTCTCTTCTACCTTATGTTACCATACCTTATGTCATCTTACTGTATTGAAACTTTTTGTTACCATACCTCTTGTAATCTTACTGTATTCCACCTTATGTTGCCATACCTTATGCCTTTCTACTATGTTCTACTTTTTGTTACCATACCTCATGTAATGTTACTATGTTCTCTTTTTGTTACCATACCTCATGTAATCTTACTGTGTTCTACATTTTGTAAGCATACCTTATGTAATCTTATTTTCTTCTACCTTATGTTACCATACCTTATGTCATCTTACTGTATTGAAACTTTTTGTTACCATACCTCTTGTAATCTTACTGTATTCCACCTTATGTTGCCATACCTTATGCCTTTCTACTATGTTCTACTTTTTGTTACCATACCTCATGTAATGTTACTATGTTCTATTTTTGTTACCATACCTCATGTAATCTTACTGTGTTCTACATTTTGTAAGCATACCTTATGTAATCTTATTTTCTTCTACTTTACATTACCATAACTTATGTCATCTTACGGTGTTGTTCTTTTTGTTACCGTATATCACGTAATCTTACTGTATTCCACCTTATGTTACCTTTCCTTATGTATTTCTTCTGTGTTCTACTTTTTGTTACCATACCTTATGTAATCTTACTGTATTCCACCTTATGGTAACATAACTTATGTATTTCTACTATGTTCTACTTTTTGTTACCATACCTTATGTAATCTTACTGTGTTCTACATTTTGTAACCATACCTTATGTAATCTTATTCTCTTCTACCTTATGTTACAATACCTTATGTCATCTTATTGTGTTGTACTTTTTGTTACCATACCTTATGTAATCTTACTGTATTCCACCTTATGTTACCATACCTTATGTATTTCTACAGTGATCTACTTTTTGTTACCATACCTTATGTAATATTACTATCTTCCACCTTATCTTACCATACCTCATGTAATCTTACTGTGTTCTACATTTTGTAACCGTACCTTATGTAATCTCATTCTCTTCTACCTTCAGTTACCATACCTCTTGTTATCTTACTGTGTTGTACTTTTTGTTACCATACCTTATGTAATCTTACTGTATTCCACCTTATGTTACCATACGTCATGTCATGTTACTGTATACCACCTTATGTTGCCATACCTTATGTATTTCTAAAATGTTCCACTTTTTGTTACCATACCTCATGTAATCTTTCTATGTTCCACTTTTTGTTACCATACCTTATGTAATCTTACTATGTTCTACTTTTTGTTACCATACCTTATGTAATCTTATTCTCTTCTACCTTATGTTACCATACCTTATGTCATCATACTGTATTGAAACTTTTTGTTACCATACCTCTTGTAATCTTACTGTATTCCACCTTATGTTGCCATACCTTATGCCTTTCTACTATGTTCTACTTTTTGTTACCATACCTCATGTAATGTTACTATGTTCTCTTTTTGTTACCATACCTCATGTAATCTTACTGTGTTCTACATTTTGTAAGCATACCTTATGTAATCTTATTTTCTTCTACTTTACATTACCATAACTTATGTCATCTTACTGTGTTGTACTTTTTGTTACCGTATATCACGTAATCTTACTGTATTCCACCTTATGTTACCATCCTTATGTATTTCTTCTGTGTTCTACTTTTTGTTACCATACCTTATGTAATCTTACTGTATTCCACCTTATGTTACCATAACGTATGTATTTCTTCTGTGTTCTACTTTTTGTTACCATACCTTATGTAATTTTACTGTATTCCACCTTATCTTGCCATACCTTATGTATTTCTAAAATGTTCTACTTTTTGTTACCATAGCTGATGTAATCTTACTGTGTTCTGCATATTGTAACCATACCTTATGTAATCTTATTCTCTTCTACATTATGTTACCATACCTTATGTCATCTTACTGTGTTCTACTTTTTGTTACCATACCTTTTGTAATTTTACTGTATTCCACCTTATCTTACCAAACCTTATGTATTTCTACTGTGTTCTACTTTTTGTTACCATACCTTATGTAATCTTACTGTGTTCTACATTTTGTAATCATACATTATATGATCTTATTCTCTTCTACCTTATGTTACCATACCTTATGACATCTTATTGTGTTGTACTTTTTCTTACCATACCTTATGTAATCTTATTGTATTCTACTTTATGTTGTCATACCTTACGTATTGCTAAAATGTTCTACTTTTTGTTACCATACCTCATGTAATCTTACTGTGTTCTACATTTTGTAACCATACCTTATGTAATCTTATTTTCTTCTACCTTATGTTACCATAACTTATGTCATCTTACTGTGTTGAAACTTTTTGTTACCATACCTCATGTAATCTTACTGTGTTCTACATTTTGTAACCATACCTTATGTAATCTTATTTTCTTCTACCTTATGTTACCATAACTTATGTCATCAAACTGTGTTGTACTTTTTGTTACTATACCTCATGTAATCTTACTATATTCCACCTTATGTTAACATTACTTATGTATTTTCTACTGTGTTCAACTTTTTGTTACCATACCTTCTGTAATCTTACTGTGTTCTACATTTTGTAACCATACCTTTAGTAATCTTATTCTCTTCTACCTTATTTTACCATACCTTATGTCATCTTACTGTATTGAACCTTTTTGTTACCATACCTCATGTAATCCTACTGTATTCCACCTTATGTTGCCATACCTTATGTATTTCTACTATGTTCTACTTCTTGTTACCATACCTCATGTAATCTTACTATGTTCTCTTTTTGTTACCATAAATCATGTAATCTTACTGTGTTCTACATTTTGTAACCATACCTTATGTAATCTTATTTTCTTCTACCTCATGTTACCATAATTTATGTCATCTTCCGGTGTTGAAAATTTTTGTTACCGTACCTCATGTAATCTTACTGTATTCCACCTTATGTTACCATTCCTTATGTATTTCTACTGTGTTCTATTTTTTGTTACCAAACCTTATGTAATCTTACTGTGTTCTACATTTTGTAACAATAGCTTATGTAATCTTAATCTCTTCTACCTTAGGTTACCATACCTTATGTCGTCTTACTGTGTTGTACATTTTGTTACCATACCTTATTTACCTTGTGTTACCATTCCTTATGTATTTCTACTATGTTCTACCTTTTGTTACCATACCTCATGCAATTTTACTGTATTCCACCTTATGTTAACATACCTTATTTATTTCTACTATGTTCTACCTTTTGTTACCATACCTCATGTAATCTTACTATGTTCTACTTTTTTTTACCATACCTCATGTAATAGTACTGTTTTCCTTTTTGTAACCATACCATATGTAATCTTATTTTCTGCTACCTTATGTTACCATACCTTATGTCATCTTACTGTGTTGTACTTTGTGTTACCATACCTCACGTAATCTTACTGTATTCCACCTTATGTTACTATTCCTTGTGTAGTTCTACTATGTTTTACCTTTTGTTACCATACCTTATGTAATCTTACTGTGTTCTACATTTTGTAACCATACCTTATGTAATCTTATTCTCTTCTACCTTATGTTACAATACCTTATGTCATCTTATTGTGTTGTACTTTTTGTTACCATACCTTATGTAATCTTACTGTATTCCACCTTATGTTACCATACCTTATGTATTTCTACAGTGATCTACTTTTTGTTACCATACCTTATGTAATATTACTATCTTCCACCTTATCTTACCATACCTCATGTAATCTTACTGTGTTCTACATTTTGTAACCGTACCTTATGTAATCTCATTCTCTTCTACCTTCAGTTACCATACCTCTTGTCATCTTACTGTGTTGTACTTTCTGTTACCATACCCTATGTAATCTTACTGTATTCCACCTTATGTTACCATATCTCATGTCATGTTACTGTATACCACCTTATGTTGCCATACCTTATGTATTTCTAAAATGTTCCACTTTTTGTTACCATACCTCATGTAATCTTACTATGTTCCACTTTTTGTTACCATACCTTATGTAATCTTATTCTCTTCTACCTTATGTTACCATACCTTATGTCATCTTACTGTATTGAAACTTTTTGTTACCATACCTCTTGTAATCTTACTGTATTCCACCTTATGTTGCCATACCTTATGCCTTTCTACTATGTTCTACTTTTTGTTACCATACCTCATGTAATGTTACTATGTTCTCTTTTTGTTACCATACCTCATGTAATCTTACTGTGTTCTACATTTTGTAAGCATACCTTATGTAATCTTATTTTCTTCTACCTTATGTTACCATACCTTATGTCATCTTACTGTATTGAAACTTTTTGTTACCATACCTCTTGTAATCTTACTGTATTCCACCTTATGTTGCCATACCTTATGCCTTTCTACTATGTTCTACTTTTTGTTACCATACCTCATGTAATGTTACTATGTTCTATTTTTGTTACCATACCTCATGTAATCTTACTGTGTTCTACATTTTGTAAGCATACCTTATGTAATCTTATTTTCTTCTACTTTACATTACCATAACTTATGTCATCTTACGGTGTTGTTCTTTTTGTTACCGTATATCACGTAATCTTACTGTATTCCACCTTATGTTACCTTTCCTTATGTATTTCTTCTGTGTTCTACTTTTTGTTACCATACCTTATGTAATCTTACTGTATTCCACCTTATGGTAACATAACTTATGTATTTCTACTATGTTCTACTTTTTGTTACCATACCTTATGTAATCTTACTGTGTTCTACATTTTGTAACCATACCTTATGTAATCTTATTCTCTTCTACCTTATGTTACAATACCTTATGTCATCTTATTGTGTTGTACTTTTTGTTACCATACCTTATGTAATCTTACTGTATTCCACCTTATGTTACCATACCTTATGTATTTCTACAGTGATCTACTTTTTGTTACCATACCTTATGTAATATTACTATCTTCCACCTTATCTTACCATACCTCATGTAATCTTACTGTGTTCTACATTTTGTAACCGTACCTTATGTAATCTCATTCTCTTCTACCTTCAGTTACCATACCTCTTGTTATCTTACTGTGTTGTACTTTTTGTTACCATACCTTATGTAATCTTACTGTATTCCACCTTATGTTACCATACGTCATGTCATGTTACTGTATACCACCTTATGTTGCCATACCTTATGTATTTCTAAAATGTTCCACTTTTTGTTACCATACCTCATGTAATCTTTCTATGTTCCACTTTTTGTTACCATACCTTATGTAATCTTACTATGTTCTACTTTTTGTTACCATACCTTATGTAATCTTATTCTCTTCTACCTTATGTTACCATACCTTATGTCATCATACTGTATTGAAACTTTTTGTTACCATACCTCTTGTAATCTTACTGTATTCCACCTTATGTTGCCATACCTTATGCCTTTCTACTATGTTCTACTTTTTGTTACCATACCTCATGTAATGTTACTATGTTCTCTTTTTGTTACCATACCTCATGTAATCTTACTGTGTTCTACATTTTGTAAGCATACCTTATGTAATCTTATTTTCTTCTACTTTACATTACCATAACTTATGTCATCTTACTGTGTTGTACTTTTTGTTACCGTATATCACGTAATCTTACTGTATTCCACCTTATGTTACCATCCTTATGTATTTCTTCTGTGTTCTACTTTTTGTTACCATACCTTATGTAATCTTACTGTATTCCACCTTATGTTACCATAACGTATGTATTTCTTCTGTGTTCTACTTTTTGTTACCATACCTTATGTAATTTTACTGTATTCCACCTTATCTTGCCATACCTTATGTATTTCTAAAATGTTCTACTTTTTGTTACCATAGCTGATGTAATCTTACTGTGTTCTGCATATTGTAACCATACCTTATGTAATCTTATTCTCTTCTACATTATGTTACCATACCTTATGTCATCTTACTGTGTTCTACTTTTTGTTACCATACCTTTTGTAATTTTACTGTATTCCACCTTATCTTACCAAACCTTATGTATTTCTACTGTGTTCTACTTTTTGTTACCATACCTTATGTAATCTTACTGTGTTCTACATTTTGTAATCATACATTATATGATCTTATTCTCTTCTACCTTATGTTACCATACCTTATGACATCTTATTGTGTTGTACTTTTTCTTACCATACCTTATGTAATCTTATTGTATTCCACTTTATGTTGTCATACCTTACGTATTGCTAAAATGTTCTACTTTTTGTTACCATACCTCATGTAATCTTACTGTGTTCTACATTTTGTAACCATACCTTATGTAATCTTATTTTCTTCTACCTTATGTTACCATAACTTATGTCATCTTACTGTGTTGAAACTTTTTGTTACCATACCTCATGTAATCTTACTGTGTTCTACATTTTGTAACCATACCTTATGTAATCTTATTTTCTTCTACCTTATGTTACCATAACTTATGTCATCAAACTGTGTTGTACTTTTTGTTACTATACCTCATGTAATCTTACTATATTCCACCTTATGTTAACATTACTTATGTATTTTCTACTGTGTTCAACTTTTTGTTACCATACCTTCTGTAATCTAACTGTGTTCTACATTTTGTAACCATACCTTTAGTAATCTTATTCTCTTCTACCTTATGTTACAATACCTTATGTCATCTTATTGTGTTGTACTTTTTGTTACCATACCTTATGTAATCTTACTGTATTCCACCTTATGTTACCATACCTTATGTATTTCTACAGTGATCTACTTTTTGTTACCATACCTTATGTAATATTACTATCTTCCACCTTATCTTACCATACCTCATGTAATCTTACTGTGTTCTACATTTTGTAACCGTACCTTATGTAATCTCATTCTCTTCTACCTTCAGTTACCATACCTCTTGATATCTTACTGAGTTGTACTATTTGTTACCATACCTTATGTAATCTTACTGTATTCCACCTTATGTTACCATACCTCATGTCACGTTACTGTATAGCACCTTATGTTGCCATACCTTATGTATTTCTAAAATGTTCCACTTTTTGTTACCATACCTCATGTAATCTTACTATGTTCCACTTTTTGTTACCATACCTTATGTAATCTTATTCTCTTCTACCTTATGTTACCATACCTTATGTCATCTTACTGTATTGAAACTTTTTGTTACCATACCTCTTGTAATCTTACTGTATTCCACCTTATGTTGCCATACCTTATGCCTTTCTACTATGTTCTACTTTTTGTTACCATACCTCATGTAATGTTACTATGTTCTCTTTTTGTTACCATACCTCATGTAATCTTACTGTGTTCTACATTTTGTAAGCATACCTTATGTAATCTTATTTTCTTCTACCTTATGTTACCATACCTTATGTCATCTTACTGTATTGAAACTTTTTGTTACCATACCTCTTGTAATCTTACTGTATTCCACCTTATGTTGCCATACCTTATGCCTTTCTACTATGTTCTACTTTTTGTTACCATACCTCATGTAATGTTACTATGTTCTCGTTTTGTTACCATACCTCATGTAATCTTACTGTGTTCTACATTTTGTAAGCATACCTTATGTAATCTTATTTTCTTCTACTTTACATTACCATAACTTATGTCATCTTACTGTGTTGTACTTTTTGTTACCGTATATCACGTAATCTTACTGTATTCCACCTTATGTTACCTTTCCTTATGTATTTCTTCTGTGTTCTACTTTTTGTTACCATACCTTATGTAATCTTACTGTATTCCACCTTATGGTAACATAACTTATGTATTTCTACTATGTTCTACTTTTTGTTACCATACCTTATGTAATCTTACTGTGTTCTACATTTTGTAACCATACCTTATGTAATCTTATTCTCTTCTACCTTATGTTACAATACCTTATGTCATCTTATTGTGTTGTACTTTTTGTTACCATACCTTATGTAATCTTACTGTATTCCACCTTATGTTACCATACCTTATGTATTTCTACAGTGATCTACTTTTTGTTACCATACCTTATGTATTATTACTATCTTCCACCTTATCTTACCATACCTCATGTAATCTTACTGTGTTCTACATTTTGTAACCGTACCTTATGTAATCTCATTCTCTTCTACCTTCAGTTACCATACCTCTTGTTATCTTACTGTGCTGTACTTTTTGTTACCATACCTTATGTAATCTTACTGTAATCCACCTTATGTTACCATACGTCATGTCATGTTACTGTATACCACCTTATGTTGCCATACCTTATGTATTTCTAAAATGTTCCACTTTTTGTTACCATACCTCATGTAATCTTACTATGTTCCACTTTTTGCTACCATACCTTATGTAATCTTACTATGTTCTACTTTTTGTTACCATACCTTATGTAATCTTATTCTCTTCTACCTTATGTTACCATACCTTATGTCATCTTACTGTATTGAAACTTTTTGTTACCATACCTCTTGTAATCTTACTGTATTCCACCTTATGTTGCCATACCTTATGCCTTTCTACTATGTTCTACTTTTTGTTACCATACCTCATGTAATGTTACTATGTTCTCTTTTTGTTACCATACCTCATGTAATCTTACTGTGTTCTACATTTTGTAAGCATACCTTATGTAATCTTATTTTCTTCTACTTTACATTACCATAACTTATGTCATCTTACTGTGTTGTACTTTTTGTTACCGTATATCACGTAATCTTACTGTATTCCACCTTATGTTACCATCCTTATGTATTTCTTCTGTGTTCTACTTTTTGCTACCATACCTTATGTAATCTTACTGTATTCCACCTTATGTTACCATAACGTATGCATTTCTTCTGTGTTCTACTTTTTGTTACCATACCTCATGTAATTTTACTGTATTACACCTTATCTTGCCATACCTTATGTATTTCTAAAATGTTCTACTTTTTGTTACCATACCTGATGTAATCTTACTGTGTTCTGCATATTGTAACCATACCTTATGTAATCTTATTCTCTTCTACATTATGTTACCATACCTTATGTCATCTTACTGTATTCCACCTTATGTTACCATAACGTATGTATTTCTTCTGTGTTCTACTTTTTGTTACCATACCTTTTGTAATTTTACTGTATTCCACCTTATCTTACCAAACCTTATGTATTTCTACTGTGTTCTACTTTTTGTTACCATACCTTATGTAATCTTACTGGGTTCTACATTTTGTAATCATACATTATATGATCTTATTCTCTTCTACCTTATGTTACCATACCTTATGACATCTTATTGTGTTGTACTTTTTCTTACCATACCTTATGTAATCTTATTGTATTCCACTTTATGTTGTCATACCTTACGTATTGCTAAAATGTTCTACTTTTTGTTACCATACCTCATGTAATCTTACTGTGTTCTACATTTTGTAACCATACCTTATGTAATCTTATTTTCTTCTACCTTATGTTACCATAACTTATGTCATCTTACTGTGTTGAAACTTTTTGTTACCATACCTCATGTAATCTTACTGTGTTCTACATTTTGTAACCATACCTTATGTAATCTTATTTTCTTCTACCTTATGTTACCATAACTTATGTCATCAAACTGTGTTGTACTTTTTGTTACTATACCTCATGTAATCTTACTATATTCCACCTTATGTTAACATTACTTATGTATTTTCTACTGTGTTCAACTTTTTGTTACCATACCTTCTGTAATCTTACTGTGTTCTACATTTTGTAACCATACCTTTAGTAATCTTATTCTCTTCTACCTTATTTTACCATACCTTATGTCATCTTACGGTGTTGTTCTTTTTGTTACCGTATATCACGTAATCTTACTGTATTCCACCTTATGTTACCTTTCCTTATGTATTTCTTCTGTGTTCTACTTTTTGTTACCATACCTTATGTAATCTTACTGTATTCCACCTTATGGTAACATAACTTATGTATTTCTACTATGTTCTACTTTTTGTTACCATACCTTATGTAATCTTACTGTGTTCTACATTTTGTAACCATACCTTATGTAATCTTATTGTCTTCTACCTTATGTTACAATACCTTATGTCATCTTATTGTGTTGTACTTTTTGTTACCATACCTTATGTAATCTTACTGTATTCCACCTTATGTTACCATACCTTATGTATTTCTACAGTGATCTACTTTTTGTTACCATACCTTATGTATTATTACTATCTTCCACCTTATCTTACCATACCTCATGTAATCTTACTGTGTTCTACATTTTGTAACCGTACCTTATGTAATCTCATTCTCTTCTACCTTCAGTTACCATACCTCTTGTTATCTTACTGTGCTGTACTTTTTGTTACCATACCTTATGTAATCTTACTGTATTCCACCTTATGTTACCATACGTCATGTCATGTTACTGTATACCACCTTATGTTGCCATACCTTATGTATTTCTAAAATGTTCCACTTTTTGTTACCATACCTCATGTAATCTTACTATGTTCCACTTTTTGCTACCATACCTTATGTAATCTTACTATGTTCTACTTTTTGTTACCATACCTTATGTAATCTTATTCTCTTCTACCTTATGTTACCATACCTTATGTCATCTTACTGTATTGAAACTTTTTGTTACCATACCTCTTGTAATCTTACTGTATTCCACCTTATGTTGCCATACCTTATGCCTTTCTACTATGTTCTACTTTTTGTTA